>NC_057799.1:450916485-451216485 GCF_018294505.1 Triticum aestivum | reverse complement strand
CCAGTGATGATAATTGGGAGGATGAAGCCGGAGCAGATATCATGGAGTCTTCGACTGAGCAATTTTTCTAGTAGACCACCAAATTAGTAGTATTATTCCACCATGTATATAGTATAGTCCAAGCACTTTGTAACAATAGTTAGATCGGTTGTATGCCTTGTTTGAATTGATTGGAGTGGTATGATTGTGTTTGTCTCATGTGCATATGGGTAGTGTTTTCCCTCTAGACCTCATTCTATCCTATTTTCTCATCTTTTCTAAACCATCAGATGCCTCCGAGACGCGACACCGGATTTGTTTTCCCACCGGAGATCACTCAGTTGATTCAGCAGCAGAATGCCCTGATGCAAGTGCTAGTTCAGAACCAAGGCAACAACAACAACAACCCACCACCACCACCACCTGTTGATCACTTAGCCCGTTTTCTTAGGCTGAATCCGCCGGTGTTCTCCAGTAGCACCGAGCCGATTGTGGCAGATGATTGGCTCCGCAAGGTTGGAAGGGAGCTGACCACTGCAGGATGCACAGATGCGGAGAGAGTGCGTTTTGCCGCACATCAGCTTGATGGACCCGCAGCATCATGGTGGGAGAATTACACAGCCACTCACCCCATTGACACTGTCACATGGGACCAGTTTCAGCAAGCTTTCCGTACTGCCCATGTTTCAGCAGGAGCTATGGCCATGAAGAAGCGTGAGTTTCGCAACTTACGCCAAGGAGGACGTACCGTTGGCCAGTACGTGGAGGATTTTAGTAAGTTAGCACGTTATGCCCCAGATGACGTTGCTACGGATGCAGCTAAGCAGGAGAAGTTTCTGGAAGGACTGAATGATGAGCTGAGCATGCAGTTGATGGTGGCAACTTTTAACAACTACCAGGAGTTGGTAGATAGAGCTCTCATGATTGAAGGGAAGCAGCAGCAGATTGAGAGCCGTAAGAGGAAGTATGGACAAGGAAAGTACAGTACAGGAGCTCACCAGAAGCCTCGTTTTACCCCGAACTCGGGAGGACACCTTCAGCATAACCATGGAGGTCACAATCACAATGGAGGGAGCTCGCACAATCATAGTGGCCCCAAGAATGGCAATGGAAACGGAGGAAGCAATGGACAGAACCGTACCAACCCATCAACCCCAGCCAAGAGGGATCTAAGCCACGTTACTTGTTTCAAGTGCCAGAAGACTGGACATTATGCAACTGAATGTCCGGAAGCTAAGAATGGAAATGGCAATGGAAGCTCGGGGAAGAAGCCGAACCCTTTCAACAGGGGACAGGTGAACCACGTTAATGTGGAGGAGGTTGAAGCACAGCCTGATGCAGTAATAGGTAAGTTTTTGGTTAAGTCATTTACTGCAATCGTTCTTTTTGATACTGGTGCATCGCATTCATACATATCAAGGGGATTTGTGGATAAGTTTAAGTTGCCCACCAAAGTTCTCAGAACACCTATGTTAGTAACCTCGCCAGGAGCAGAGTATATGGCAAGCCAAGGATGTTTTCAGATGCCATTGGCCATAGGTAGGCATGTTTTCCCCTCAGACCTAATAGTTTTGGAGTCGCAAGGTTTGGATGTGATTTTGGGAATGGATTGGCTATCGATGTATGGAGGAAACATCGATTGCACCAGTAAGACGATTTTGCTTACTACCCCAGATGGAAGAAGGATTAAGTATGTATCCCGGCATGTGCCGAAGAGGACTCAAGTAAATTCCTTATCAGGAGTTGTACAGGAGGAAGTACCAGTGGTGAAGGATTTCCCTGACGTATTTCCAGAGGAGTTGCCAGGCATGCCACCGGATAGAGACATTGAGTTTTTGATTGAGCTTTTGCCAGGCACTGGGCCAATATCTAAGAGACCGTACAGGATGCCCGCTAAGGATTTGGAAGAAATTAAGAAGCAGATTAAGGAGTTACTGGATAAAGGATATATTCGCCCAAGTTCGTCACCTTGGGGATCACCCGTACTTCTAGTGGAGAAGAAAGATGGATCGTTGAGGATGGTTGTTGATTATCGTGGATTGAATGAAGTAACAATCAAGAACAAGTACCCACTGCCGATGATCAATGATCTGTTTGACCGACTACAAGGAGCTAAAGTATTTTCCAAGATTGATTTGCGATCAGGATACCACCAGTTGAAGATTCGAGAGCAGGATATACCCAAGACAGCTTTTACCACAAGGTATGGGCTATATGAGTACACCGTTATGTCATTTGGCCTGACTAACGCACCCGCCTATTTCATGAACATGATGAACAAAGTGTTTATGGAGTTTTTGGATAAGTTCGTCGTAGTGTTCATTGATGATATTCTGGTCTATTCGAAGAATGAAGAAGAGCATAAGGAGCATTTGCGTTTGGTACTTGGAAAGCTCAGAGAACATCAGTTATATGCCAAGTTCAGCAAGTGCGAGTTTTGGTTAAAGGAAGTTGGATTCCTTGGACATGTTATATCCGGAGAAGGAATAGCAGTAGATCCCACCAAGGTTAACACTGTGACAAATTGGGAGTCACCCACGACAGTTGGAGAAATCCGGAGTTTTCTGGGACTCGCAGGATATTACCGGAGATTCATCGAGAATTTCTCGAAGACTGCAAAGCCTATGACGGAGTTGTTGAATAAGGACACCAAATTCAAATGGACCGAGGAATGTGAGGCTAGTTTCCAAGAGTTGAAGAAACGTTTGGTTACAGCGCCGGTGTTGATTTTGCCAGATCAACGCAAGGATTATGAAGTATATTGTGACGCTTCTCGTCGAGGACTTGGAGCAGTGCTAATGTAGGAGGGAAGAGTTGTTTAATATGCCTCACGACAGCTTAAACCCCATGAGTTGAATTATGCTGCACATGATTTGGAGTTAGCAGCCGTAGTGCATGCGTTGAAGACGTGGAGACATTTTCTCATAGGAAACCATTGTGAGGTGTACACGGATCACAAGAGTTTGAAGTACATTTTCACGCAGAAGGAGTTGAATCTCAGGCAAAGGAGATGGTTGGAGCTCATTAAGGATTATGATATGAGATTGCATTATCACCCGGGAAGGCTAACGTAGTAGCCGATGCGTTGAGCCGCAAGAGCCATGTCAACACACTCATGACCGGAGAGTTACCCAAGTAGTTAGCAGAGGATCTTCGTGAACTATGTTTGGAAATAGTTCCGAGAGGCTATGTAGCAGCATTGGAGATTCAGTCTACTTTGATGGATAAGATCAGAGAAGCTCAGAAGACAGACAAGGAAATTGCTGAGATAAAGGAAAGGATGAGTAAAGGAAAAGCCAAGGGATTTCATGAGGATGAGCACGATACCTTATGGTTTGAGGACCGCGTTTATGTGCCCAATGATCCGGAGATCAGAAAGTTGATCTTGCAAAAGGCCCATGATTCACCATATTCGATTCACCCAGGAAATACCAAGATGTACCTGGATTTAAAGGACAGTTTCTGGTGGACCGGAATGAAGAAGGATATTGCGGAGTATGTAGCAGTTTGTGATGTATGTCAGAGAGTAAAGGCAGAGCATCAGAAGCCAGCAGGATTGTTACAACCATTGCCGATACCCGAATGGAAGTGGGATAAGCTAGGCATTGATTTTATCACAGGATTGCCCAAGACTCGTTCAGGCTATGACTCGATATGGGTTGTAGTCGATCGTTTGACGAAGGTAGCTCATTTCATCCCAGTAAAGACCACTTATACAAGTGCTAAGTTGGCAAAGATATACATGACCAGGATCGTATGTCTGCATGGAGTTCCGAGGACCATTGTATCAGATAGAGGAACCCAGTTTACTTCAAAGTTTTGGAATCATTGCACGAGACTTTGGGTACCAGGCTAGAGTTCAGTACAGCCTTTCATCCACAGACAGACGGACAGACCGAGAGAGTCAATCAGATTTTGGAGGACATGCTGAGAGCTTGTGCGCTAGATTATGGATCTAGTTGGGATGACAATTTGCCATATGCAGAGTTCTCTTATAACAACAGTTATCAATCCAGTTTGAAGATGGCCCCTTTCGAAGCTCTGTACGGAAGGAGGTGCAGGACACCGTTGTTGTGGGACGAAGTTGGAGACCGCCAGTTGTTTGGACCAGATTTGATTAAAGAGTCTGAACAGAAAGTGAAGTTGATTCGCGATAGGCTCAAGGTAGCCCAGTCCAGGCAGAAGAGTTATGCGGATTCTAAACGCAAGGAGACAGTTTACGAAGTCGGAGACAGAGTTTATCTTCGAGTATCACCACTTCGAGGAGTGAAGCGCTTTGGAGTTAAGGGAAAGTTAGCGCCACGTTTTGTAGGACCATACAAAGTTTTGGAGCGTATGGGTGAAGTTGCTTACAAGTTGGAATTGCCCGGAGGATTGTCGGGAGTTCACGATGTGTTCCATGTTTCTCAGCTGAAGAAGTGCCACGCAGAGATGGCTGAGATACCACTGAGAGATACAGTGCCACTGGAAGCGATTCAGCTGGATAGTGATTTGACCTATGAGGAGAAACCAGTCAAGATTCTCGAATATGCCAGCCGAGTCACCCGCAGCAAGGTTATCAAGTTTTGCAAAGTCCAGTGGAGTCACCATACCGAGGAGGAAGCCACCTGGGAGCGAGAGGAAGATCTACGGAAGGACCACTCTCACCTATTTTCTAGCCAACCCGAATCTCGAGGGCGAGATTCATCTTAAGGGGGGTAGGTTTGTAACATCCCAAATTTTCAATTTGGAATGTTATACATAGATCATTCTTGCATATCATATTTTATTGCATTTTGTTTTGCGATCCTAGAAATTCTACGCAACTCAAGGACCCACGGAGAGAGTTGGGGATTTCGTTATTTTCATATTTGGGTTTTCTCAAATTTTGAAAATGGGATCATTTGTTTTAATTATTTTTCTCTCCGAAAATATTTCATATCAAAATATATGAGAGGAGATAATATGACTTCTCCACAAATAATGAAATATTGGAGGAAAAATATTAAAAACAAATATTTGATTTTATTTGGATTTTATTTGATTTTATTTGAATTAGGAAAAATACGCGTTTTTCAAAATTGCATTTTAGGCCCAAATAAATGTTCATCTTGTCCGACTTATTTTTAGAGGACGGGGAAAATTTATTTCGGCATTTTTGGAGTCCGTTTAGTATTTCTTTTCTTACTTTTTCTGCACATCCGAATTATAAAAAAAAAGTCAACCGACTCTGGGCCGTACCCGAGCGGGACTCTTCGGGCCGGCCTTTAAAAGCCCGAGACCCCGAGCCCCAGCGCCGCCAGCCCACCCAAAACCCTAGCCGATCCGCCGTCGGCTCGGGATCCGCGCCGCCGCCGCCCGACCCGCGCCGCGCCGCCACCCGCGCCGCCCCGCCGCCCGCGCCGCCACCCCGCTCCGCCCCGCCGCCCGTCGCTGCCAACCGCCGCCGCCGGAGCCGTTCGCCGGAGTTAGAGGTAGCCACCGGTTTTTTTATAAAACCGATCGGTTTTATTTCGTAAACCCTAGTTTCGGTTTTGTTTAGATCGGTTCGGTTTATTTTTTTGGTTTATTTATTTTGCGGACGTTCGTCCGTACGTTCGTTTTAACAAACGGTTTTCGTCGTTTAACTGCAGACAGCGAACATTCGTTCGTTAGCCTGTTCGTCAGTTTTTCTTTTTCTCGGATTTTCCGCGATTAATTTCGATCGCGATTTCTGATCCGATTTTCGTTTCAGTTTAACTTTTCGCTCGTTTATCGGAATCAGGCGATTCAAGCGCCTAGAGTTTCATCTCGAAACCCTCTTTCTGTTTAACCAACTTAAACAAGTTTTTGCTACTGTAAAATTTGACTTAGGTCTAGATTAGTAAATGAAGCTTGTTTCTTTTGCCGTTTGAGTTTCGTTGCTTCGTTCGATTTGATTCTTTTTGCAAACCGGAGTTCTTAAGTTGAACTTTCTGGTTAGATCTCTTATTTGAGTTTTATTCGTGCACCCTTGCTTGATTGCTTATGTATGTATTGTTTGTTTGCGATAGAGTACCCGGAGTGCGAAGCGTGCTACTACGAGTCTCTAGGTTTCACGGATCATCAGCAAGGCAAGTAACACTTTGATCATACCTCTTTACCACCCAGTTTTATTGCATTAGATCAATCCTCAAACTATTGCATGATTAGGATCTGATTAATATGTGGGTTTTGGGAAGTAGATGAGGTAGTACCTATTGCCCTGTTTACTATCAAACCTTTGGGAGTTACTTCTACGTTTGCTTATATTGCTATGCTATGCTCGTAGACGTGGATTGGGTTTGAGTGTATTTCATGACAGATGTGAGATTGTTAATTAATGGATCAACTTAAGGTGGCTACTTTAATTTACATCTGGGTGGATTGAGGCACCTGGAGAACCCAGTGTTGCCTGTATTTTTGGATATCCCGGAGTACCCGTGTGATCATCCTATGGACCGCCACCCAGGCTCAAAGGGATCATGAGATTATTCATGCTAGAAACTTCCGTGTGCAGCCACAAGCTATTATGGGCTCTAGCATAGTTGAGTAGGTTACATGATCTCTTGAAGAGGTGGGCTAGCAGATGTAGGGGAAAGTAGGTGTAACTGTCCACCCGGAGTAAAGAGTATTGTTTCTGAAAGACTGTGTCTCGGTC
The DNA here is from genome assembly GCF_018294505.1 of Triticum aestivum. NCBI lineage: Eukaryota > Viridiplantae > Streptophyta > Magnoliopsida > Poales > Poaceae > Triticum > Triticum aestivum. Next base: position 451,209,869 of record NC_057799.1, on the reverse strand, counting down.
ATCCGTTTCTCAAACACCATGTAGTGCGAGAAATCAAGCGGAGGCGATCGAGTCTTGTGGGGAAAAGTGCACAAACCTCTGCAGAGTGTACAAACTAATCATGGTTAGCCGTGTCCCCGGTTATGGACGTCTTGAGTATCTAGTTCTTGGATTATCATGTGAATCTCATCATCATGTTACTTAATTTAATTTGATTGGGTTAATCACGTTCTTAATTGGGATTGAGTTGGAGGTACCTTCTCAATGTTTAACAACCACCATGATAGTTAAATAAAATTTATTCCTTTGTGGTAGGGAAAAATTGGCTTTTCGCAAAACTGTAACCATAGAGCTTTCCACCAGCCAAATATGCATGTAGTGATAGCATTATTCTGTTCATTACTCTCTATGTGTTACATTGCCAGCATATTCCATGTGCTGACCCGTTTTCGGGCTGCAACGTATCATGTTGCAGACTATTCAGATGACGAGTAAGGAGCCTTAGGTCGTGGCCTTATACTCAGTGATGCCGTTGGAGTTGATGGACTCACTTTATCTTCCAAGCCTTCCGCTGTTATCGTTTTTAGATGGCCTTAAGCCATATTATTTGTGTTGAGTTCTCTTGAACTATTCGATGTAATAAGTGTGTGATTGCTACTCTGTTATAAATCCTTCAAAGTACTGTACGTGTCAGCATTACCGATCCAGGGATGACACTGATGCACGAAGACTAGACTATTTGAGGTCTGGTCGCTACAAGGGGCTCATCGAGCCGAAGCTCGAAGGAAAAGCAAAGTGAAGAAGCAGAGAGGCCCAAATATAATCTGCCTCGCACCGCGGAAGTTCGGCCGTGTGAATGGCCTTCTGACGATTTCTTGAGAGTAGCCGGGATTTATGATGATTTTTATGAATTGGCTAAGAATGCGGGCCTCACCGACTTCCTCCACGACCAGATCGAACAGCCAGTATCTCGTTCCGCTAGCGACCATCCAGGCGTACCGGAACCCTACATCAGCCACAGAGCCAGGGCCGGAACCACAATTTGATCCCCTATACTTGTGGGTTATCTGAACACCGCTGGTTACCCATTGGCTTCTAGCATTGGGGCATCGACTCCGACAGTATGGCTGGTGTTGTAGTGTGACTTGCACCGATGTTGAGTGGTAGCGTCTAGTTACAATAGTAGAAAATAGGGCAGCTATCCCGGTTCCAGAGGGCCTTTAGTCCCGATTCTGCAACGGGCCAAAACAAACGGGACTAATACCCACCACTTCTGGTCCCGGTTGGCTTACGAACCGGGACTAAAGGAGCTCCACGTTGCCGCTGTGGGGCGCCCAGGAAGGAGGACCTTTAGTCCTGGTTGTTGACACCGATCGGGACTAAAAGGCAGCCACGCGTCAGCAGCTGCCAGGCGCTGGTTTTTTTTTCAAAAGGAGGGGTTTATGGGTTTTCATATTGTGTTTCCCCCTTTTATTTTTTTGTTTACCCTTCACTTCTTTTACATTTAGGGTTTCATTTTTATTTAATGTTTTCCATTCAACTCGACGCTAGCTACTACATATAGCAATGAAGGAACCATTACACAAGATCGTCATGCATGAACTGAAGGAAATAATCCCTAGAGGCAATAACAAAGTTGTTATTTATATTTCCTTATATCATGATAAATGTTTATTATTCATGCTAGAATTGTATTAACCGGAGACTTAGTACATGTGTGAATACATAGACAAACAGAGTGTCACTAGTATGCCTCTACTTGACTAGCTCGTTGAATCAAAGATGGTTAAGTTTCCTAGCCATAGACATGAGTTGTCATTTGATTAACGGGATCACATCATTAGAGAATGATGTGATTGACTTGACCCATTCTGTTAGCTTAGCACTTGATCGTTTAGTATATTGCTATTGCTTTCTTCATGACTTATACATGTTCCTATGACTATGAAATTATGCAACTCCCGAATACCAGAGGAACACTTTGTGTGCTACCAAACGTCACAACGTAACTGGTGATTATAAAGGTGCTCTACAGGTGTCACCGATGGTACTTGTTGAGTTGGCATAGATCGAGATTAGGATTTGTCACTCCGATTGTCGGAGAGGTATTTCTGGCCCTCTCGGTAATGCACATCACTATAAGCCTTGCAAGCAATGTGACTAATGAGTTAGTTGCGGGATGATGCATTACAGAATGAGTAAAGAGACTTGGCAGTAACGAGATTGAACTAGGTATTGAGATACCGACGATCGAATCTCGAGAAAGTAACATACCGATTACAAAGGGAACAACGTATGTTGTTATGCGGTTTGACCGATAAAGATCCTCGTAGAATATGTAGGAACCAATATGAGCATCCAGGTTCCGTTATTGACCGGAGATGAGTCTCGGTCATGTCTACATAGTTCTCAAACCCGCAGGGTCCGCACGCTTAATGTTCTGTGATGATTTGTATTATGAGTTATGTGATTCGATGACCGGTGTTTGTTCGGAGTCCTGAATGAGACCGGGGACATGACGAGGAGTCTCGAAATGGTCGAGACGTAAAGATTGATATATTGAAAGGCTATATTCGGACATCGGAAAGGTTCCGAGTGATTCGGGTATTTTTCGGAGTACCAGAGAGTTACGGGAATTCATATTGGGCCTTAATGGGCAACACGGGAAAGGACAGAAAGGCCTCAAGGGTGGCCGCGCCCCTTCCCCATGGACGGGTCTGAATTGGACTAGGGAAAGGGGGCGCCCCCTTTCTTCCTTCTCCTTCTCCCTTTCCTTTTTCCTATTCCATGTGGAAGGTGGAATCCTACTAGGACTAGAAGAACGTCCATGCGTTGCAACGGGGCCACATTAACTTTAAGAGTTCAATATTGATATTCTCATACATATCAAGTGACATTGGCGACCTTTTCTACCATCAAATCCTCACACACACACACACTCTCCCTCCCTCTTCCTCGCTCTCTCTCCCCCTCTCCCTCTCTCTAACACACACATGCCCATCTTATTGGGTACGGGACCATAATCCATCTATTTCACACACACACACACTAATGCATAACAATATGGATTATGTGTATTATATTTGCCACTACAACTGAGGAAATTAATTTCATGTAAATCGGCCAGCCACAGCTCCAAGAATACGCGGAGGAGGTGGCCCGGGTCGGCGTCGGCGCCGTCCGGCGCGGGCCACGGGCCCGCTTCCAAGTGCGTCTGCGCGCCGGCCACCCACGCCGGGTCCTTCAAGTGCCGCTTCCACCGCACCAACTCCCCGGGCCATGGCCACGGCCAGGGCCAAGGAAGCCGCCCTTCTTCGCCCCCTTCACCGGCCGCGGCCAACGCGGTGCCGCGGCACCCTACCTCGCCGTCCTCATCCTCCGGCACCGTCGCGACCCAGTGACACAGACCAAGCATCAGCCTCGAGAATCAAGAACGCTCGACAATGGAGAGGGAAGGGAAGATCATATACATGTCATAAGAAAGGGAGTTTATTTACTGCTCCCTTGATGTATTGTTTCCTTTGTTTGGAGATTGATTACCATCCACGAGTTAAGGTAAGGTTAACGTGATTGAGCGATTTTTCTGAAAATCAATTGTTTGTTTTCTAATTAATGTGATTGAGTGATTTAAGGTAAGGTTAGTTCATTTAGATTTGATCTTTAGAGATTGTTCGTGATTGATTCTACATTACTAAATAACTTGCGCCAGTATGGAAAGTTCTGACCTGTTCCGATTTCTTTCATTGTGTGAGAGGGTGACGCGAAAATAAACCGATGAAGTGGGGGGAGGGAACGAAAGAAAATCTACGAAAAAACCCAGCGAAGGTGGGAGGAGGTACCAAAAAAAACCATGGGAGGTGGGACGAAAAAAAAACCTGGAAGCGAGACTACCAACTGCACCATTAGGAGTAGAGACTAGGGAGTCCTAGTAGGACTCCACACTTTGGGCGCACCCTATGAGGGCCGGCCTCCTCCTCCCTCCATCCTTTATATACGTGGCCAGGGGGCACCCCATAGACACACAAGTTGATCATTGATCTCTTAGCCGTGTGCGGTGCCCCCCCACCATAATCCACCTCGGTCATATCGTTGCAGTGCTTACGCGAAGCCCTACGCCGATAGCTTCATCATCACCATCATCATGCCGTCGTGCTGACGAAGCTCTCCCTCGACACTCTTCTGGATCATGAGTTCGTGGGACGTCACCGAGCTGAACGTGTGCAGATCGCGAAGGTGTTGTACTTTCGATGCTAGGATCGGTCGATCATGAAGATGTACGACTACATCAACTGTGTCGTCATAATGCTTCCGCTTACGGTCTACGAGGGTACGTGGACTACACTCTCCCCTCTCGTTGCTATGCATCACCATGATCTTGCATGTGCGTAGGATTTTTGTTGAAATTATTACGTTCCCCAACAGTGGCATCTGAGCCAAGGTTATGCGTAGATGTTATATGCACGAGTAGAACACAAGTGAGTTGTGGGTGATAATAGTCATACTGCTTACCAGCATGTCATACTTTGATTCGGCGGTATTGTTGGATGAAGCGGCCCGGACTGATATTACGCGTACGCTTATGCGAGACTGGTTCTACCGACGTGCTTCGCACACAGGTGGCTGACGGGTGTCAGTTTCTCCAACTTTAGTTGAATCAAGTGTGGCTACGCCCAGTCCTTGTTGAAGGTTAAAACAGAACATACTTGACGAAAAATCGTTGTGGTTTTGATGCGTAGGTAAGAATGGTTCTTGCTTAGCCTATAGCAGCCACGTAAAACTTGCAACAACAAAGTAGAGGACGTCTAACTTGTTTTTGCAGGGCATGTTGTGATGTGATATGGTCAAGACATGATGCTAAAATTTATTGTATGAGATGATCATGTTTTGTAACGGAGTTATCGGCAACTGGCAGGAGCCATATGGTTGTCACTTTATTGTATGAAATGCAATCGCCATATAATTGCTTTACTTTATCACTAAGCTGTAGCGATAGTCGTAGAAGCAATAGTTGGCGAGACGACAACGATGCTACGATGGAGATCAAGGTGTCGCGCTGGTGACGATGGTGATCATGACGGTGCTTTGGAGATGGAGATCAAAGGCACAAGATGATGATGGCCATATCATATCACTTATATTGATTGCATGTGATGTTTATCCTTTATGCATCTTATTTTGCTTAGTACGACGGTAGCATTATAAGATGATCCCTCACTAAGTTTCAAGGTATAAGTGTTCTCCCTGAGTATGCACCGTTGCGACAGTTCTTCGCGCTGAGACACCACGTGATGATCGGGTGTGATAAGCTCTACGTTCACATACAACGGGTGCAAGCCAGTTTTGCACACGCAGAATACTCGGGTTAAACTTGACGAGCCTAGCATATGCAGATATGGCCTCGGAACACTGGAGACCGAAAGGTCGAGCGTGAATCATATAGTAGATATGATCAACATAGTGATGTTCACCATTGAAAACTACTCCATCTCACGTGATGATCGGACATGGTTTAGTTGATTTGGATCACGTGATCATTTAGATGACTAGAGGGATGTCTATCTAAGTGGGAGTTCTTAAGTAATATGATTAATTGAACTTTAATTTATCATGAACTTAGTCCTGATAGTATTTGCATATCTATGTTGTAGATCAATAGCTCGCGTTTAGCTCCCCTGTTTTATTTTTGATATGTTCCTAGAGAAAACTAAGTTGAAAGATGTTAGTAGCAATGATGCGGATTGGATCCGTGATCTAAGATTATCCTCATTGCTGCATAGAAGAATTATGTCCTTGATGCACCGCTAGGTGACAGACCGATTGCAGGAGCAGATACAGACGTTATGAACGTTTGGCAAGCTTGATATAATGACTACTTGATAGTTTAGTGCACCATGCTTTACGGCTTAGAATCGGGGCTTCAAAGATGTTTGGAACGCCATGGAGCATATGAGATGTTCCAAGAGTTGAAATTAGTGTTTCAGATTCATGCCCATGTCGAAAGGTATGAGACCTTTGACAAGTACTTTGCCTACAAGATGGAGGAGAATAGCTCAGCTAGTGAGCATGTGCTCGGAATGTCTGAGTACTACAATCACTTGAATCAAGTGGGAGTTAATCTTCCTGATAAGATAGTGATTGACAGAGTTCTCTAGTCACTATCACCAAGTTACTAGAACTCCGTGATGAACTATAATATGCAAGGGATAACAGAAACGATTCCCAAGCTCTTCGTGATGCTAAAATCGACGAAGGTAGAAATCAAGAAAAGCATCAACTGTTGATGGTTGACAAGACCACCAGTTTCAAGAAAAAGGCAAAGGGAAGAAGGGGAACTTCAAGAAGAACGGCAAGCAAGTTGCTGCTCAAGAGAAGAAGCCCATGTCTAGACCTAAGCTTGAGACTAAGTGCTTCTACTGCAAAGGGACTGGTCACTGGAAGCAGAACTGCCCCAAGTATTTGGCGGATAAGAAGGATGGCAAAGTGAACAAAGGTATATTTGATATACATGATATTGATGTGTACTTTACTAGTGTTTATAGCAACCCCTCAGTATTTGATACTAGTTCAGTTGCTAAGATTAGTAACTCGAAACGGGAATTGCAGAATGAACAGAGACTAGTTAAGGGTGAAGTGACGATGTGTGTTGGAAGTGGTTCCGAGATTGATATGATCATCATCGCACACTCCCTATACTTTCGGGATTGGTGTTGAACCTAAATAAATGTTATTTGGTGTTTATGTTGAGCATAAATATGATTTGATCATGTTTATTGCAATACGGTTATTCATTTAAAGTCAAAGAATAATTGTTGTTCTGTTTACATGAATAAAACCTTCGATGGTCATACACCAAATGAAAATAGTTTGTTGGATCTCGATTGTAGTGATGCACATATTCATAATATTGAAGCCGAAAATGCAAAGTTAATAATGATAGTGCAACTTATTTGTGGCACTGCCGTTTAGGTCATATTGGTTTAAAGCGCATGAAGAAACTCCATGCCGATGGGCTTTTGGAATCACTTGATTATGAATCATTTGATGCTTGCGAACCGTGCCTCATGGGCAAGATGACTAAAACTCCGTTCTCCGTAACAATGGAGCGAGCTACTGACTTATTGGAAATAATACATACCGATGTATGCGGTCCGATGAGTGTTAAAACTCGCAACGGGTATCGTTATATTCTGACCTTCACAGATGATTTGAGCAGATATGGGTATATCTACTTAATGAAACACAAGTCTGAAACTGTTGAAAAGTTCAAAGATTTTCAGAGTGAAGTGGAGAACCATCGTAACAAGAAAATAAAGTTTCTACGATCTGATCATAGAGGCAAATATTTGAGTTACGAGTTTGGCCTTCATTTAAAACAATGTGGAATAGTTTCACAACTCATGCCACCCGGAACACCACAGCGTAATGGTGTGTCCGAACGTCATAACCGTACTTTATTGGTTATAGTGCAATCTATGATGTCTCTTACCGATTTACCACTATCGTTTTTGGGGTTATGCATTCGAGACAGCTACATTCACGTTCAATAGGGCACCATCTAAATCCATTGAGATGACACTGTATGGACTATGGTTTGGCAAGAAACCTAAGCTGTCTTTTCTTGAAGTTTGGGGTTGCGATGCTTATGTGAAAAAGTTTCAACCTGATAAGCTCGAACCCAAATAAGAGAAATGTGTCTTCATAGGATACACAAAGGAAACTGTTGGGTACACGTTCTATCGCAGATCCAAAGGCAAGATATTCGTTGCTAAGAATGGATCCTTTCTAGAGAAGGAGTTTCTCTCGAAAGAAGTGAGTGGGAGGAAAGTAGAACTTGACGAGGTAATTGTACCTTCTGCCGAATTGGAAAGTGGTTCATCACAGAAATCAGTTCCAGTGATGCCTACACCAATTAGTAAGGAAGTTAATGATGATGATCATGAAACTTCAGATCAAGTTACTACCGAACCTCGTAGGTCAACCAGAGTACGTTCCGCACCAGAGTGGTACAGTAATCTGGTTCTGGAAGTCATGTTACTAGACCATGACGAACCTACGAACTATGAGGAAGCGATGATGAGCAAAGATTCCGCGAAATGGCTTGAGGCCATGAAATCTGAGATGGGATCCATATATGAGAACAAAGTATGGACTTTGGTTGACTTGCCCGGTGATCGGCAAGTCATTGAGAATAAATGGATTTTCAAGAGGAAGACGGACGCTGATAGTAGTGTTACTATCTAAAAAGGTAGACTTGTTGAAAAAGGTTTTTGACAAAGTTCAAGGTGTTAACTACGAAGAGTTTTTCTCACTCTTAGCGATGCTTAAGTCTGTCCGAATCATGTTAGCAATTGCCGCATTTTATGAAATCTGGCAAATGGATAAACAAAACTGTATTCTTTAATGGATTTATTAAAGAAGAGTTGTATATGATGCAACCAGAAGGTTTTGTCAACCATAAAGGTGCCAACAAAATATGCAAGCTCCAGTGATCCATCTATGGACTGGTGCAAGCATCTCGGAGTTGGAATATATGCTTTGATAAGTTGATCAAAGCATATAGTTTTATACAGACATGCGGTGAAGCCTGTATTCACAAGAAAGTGAGTGGGAGCACTACAGCCTTTCTGATAAGTATATGTGAATGACATATTGTCGATTGGAAATGATGTAGAATTTTCTGGAAAGCATAAAGGAGTGTTTGAAAGAAGTTTTTCAAAGAAAGACCTCGGTGAAGCCGCTTACATATTGAGCATCAAGATCTATAGAGATAGATCAAGACACTTGATATGTCTTTTCAATGAATACATACCTTGACAAGGTTTTGAAGTAAGTTCAAAATGGAATAGTCAAAGAAAGAGTTCTTGCCTGTATTGCAAGGTGTGAAATTGAGTAAGACTCAAAGCCCGACCACGGTAGAAGATAGAAAAAGAATGAAAGTCATTCCCTATGCCTCAGCCATAGGTTCTATAAAGTATGCCATGCTGTGTACCAGATCTATTGTATACCCTACACTGAGTTTGGCAAGGGAGTACAATAGTGATCTAGGAGTAGATCACTGGACAACGGTCAAGATTATCCTTAGTGGAATAAGGATATGTTTCTCGATTATGGAGGTGACAAAAGGTTCGTCGTAAAGGGTTACGTCGATGCAAGTTTTGACACTGATCCAGATGACTCTAAGTCTCAATCTGGATACATATTGAAAGTGGGAGAAATTAGCTAGAGTAGCTCCGTGCAAAGCACTGTTGACCTAGAAATTTTCAAAATATACACGGATCTAAATATGGCAGACCCGTTGACTAAACTTCTATCACAAGCAAAACATGATCACACCTTAGTACTCTTTGGGTGTTAATCACATAGAGATGTGAACTAGATTATTGACTCTAGTAAAGCCCATGAGTGTTGGTCACATGGTGATGTGAACTATGGGTGTTAATCACATAGTGATGGGAACTATTGGTGTTAAATCACACGGCGATGTGAACTAGATTATTGACTCTAGTGCAAGTGGGAGACTGAAGGAAATATGCCCTAGAGGCAATAATAAAGTTGTTATTTATATTTCCTTATATCATGATAAATGTTTATTATTCATGCTAGATTTGTATTAACCGGAAACTTAGTACATGTGTGAATACATAGACAAACAGAGTGTCACTAGTATGCCTCTACTTGACTAGCTCGTTGAATCAAAGATGGTTAAGTTTCCTAGCCGTAGACATGAGTTGTCATTTGATTAACGGGATCACATCATTAGAGAATGATGTGATTGACTTGACCCATTCTGTTAGCTTAGCACTTGATCGTTTAGTATATTGCTATTGCTTTCTTCATGACTTATACATGTTCCTATGACTATGAAATTATGCAACTCCCGAATACCAGAGGAACACTTTGTGTGCTACCAAACGTCACAACATAACTGGGTGATTATAAAGGTGCTCTACAGGTGTCTCTGATGGTACTTGTTGAGTTGGCATAGATCGAGATTAGGATTTGTCACTCCGGTTGTCGGAGAGGTATCTCTAGGCCCTCTCGGTAATGCACATCACTATAAGCCTTGCAAGCAATGTGACTAATGAGTTAGTTGCGGGATGATGCATTACGGAACGAGTAAAGAGACTTGCCGGTAATGAGACTGAACTAGGTATTGAGATATCGACGATCGATTCTCGGGCAAGTAACATACCGATGAAAAAGGGAACAACGTATGTTGTTATGCAGTTTGACCGATAAAGGTCTTCGTAGAATATGTAGGAACCAATATGAGCATCTAGGTTCCGCTATTGGTTATTGACCGGAGATGAGTCTCGGTCATGTCTACATAGTTGTCGAACACGTAGGGTCCGCACGCTTAACGTTCTGTGATGATTTGTATTATGAGTTATGTGATTTGATGACCGAAGTTTGTTCGGAGTCCCGGATGAGATCGGGGACATGACGAGGAGTCTCGAAATGGTCGAGACGTAAAGATCGATATATTGGAAGGCTATATTCGGATATCAGAAAGGTTCAGGGTGATTCAGGTATTTTTTGGAGTACCGGAGAGTTACGGAATTCGTATTGGGCCTTAATGGGCCATACGGGAAAGGAGAGAAAGGCCTCAAGGGTGGCCGCGCCCCTTCCCCATGGACTGGTCCGAATTGGACTAGGGAAAGGGGGCACCCCCTTCCTTCCTTCTCCTTCTCCCTTCCCTTTTTCCTATTCCATGTGGGAGGTGGAATCCTACTAGGACTAGGGAGTCCTAGTATGACTCCACACTTTGGGCGCGCCCTATGAGGGCCGGCCTCCTCCTCCCTCCGTCCTTTATATACGTGGCCACGGGGTACCTCATAGACACACAAGTTGATCATTGATCTCATAGCTGTGTGCGGTGCCCCCTTCCACCATAATCCACCTTGGTCATATCGTTGCAGTGCTTAGGCAAAGCCCTGCACCGGTAGCTTCATCATCACCGTCATCATGCTGTCGTGCTGACCAAGCTCTCGCTCGACATTCTGCTGGATCATGAGTTCATGGGACGTCACCGAGACGAACGTGTGCAGATCGCAGAGGTGCCATACTTTCGGTGCTAGGATCGGTCGATCGTGAAGACGTACGACTACATCAACTGCGTTGTCATAACGCTTCCGCTTACGGTCTATGAGCGTACGTGGACTACACTCTCCCCTCTCATTGCTATGCATCACCATGATCTCGCGTGTGCGTAGGAATTTTTTTGAAATTACTACGTTCCCCAACATGAACATATATAGAGAGAAGTGGCCTCTCTTTCTTCGTGCTTGGTCAAACAACAAGTTTTCGTATATCTATCCGACGGTACTACGTATATACAATATAACATCTCTTACGATCCTTGACATCATCTACCAAAATCATGCAATTCTGCATGGTATTCTCCATATTTAGGTATGACGTGGTCAACAAAGAATCCCGCCAATTCCTCTTGAATTGCTCGTATGTGATCATGTGGTAGGAGTTCATCCTGCTTCTCCCAGATCTAATTTAAAGAAGGGGGTCAATACATATATATGAATGAAACTCAACACAATTGATGGTAATAAAATAAAATTTTCAATATTGTTTACGTACTTCAAATTGTTTGTCAGATAAGCTCCGCTCAGAGGTCAATTTGCGAATGAACTCGCAAACGTAGTATCCACATAAATTATTCCCGAGTGCCTGCCACAAGAACTTTACGAGAATAGAGTTCAATCAAACTGATAAGCAAGCATGATGATGGTATTGACGAAACTAGAATCAATGAGAGATGCATGGAACTAGCTAGTACTACTTACTTTGGGGTGTGTAAATCGCAGCTCCTTCTTCTATAGACCCAGAACCATTCCTGTGAGCTTTTTCCAAACCCTGCCTGGCCAAAAAATGATTACTTGATATCATGAAATGAATGAAAGTTGCCGATATGGTGCGATAATGATTGAAATTACTTCTGGAGCATTTGACCCATGTCATCCCACAGCTTAGGCTCTTTACGTCTCGAGTCTAAGACAGTTACTACTCGCGCGTCAAGCTTAATGGATAGCAGAATAAAGTGGAAGCTGCGCACATATAACTCATCAATTACAATACTTAACCTCGAGTAAGTGAAACAGAATATGCACAAGATAGTAATACTCACTTGAAGTTGTAAGGAAAGAGTATTTCCCTTTTGTTTTGATGTCGAAGGAATGCATTTAGCAAGTTTTCCTCAATATCTTTGGCTCTGTTTTGTACTACCCATTCATTTACGGTATTTGGGCTAATGAACCCAATGTCATAGATTTGTCCTCGTAGGCACATACTGTCCAACTGGGACATATCCCGGCCAAGAGAAAACAGTGCAGGAACAAAACCGTGGGGCCCGGAGAATAAACACATAATGGCTGAGTTGAAGAAAAACAATGAGTTACTTCATCTAGCCCTTCGGGATATTCCAGGTTTAAAGGATCTACTCATGGTTATATTGGAGAGTACTACTTCATCACCACCATCTTCTTCACCACCAAAAGAGAATTGAGTATCGGGTATGGGCACTCCCCTTGGCTTCCGCCAAGCTTGGGGGAGGTGCCCCGGTATCGTATCATCCCACTATCTTTTTGCCTTTACTTATTTTAGTTCGATCTTTTGCTTTAGATGAATAAAAGTTTAGTTCGATTCTTTCTTCTTTGAGAGTTTGCTTAGTGATCTATCCTTGTAATCGTGTGCAAGATATATTATAAAGTTTAGTTTGAGTTTTTTGCTTTCTTTACTTTCATGTTGCAAATAAAAGAAAAGAAATAAGAAAGAAAAAGAGAAAGGAAATAAATAAAAGAAAGGAAATCAATCAAGAAGATCATATACTAATCTTATGGTAGGTGATGACACCACATAAGGAAAAGTATAAATAGAAAATTTTATTAGAGATTGACAAACATAGCATTAGTCAATGATGCAACTCATGAAAGAATTAATAAGGGAAGAGAAGATTCACATATAAATATACTATCCTAGAAATCTTTTATGATTGTGAGCCCTCATCAAAATATTATATGCCAAAATTGTTGACGTTGGACAAGGAAGACAACTTAACGGTTTATGTTTGTTTATATTCACACAGAAGTCATATTGTCATGGATCCTTTAACATGTGGTGCTTGCCCCTACCTTTGCTAGCCAAAAATTCCGCACTAAGTAGAGATACTACTTGTGCATCCAAAAACCCTTAAACCCAAATCTTATTTTCAAGTGTCCACCATACCTACCTAGGGATTGAGCAAGATCCCTCAAGTAAGTTGTCATCGGTGCAAAAAGGCAATAAAAATTGCTTCTAAATGTGTGAGATCATTTAGTGTAAGAGAAAATTGAGCGTTGCACGAACTTGTGATGGTGAAGAATAAAAGCGACAGACTGCATAATAAAGGTCGCTACACAAGGGGCAATGCAACATGACGTTCTTTTGCACTAAGGGGTTGAGCATACAAACAAATAAGCGCATGGCAACCTCTACTTCCCTCTGCGAAAGCCTATCTTTTACTTTTATGTATTTACTTTTATGCAAAGAGTCAAAAGTTTTCTCTCTATTCCTTTTTATTTTTCTCCTTTGGCAAGCATCATGTGGCGAGGAAAGATCTAGGCACATATGTCCAGTTGAATATAGATAGCATGAATTATTATTGTTGACATCACCCTTGAGGTGAATACGCTGGGAGGCGAAACTATAAGCCCCTATCTTTCTATGTGTCCGGTAGAAATGTTTTGCTCATGTGTACGCGGTGAGTGTTGGCAATCATAGAAGACTATAGGATGGTTGAGTATGTGGACTTGCCTAAAGGCTCCGATACATGACCCTTCCTGAAAAGATGATGAATTGTCGTTGCAAAGTTGACTGAGAACATAGTTTGTTGGTTTTTAATAGAGTTTTTGCTTTGTACTTCAATTGTGTGATGAATTGTTACTTATTCATGCGAAGTATATGATAAAAGTTCTATGATAAAAGTCTTATGTTTAATTTTGTTGCTGTTATAATAATCTACATGATGCTTCTATGTCCGTATTTTGTTTTTATCGACACCTCTCTCTATAAGCATGTGGACATGTTTTTCGATTTCGGTTTTCGCTTGAGGACAAGCGAGGTCTAAGCTTGGGGGAGTTGATACGTCCATTTTGCATCATGTTTTCTTACTGTTATTTATGATGTTTTTATCCATAATAATGCTTTTTGGAGTAATTCTAATGCTTTTTCTCTCATAATGTGCAAGGTATACACAAAGAGGGAGAATTCCGGTAGCTGGAAATCTAGACCTGGAAAAGCTACGTCAGGCCACCTATTCTGCACAACTCCAAACAAGCTGAAACTTCATGGAGATTTTTTATCAAATATATGATGAATATTGGAACAAATAACTACCAGAGGGGGCCCACCAGGTGGGCACAACCCACCTGGGCGCGCCAGGGAGCCCAGGCGCGCCTTGGTGGGTTGTGCTCACCTAGGCCCACCCTGGTGCCCATCTTCTGGTATATAGGTCGTTTTGACCTAGAAAAAAAATAACGAGAGGACTTGCGGGACGGAGCGCCACCCTCTCGAGGCAGAACTTGGGCAGGAGCACTTGTGCCCTCCGGCGGAGCGATTCCGCCGGGGGAACTTCCCTCCCGGAGGGGGAAATCATCGTCCTCATCATCACCAACAACTCTCCCATCTTGGGGAGGGCAATCTTCATCAACATCTTCAACAACACCATCTCATCTCAAACCCTAGTTCATCTCTTGTGTTCAATCTTGTTACCGGAACTATAGATTGGTGCTTGTGGGTGACTAGTAGTGTTGACAACATCTTGTAGTTGATCACTATATGGTTTATTTGGTGAAAGATTATATGTTCAGATCCAATATGCTATTTAATACCCCTCTTATCTTGAGCATGATTATCATTTGTGAGTAGTTACTTTTGTTCTTGAGGTCACGGGAGAAATCATGTTGCAAGTAATCATGTGAACTTGATATGTGTTCGATATTTTGATAGTATGTATATTGTGATTCCCTTAGTGGTGTCATGTGAATGTCGACTACATGACACTTCACCATATTTGGGCCTAAGGGAATGCATTGTGGAGTAGCAATTAGATGATGGGTTGCGAGAGTGACAGAAGCTTAAACCCTAGTTTATGCGCTATTCCGTAAGGGACCGATTGGATCCAAAAGTTTAATGCTATGGTTAGAATTTATTCTTAATACTTTACTCGTAGTTGCGGATGCTTGCGAATTTTTTCTCACGCTTTTCCTCTTGTTTTGGACTCTAATTTGCATGATTTGAATGAACTAACCCCGAACTGACGCTGTTTTCAGCAGAACTACCATGGTGTTGTTTTTGTGCAGAAATTAAAGTTCTTGAAATGGAACGAAACTTTGCGAGGATTTTTTATATCAATAATAAGAATTTCTGGAGCCAAGACCCATCGGAGAGGGGCCCCTGGTTGGGCACAACCCACCAGGGCGCGCCCAGGTGGGTTGTACCCACCTGGTGGCCCCGCTGACGACTGCCCTGATACTATAAAATCACATATTTACAGAAAAAATCAGGGAGAAAGAATTATCATGATCCATGAGACGGAGCCGCCGCCAAGCCCTGTTCTTCCTCGGGAGGGCAGATCTGGAGTCCGTTTGGGGCTCCGGAGAGGGGGATCTTCGTTCTTCGTCATCACTAACCCATCTCCATCGCCAATTCCATGATGCTCCCCACCGGGAGTGAGTAATTCCGTCGTAGGTTAGTTGGTCGGTGAGGAGTTGGATGAGATTCATCATGTAATCGAGTTAGTTTTGTTAGGGCTTGACCCCTAGTATCACTACAAAAAAATACACTTGCGTGATGATACGTGTTTGTCACGGTAGGTCATGTTTTCTGTCATGCATGTACATCCATGACGATTTTATGACAGAATCAAGATAGTCATACCTGTGCTGTCGTAGAAGTGTTCCATGACATTACCAAAATTATCATCACAGAAGTGTCCACTTCCATGATGATAAATGCCGCGTCATGGAAGTGCTTTCGTCATGGGTGACCGACACATGGCATTCACCGTAATGGGTCACCGTTAAGCTATTGGGTCCGGTTTTGGATCCGATAACCCGCTAACAGCCCGGACCAATGAGGATTTTCCACGTGTAAAATTCTCATTGGCCGGAGGAAACACGTGTTGGCACACCATTGGGACAGATGTCATCCATTCATTGGACAGGACGCGCCTATGATACGTCGACACCTGGCAGGGCCCAACAGAGGCCCATATAGGTTAAAATGGCCGGCCCAGTCAAAGGCCGGTAGTACTTAATTAGGTACTAGTGGGCCAGCCCAATAACGACATGTTTAATAAAGGCCCATTTACGGCCCGAAGCCAGATCTGGCCCGTTAATTGTTCACCGAATATTTGGGCCCAATTACGGCCCAGTGAATTTCGGCCTGTTAGAGGCCTGATGTAGACATATTTCAGCCCGGTGTGTCTTTCGGCCTGGGAATGGCCCGTGCTGCCCATGGGCCATATATGGTCTGACGCAACATCCGGCCCACTAACGGCCCGTGATAAAGGTGGCAACTGTTCAACCCAATGTGACTTTGGGCCTGTTAAAGGCCTGTCATATAATTCGGTCCGTTGATGCCTGTACTAAGCTTTCGGCCTGTTAAAGGCCCATGATATCAGTGGGCCAACTAAGGCCCAAGATATGTTTCGGCCTGGTAACGGCCCGTCATATAACTCGGACAAAAAAGGCCCGGTCTACATTTCAGCCTGCTGAAGGCCCGTCGATGACTAGTGAAAATTGAGGCCCAACATGCATTTCTGCCTGCTAAAGGCCCATGGTTTCTTCGGGGCCGTAACAGGCCAGCAGAATATTCAGTCTGTTAATGGCCCAACGCTACATGGGCCAAACTGTAACACCCCGGATGTAACTTTCCATATTTGTAACTCCGACTCTTGCCATTTTCGGCTATGTGCTATGATATTCCCTCCGTGGTCGGGTTTTGTATTTTGTTTTGCATTTTGTTCATGTCATGCATATCATATCATGTCATCATGTGCATTGCATTTGCATACGTGTTCGTCTCTTGCATCCGAGCATTTTCCCCGTTGTCCATTTTGCAATCCGGCGCTCCTATCTCCTCCGGTGCACCCCTCTTGTTTTCTTTCGTGAGAGGGTGTCAAACTTTCTCGGGATGGACCGAGGCTTGTCAAGTGGCCTTAATATACCACCCGGAGACCACCTGTCAAGTTTCGTTCCATTTGGAGGTCGTTTGGTACTCCAACGGTTAACCGGGCATCCGCAAAGTCCATTTGTGTGTTTCAGCAAAACCCCCCTCAAAACCAGGCCAAAACCCACCAAACTCTCTTCCATGCTCTAGGTCGTTCGATCACGATCGTGTGGGCGAACACCGCACCTCATTTGGAGCCTTCTAGCTCCCTCTAGCTATAAAAGAGCATCCCCTCCCAAAAACGAAACGCAGACGAACCCTAACCCGCTCCTCGCGCCGCGCCGGACACGTCCGCCGCCGGTCGGACAAAACCGCCGCCGCCCATAGCCAATAGGGGCGCGCCACATCATCTCTCGGGCGCCCCACATCGCCGCCCGCGCCGCAGGCCCGCCCGTAGCGGACCCGCGCGGCCCGCCGCCCGAGCCTCCTGCAGCTCCCCGAGCCTCCGCCGCGGCCCGCCCGCCGACCCGCCGGCCAGCCCGCGGCCCGCCGGCCCGCCGGCCTGCCCCGCCGCCGCCTCGCCCACCAACGCCGCCGCGAGCCGCCTCCCGCCCGGCGCCGACCACCGCCGCTCGGGCCACCCCCTCGCCGGCCTCCTCTCCTTCCTCTCCCGTCGACCGGCGAGCTCCATCGAGACAAATCCCAATCGGGATCTGGAAGTTACTGTAGCGGTTGACTTTCTCGATTCCATTTTTTCCTAAGTCATTAATTTTCTACAGCATATGCTCATGTTCGACAGTGCATGACTCAATCTTGCTCTACTTTTGCTATAAAATATTTCTGGCAGATTCTTAACATGATATGCAATTTTGCCAAGCTTATTGTAGTTGATCCATACATGCTATGTATTTGCTCTTGCCATGATTTGCTTCATAAACATGCCATCTTGCTGTAGGTATGCTTGTTTTGTCATGCATTTCTTTGTGGTGAGTGCATCAAGCTCACAAACATGCCCACATATTATTGTTTCTGCCATGCTCTGTTTTCTGCCAAGTCTGAAACCTGATAACGAAACTTGCTATGTTTACATGCTTGCCATCATATCTTCTGATCCTGTTGGGCTTATGGTCAGTAAGGGACTTTTGTCATATGCATTTAGTAGAATACTGCCATGCCTTTTTTTGCTAGGTTAACTTCCTGTAGCATGTTGATTTCGTGCTCTGAACATTGCTACCTGATGCTGTTTTCTGCCATGTTCAGTAATTTCACCAAGTCTGTGATCCTGTTATCTTTTGCACTTTTGTCATGCTTGTTTCAGCTTGTTATGTTGTGAACTAGCCGTAGCTTAGTGTTCATCTTTTGTCAAGCATCCCCTGTAGATTACTGCCATATGCTTTGTTGTTATGTTGGAGTACTGTAGCATTGTTGCTTGTTGCATTTTGAGTGCTATCATGCTGTTAATCACAGATTCGTGTCATTCTTGTTTTGCTTGCCATTTGCAAACCGTGCATCCGTTTCCGGCGATATTTATATCGATTTCGACCGAAATCATCTCATCTTTCCAGTGGCATGCTTGGTTTGCCATGTTACTGCCTTGTTCATCATTTTCCTTCCGGAGCACGCATATGCATCGCACATCATATCTTGCATATCATACATGTTTTGCATCATGTTGCTTGTGCATTTCTCGTGATTGATTGTGGTTCCGTTGCTTGTGTTCTTGTATTGGGTAGAGCCGGGAGACGAGTTCGTGAACGAGGAACCTGTTGAGTACGCTTACGAGGATCAAGCTTTCGACAACTCTGAGAACCTTGCAGGCAAGATGACCACCCCTCGAAATCACTTCTATCTTTGCTTTGCTAGTTGTTCGCTCTATTGCCATGCTGCGCTACCTATCACTTGCTATATCATGTCTCCCATATTGCCATGTCAGCCTCTAACCATCCTTTCCTAGCAAACCGTTGTTTGGCTAAGTTACCGCTTTTGCTCAGCCCTTCTTATAGCGTTGCTAGTTGCAGGTGAAGTTGAAGTTTGTTCCATGTTGGAACATGGATATGTTGGGATATCACAATATCTCTTATTTAATTAATGCATCTATATATTTGGTAAAGGGTGGAAGGCTCGGCCTTATGCCTGGTGTTTTGTTCCACTCTTGCCGCCCTAGTTTCTGTTATACCGGGTATTATGTTCCTTGAGTTTGCGTTCCTTACGCGGTCGGGTGATTTATGGGACCCCCTTGACAGTTCGCCTTGAATAAAACTCCTCCAGCAAGGCCCAACCTTGGTTTTACCATTTGCCACCTAAGCCTTTTCCCCCGGGTTTTCGCGAGCCCGAGGGTCATCTTTATTTAAACCCCCGGGCCAGTGTTCCTCTGAGTGCTGGTCCAAACTAGAGCCACTTGCAGCGCCACCTTGGGGAAACTCGAGGATTGGTTTTAGCTGTACGTAGTGTTCATCCGGTGTGCCCTGAGAACGAGATATGTGCAGCTCCTATCGGGATTTGTCGGCACATTCGGGCGGCTTTGCTGGTCTTGTTTTACCATTGTCGAAATGTCTTGTAAACCGGGATTCCGAGACTGATCGGGTCTTTCCGGGAGAAGGTTTATCCTTCGTTGACCGTGAGAGCTTATGATGGGCTAAGTTGGGACACCCCTGCAGGGTATTATCTTTCGAAAGCCGTGCCCGCGGTTATGAGGCAGATGGGAATTTGTTAATGTCCGGTTGTAGAGAACTTGTCACTTGACCCAATTAAAATACATCAACTGCGTGTGTAGCCGTGATGGTCTCTTCTCGGCGGAGTCCGGGAAGTGAACACGGTCTGAGTTATGTATGACATAAGTAGGAGTTCAGGATCACTTCTTGGTCATTGCTAGATGACGACCGTTCCGTTGCTTCTCTTCTCGCTCTCTTTGCGTATGTTAGCCACCATATATGCTTATTGCCGCTGCAGCTCCACCTCATTACACCATCCTTTCCTATAAGCTTAAATAGTCTTGATCTCGCGGGTGTGAGATTGCTGAGTCCCCGTGACTCACAGATTCTACCAAAACAGTTGCAGGTGCCGACGATGCCAGTGCAGATGATGGGGTCGATCTCAAGT
Source organism: Triticum aestivum (assembly GCF_018294505.1). NCBI lineage: Eukaryota > Viridiplantae > Streptophyta > Magnoliopsida > Poales > Poaceae > Triticum > Triticum aestivum. The sequence goes on along the minus strand of NC_057799.1, from coordinate 451,189,628 downwards.
GGGAGTTCGACGAGGAACGTGGTCGTTACTATGTGTCTTTTCCTGATGATCAGTAGTGGAGCCCAGTTGGGACGATCGGGGATCTAGCATTTGGGGTTGTCTTATTTTCATTTGGATCTTGACCGTAGTCGGTCTATATGTTTGTATTTTGGATGATGTATGAATTATATTTATGTATTGTGTGAAGTGGCGATTGTAAGCCAACTCTTTATCCCATTCTTGTTCATTACATGGGATTGTGTGAAGATGACCCTTCTTGCGACAAAACCACTATGCGGTTATGCCTCTAAGTCGTGCCTCGACACGTGGGAGATATAGCCGCATCGTGGGCGTTACAAGTTGGTAATCAGAGCCATCCCCGACTTAGGAGCCCCCTGCTTGATCGAATCGCTGGCGTTGTTGAGTCTAGAACAAAAATGTTTTGAGTCTTAGGATTATATATATCGGAGAGTAGGATTCTTTTTACTCCTCAGTCCCTTCGTCGCTCTGGTGAGGTCTCCTGACGTAGAAGTTTTGACTATTCTCTCCTCAAATTTCACTAAAAAAATTTTAGGATCACGCGGGTATCTTGGAATCGTTCCGATGGTTTTGTGACGAGAACATTGTTCTTGGTGCCTCCTGACATTTAGGGGTTGTGGCAGTGTCCCGGGGAGTTGAGCTCCGAGGTGTTGTCGTCACAATTTTATCGTTGCAGTTCTGGAATACCTGAGTTTCGCCGACATCGAAATCTCTTTTATGCAGTTGTTGGTGAGATCACCTCGACGCCACCCAGTACTGGGGCGGGAGTTCGGGAGTATTGCCATAACTTGTATAACGGATGCTTTTCGAAGGTTGAGGTAAACGATTTCCGAAGGTTTCTTGGTTATGTGTTGACGGATGGATACAGCTGGATCTAGGGATTGCTAGTTTGGGTGATATATTTTGTGTCCCCTGTATCCCCAACACCAGATTGCATAACCAGAAAGTTTCGGGAGTTTATAAGTGGGAATTCAAGTAGCCTTAGGATATCTTTCCGACAGACGCATGATATGAGATTGGGGTTCGACGTCTAGTGGTCCGCCTGTACACGGTTGGTTTTACAGTGGTCTCGTAGTGTCTTAAAGAGTCCTTGGCTATGCCGACTCGGGGACGCTTCGTATGTCATGTGCACAGCCTTGTACATGATGGTGCTGTACGATTGAGCCCGTGTGGGCCCCACCACGAAAACTTCGGACGAAATCTCTATCATATGTTTGTTCCGGCTTATTCTGCAAGCCAATACTTTGTTTTGTTTTGAATTGTGGTATTCGAGTTGCTTCGAAGTCATATGTTGATTCCATATCTTTTTCAAGTGGCTTCTCAACTTATGGAAGTGTGATGATTTACTACGGAATTCATTCGTTCATCTTCGTTCGAATGTTTATTGTGAAGACTATATGTTGCAATTTCTATCCGTTGATTCTACTTATCTATTTGTCTATCAAGATGCTAACGGATGTCACCCTCTTCAGGATGGCTCCGCCAACGCGTCAGAATCCGGATCGCAATGAAGGGAGTCAAGCGAACCCTCCGCCACCACCTCCGCCTCCGGAGGCATGGCAAGCTATCATGGCAGCCACCAACGCCAATGCTCAGATGATTCTGCAACTCTTGCAAGAACGCACCCAAGGGCAAGGCAATCAAGGCAATCAAGGTCAAGGCAACAATCAGCCTCACTTCGCTACACTCAACCAGTTTCTCGCAAATCAGCCCAAGTCTTTCAGCTACTGTGCCGAGGCCACGGATGCCGATGATTGGCTCGTGGACATCAACAAGCATTTTGAATGTAGCAATGTCAGGCCTGAGGACTATGTCAAGTTCGCTTCTTTTCAGCTCAAGGACCAAGCTGCTGATTGGTTTCAGCAATACAAAGATTCCAGAGGAGGTCGTGTGATCACTTGGACTGACTTCTGTCGGGACTTCAAAGCGCACCACATTCCACAAAGTGTTGTTGAGAGCAAGCGTGAGGAGTTCCGCAATCTCAAGCAAGGCAACATGTCTGTGTATCAATACAACATCCAGTTTCAGAAACTTGCTCGCTTCGCTAAACAAGACGTTCCTGATGAAAAGAGCATGATCTATCACTTCAGAGGTGGCCTTAGAGAGGATCTGCAGTTAGCTCTCGTTCTTGTTGAGCCTACTCAGTTTGATCAATTCTACAATATGGCACTGAAGCAAGAGGCTGCTCAGCTCAAGTGTGAGGCTTCTAAGAAGAGAGTCAGAGACGCAGTTCAGTCTTCTTCTTCCTCACTTGTGGCAGCTAAGCAACAGAAGTTCTGGTTGCCTCCTCCTCCTCCGTTTCGTCAGCCTTACCAGCAGAAGAACAAAGGTGGCCATGGTTCTTCCAACTCTCCCTGGCTATCAGAACAAGTCTCAGAATCAAGCTCCAAAGTCCAATGCTCCTTATCACCGTCCACTCTCAGAGGTGACTTGCAACAAGTGTCAGCAGAAAGGTCACTATGCTAACAAATGCTTCAACCAAAGGCGTCTTCCGCCTCCTCCTCCTGTCAGATCTTCCAGCAATGCAGTGGTCAAGCATAATCCAAAGTCTGCAAAGGTGAACATGATGAATGCAGCTCAAGCGGAGGAATCTACTGATGTGATAATGGGTAATCTTCCTGTTAATGATATTCCTGCAAAAGTTCTTTTTGATACTGGTGCATCTCTTTCTTTCATTTCAAGACCTTTTGTTGCCAAGCATGAATTTGTGACGGAAAAGATCCCTATCCCGTTGAAGGTTGTGTCTCCGGGCAAGCAAATGACATCTAATAATTGTGTCCCGGATGTTTCCATCAAGATGGGCGACTATAAATTTCTGTCTTCTCCAGTTGTTCTTGGTGACTCGGATATTGATCTTATTCTCGGGATGGACTGGCTTTCTAAGCACAAAGCTCAACTTGATTGTGCTGCCAGGGAAATTCAATTGACACACTCTTCTGAGGATGTGATTATTTATGCCGCTCGTGATGAAACCATTCGGTTTTTTCTCTCAATGAGAAGGGCGAATTGAATGCCATCTCTCAAATTCCAGTCGTTTGTGAGTATCAAGATGTCTTTCCAGAAGAGCTTCCGGGTATGCCTCCTCATCGGCCAGTTGAGTTCGTTATCGAACTAGAGCCTGGCACTGAACCCGTTTGCAAGCGTCCATACAAGCTTGGACCTAACGAGCTGAAGGAATTGAAGAAACAGCTCGATGAACAAGAGCGTCTGGGTTTGATCAGACCGAGTTCTTCTCCATGGGGTTGTGGTGTTCTTTTTGTCAAGAAGAAGGATGGCACGGACCGACTTTGTGTCGACTACCGTCCATTGAACAAGAAGACAATCAAGAACAAGTATCCACTTCCCAACATCAATGAGCTATTTGAGCAACTCAAAGGTGCTAAAGTATTCTCCAAGCTTGACCTTCGTATGGGTTATCATCAGATTCGCATTCGTGAAGAAGATATTCCCAAGACAGCATTCAGAACAAGCTTTGGTTCTTATGAATATACTGTCGTGTCTTTCGGCCTTGTCAATGCTCCTCCAGTATTCTCTCGGATGATGAATTTCATCTTCAACCCCTATACCAATGAATTCGTCCTGGTGTATCTCGATGATATCTTGGTCTTCTCCAAGAATAAGAAGGATCATGCCAAACATTTGCGATTGGTGCTCGACAAGCTCAGAGAGTATCAATTCTATGCGAAGTTCTCTAAATGTGAGTTTTGGCTCGATGAAGTTCTTTTCCTTGGTCACATCATCTCTGCCAAGGGCATCGCTGTTAACCCCGAGAAGGTGTCCGCAATTGTGAATTGGGAACCTCCTCAGAATGTCAAGCAGCTCCGCAGTTTTCTTGGTCTTGCAAGCTATTGCCGAAGATTCGTTGAGAATTTCTCTAAGATTGCAAAGCCTCTTTCCAACCTCCTCCAGAAGCATGTGAAGTATGTCTGGTCTCCTGAGTGTGACGTTGCTTTCAACACTCTCAAAGAGAAACTAGTCACAGCTCCTGTCTTGACTCCTCCTGATGAATCCAAGCCGTTTGAAGTTTTCTGTGATGCTTCTCTCCAAGGTCTCGGTGCTGTGTTAATGCAAGAGAAGAAAGTTGTGGCCTATACCTCTCGTCAGTTGAAGCCCAACGAGAAGAACTACCCCACTCACGATCTTGAGTTGGCGGCAGTTGTCCATGCATTAATAACGTGGAGACATCTCTTGTTGGGAAGACAAGTGGACATTTTCACCGATCACAAGAGTCTCAAGTACATCTTCACTCAGCCCAACCTCAACCTCAGGCAGACTCGATGGGTCGAAATGATTCAAGAGTACAATCCGAGTATTGAATATACTCCAGGCAAGGCCAATGTCATTGCAGATGCTTTAAGCAGGAAGGCTTATTGCAACAGCTTAATTCTCAAGCCTTTCCAACCGGATCTTTGTGAAGCTTTCCGCAAGCTGAATCTCCAAGTTGTTCCTCAAGGCTTTCTTGCCAACCTCATAGTCTCTCCTACTTTGGAAGATCAAATTCGTGAGGCACAACTCCTTGATGCCATGGTGAAGAAGGTGAAACGTGGTATCGACAAGGGTCTTTCCAAATACAAGTGCTATCGCATTGATGACAGAGACACTTTATTCTTCGAGGACCGGATTGTGGTTCCTAAAGGTGATCTAAGGAAAGTCATTAATGAACGAGGCGCACAATTCTCTTCTTTCCATTCATCCTGGAAGTACGAAGATGTATCATGACCTCAAGCAGTCGTATTGGTGGACTCGAATGAAGCGAGAAATTGCTCAATTCGTGAATGAATGTGATGTCTGTCGAAGAGTGAAAGCAGAACACCAACGACCAGCTGGTCTCCTCCAACCTCTTGCTATCCCAGAATGGAAGTTTGATCATATCGAAATGGACTTCGTGACTGGTTTTCCAAAGTCCAAGCGTGGAAATGATGCTATCTTCGTTGTCATTGACAAGCTTTCTAAAGTGGCTCATTTCCTTCCAATCAAAGAATCCATCACAGCAGCTCAGTTGGCAGAGCTATACACCTCCAGAATTGTCTCCTTGCACGGCATTCCACAATTGATTTCTTCAGATCGTGGAAGCATCTTCACCTCTAAGTTCTGGGACTCCTTCCAGAAGGCCATGGGCACAAACATTCGCTTCAGCACAGCTTTCCATCCTCAAACTAGTGGCCAAGTCGAGCGAGTCAATCAAATTCTTGAAGATATGCTCAGGGCTTGTGTCATTTCCTTTGGCATGAAATGGGAAGATTGTCTTCCATATGCTGAATTCTCCTACAACAACAGCTTCCAAGCGAGTTCGGGCAAGGCCCCATTCGAGATTCTCTATGGCAGAAAGTGCCGTACTCCTCTCAATTGGTCAGAGACTGGTGAACGCCAACTTCTTGGCAATGACTTAATCACTGAAGCTGAAGAAATGTGTAAAGTCATCCGTGATAATCTCAAAGCCGCGCAATCGCGCCAGAAGAGTTACTATGATAGTAAGCACCGTGATTTGGCTTTCGAGATCGGAGACCATGTCTACCTCCGCGTCTCTCCAATGAAAGGCACTCGTCGCTTCGGTATCAAAGGGAAGCTTGCCCCTAGATACGTGGGTCCTTTCAAGATCATTGGCAAAAGAGGCGACCTCGCCTATCAACTTGAGCTTCCTTCCAACTTCGCGAACGTGCACGATGTGTTCCACATGTCACAGCTCCGCAAGTGCTTCAAGACGCCTGAGTGTACTATCAACTTCGAAGAGATTGACCTCCAAGAAGATTTGTCTTATCATGAGCACCCCGTTGCTATTCTTGAAGAAACTGAGCGCAAGACTCGCAACAAGTCAATCAAATTCCTGAAAGTGAAGTGGTCGCACCATTCCGACCGGGAAGCCACCTGGGAACGCGAGGACCATCTCCGTTCCGAATATCCGGAGTTCTTTCAGTCCTAGATCTCGGGACGAGATCCTCTCGTAGTGGTGGAGTGTTGTAACACCCCGGATGTAACTTTCCATATTTGTAACTCCGACTCTTGCCATTTTCGGCTATGTGCTATGATATTCCCTCCGTGGTCGGGTTTTGTCTTTCGTTTTGCATTTTGTTCATGTCATGCATATCATATCATGTCATCATGTGCATTGCATTTGCATACGTGTTCGTCTCTTGCATCCGAGCATTTTCCCCGTTGTCCGTTTTGCAATCCGGCGCTCCTATCTCCTCCGGTGCACCCCTCTTGTTTTCTTTCGTGAGCGGGTGTCAAACTTTCTCGGGACGGACCGAGGCTTGTCAAGTGGACCTAATATACCACCCGGAGACCACCGGTCAAGTTTCGTTCCATTTGGAGGTCGTTTGGTACTCCAACGGTTAACTGGGCATCCGCAAAGTCCATTTGTGTGTTGCAGAAAAACCCCCCTCAAAACCAGCCCAAAACCCACCAAACTCTCTTCCATGCTCTAGGTCGTTCGATCACGATCGTGTGGGCGAAAACCGCACCTCATTTGGAGCCTCCTAGCTCCCTCTAGCTATAAAAGAGCATCCCCTCCCGAAAACGAAACGCAGACGAACCCTAACCCGCTCCTCGCGCCGCGGACACGTCCGCCGCCGGCCGGACAAAACCGCCGCCGCCCATAGCCAATAGGGGCGCGCCACATCATCTCTCGGGTGCCCCACATCGCCGCCCGCGCCGCAGGCCCGCCGGGCCCGTAGCGGACCCGCGCGGCCCGTCCCGCGCCCGAGCCTCCCCGCAGCTCACTGAGCCTCCGTCCGCCGACCCGCCGGCCAGCCCCGCGGCCCGCCGGCCTGCCCCGCCGCCGGCCTCGCCGCACCACCGCCGCCGCGAGCCGCCTCCCCACGCCAGCGCCGACCACCGCCGCCTCGGGCCACCCCTCGCCGGCCTTCCTCTCCTTCCTCTCCCGTCGACCGGCGAGCTCCATCGAGACAAATCCCAATCGGGATCTGGAAGTTACTGTAGCGGTTGACTTTCTCGATCCCGTTTTTTTTTTGTCATTAATTTTCTACAGCATATGCTCATGTTCGACAGTGCATACCTCCTTGTACGTAGCTCCGTTTCGCGCGTGTAATATGTTAAATTGTTCGTCTCGTGATGATCTACATTTTGTTGAATTGCACCATGTTCATTAGGGGTCATCTTGATGCCCAAATCTCTGTTGCAAGAGGGCTAGTTGCTGTTATCCGCTGGTTCTTATCAGAACTTGGAGATTTGTCATTTTTGTATCATTTAATCTGTACATCTTATGGGCATGAGCTCTACATGTGTTTTGTTGTATGCCATGCCATCTTTCCAGTGGCGTATGCCATGTATTTTTGTGATCTCTGTGGTGACTAGCACAAGCATGCAAATAGGCTCCGTAATGTTTCTGATTTCAGGGACTTAGTGATTTCTCCAAGTCCTTGTCTGTTGTTATTTTGTTGCCATGTAAACTTGATGCTACAGAGAGATCCATGCTTATTTTGGTGATGTTCAGTAAGGATGTTTTGTAGCTATAGTTGTATTGATCCATTCTTGCCCTTGTTTGCAATTATGGATTGCCATAGCATGACTCAATCTTGCTCTACTTTTGCTATAAAATATTTCTCGCAGATTCTTAACATGATATGCAAATTTGCCAAGCTTATTGTAGTTGATCCACACATGCTATGTATTTGCTCTTGCCATGGTTTGCTTCATAAACATTCCTTATTGCTGTAGGTATGCTTGTTTTGTCATGCATTGCTTTGTGGTGAGTGCATCAAGCTCACAAACATGCCCACATATTATTGTTTCTGCCATGCTCTGTTTTCTGCCAAGTCTGAAACCTGATAACGAAACTTGCTATGTTTACATGCTTGCCATCATATCTTCTGATCCTGTTGGGCTTATGGTCAGTAAGGGACTTTTGTCATATGCATTTAGTAGAATACTTCCATGCCTTTTTTTGCTATGTTAACTTCCTGTAGCATGTTGATTTCGTGCTCTGAACATTGCTACCTGATGCTGTTTTCTGCCATGTTCAGTAATTTCACCAAGTCTGTGATCCTGTTATCTTTTGCACTTTTGCCATGCTTGTTTCAGCTTGTTATGTTGTGAACTAGCCATAGCTCAGTGTTCATATTTTGTCAAGCATCTCCTGTAGATTACTTCCATATGCTTTGTTGTTATGTTGGAGTAATGTAGCATTGTTTCTTGTTGCATTTTAAGTGCTATCATGCTGTTAATCACAGATTCGTGTCATTCTTGTTTTGCTTGCCATTTGCAAACCGTGCATCCGTTTCCGGCGATCTTTATATAGATTTCGACCGAAATCATCTCATCTTTCCAGTGGCATGCTTGGTTTGCCATGTTACTGCCTTGTTCATCATTTTCCTTCCGGAGCACGCATATGCATCGCACATCATATCTTGCATATCATACATGTTTTGCATCATGTTGCTTGTGCATTCCTCGTGATTGATTGTGGTTCCGTTGCTTGTGTTCTTGTCTTGGGTAGAGCCGGGAGACGAGTTCGTGAACGAGGAACCTGTTGAGTACGCTTACGAGGATCAAGCTTTCGACAACTCTGAGAACCTTGCAGGCAAGATGACCACCCCTCGAAATCACTTCTATCTTTGCTTTGCTAGTTGTTCGCTCTATTGCCATGCTGCGCTACCTATCACTTGCTATATCATGTCTCCCATATTGCCATGTCAGCCTCTAACCATCCTTTCCTAGCAAACCGTTGTTTGGCTATGTTACCGCTTTTGCTCAGCCCTTCTTATAGCGTTGCTAGTTGCAGGTGAAGTTGAAGTTTGTTCCATGTTGGAACATGGATATGTTGGGATATCACAATATCTCTTATTTAATTAATGCATCTATATATTTGGTAAAGGGTGGAAGGCTCGGCCTTATGCCTGGTGTTTTGTTCCACTCTTGCCGCCCTAGTTTCTGTTATACCGGTATTATGTTCCTTGAGTTTGCGTTCCTTACGCGGTCGGGTGATTTATGGGACCCCCTTGACAGTTCGCCTTGAATAAAACTCCTCCAGCAAGGCCCAACTTTGTTTTTACCATTTGCCGCCTAAGCCTTTTCCCCCGGGTTTTCACGAGCCCGAGAGTCATCTTTGTTTAAACCCCCGGGCCAGTGTTCCTCTGAGTGCTGGTCCAAACTAGAGCCACTTGCAGCGCCACCTTGGGGAAACTCGAGGATTGGTTTTAGCTGTACGTAGTGTTCATCCGGTGTGCCGTGAGAACGACATATGTGCAGCTCCTATCGGGATTTGTCGGCACATTCGGGCGGCTTTGCTGGTCTTGTTTTACCATTGTCGAAATGTTTTGTAAACCGGGATTCGGAGACTGATCGGGTCTTTCCGGGAGAAGGTTTATACTTCGTTGACCGTGAGAGCTTATGATGGGCTAAGTTGGGACACCCTTGCAGGGTATTATCTTTCGAAAGCCGTGCCGCGGTTATGAGGCAGATGGGAATTTGTTAATGTCCGGTTGTAGAGAACTTGTCACTTGACCCCATTAAAATACAACAACTGCGTGTGAAGCCGTGATGGTCTCTTCTCGGCGGAGTCCGGGAAGTGAACACGGTCTGAGTTATGTTTGACGTAAGTAGGAGTTCAGAACCACTTCTTGGCCATTGCTAGATGTCGACGTTTCCGTTGCTTCTCTTCTCGCTCTCTTTTGCGTATGTTAGCCACCATCTATGCTTTTGCCGCTGCAGCTCCACCTCATTACACCATCCTTCCCCATAAGCTTAAATAGTTTTGATCTCGCGGGTGTGAGATTGCTGAGTCCCCGTGACTCACAGATTCTACCAAAACAGTTGCAGGTGCCGACGATGCCAGTGCAGATGATGGGGTCGATCTCAAGTGGGAGTTCGACGAGGAACGTGGTCGTTACTATGTGTCTTTTCCTGATGATCAGTAGTGGAGCCCAGTTGGGACGATCGGGGATCTAGCATTTGGGGTTGTCTTATTTTCATTTGGATCTTGACCGTAGTCGGTCTTTGTTTGTATTTTGGATGATGTATGAATTATATTAATGTATTGCGTGAAGTGGCGATTGTAAGCTAACTCTTTATCCCATTCTTGTTCATTACATGTGATTGTGTGAAGATGACCCTTCTTGCGACAAAACCACTATGCGGTTATGCCTCTAAGTCGTGCCTCGACACGTGGGAGATATAGCCGCATCGTGGGCGTTACACAAACTAAGGGCTGGGTCCACAAAAGGCCCAACTAAAATTTGGGCCGAATATAGGTCGGAGTAAGTTGTGGGCCTGGCGCAAAGTGTGAAGGCCCCAATGGCCATTAGGGCCCAAGAAAGATGCAGGCCGGCCCAATTGTGGCCTGCGAAAAACCAGGCCCGTTAGAGGCGAATGTTTCGGCCTGGTCGACTACATCAGATTTTTTTTTCAGATAGCGAGTGATGGCAGTAACTAGTAGGAATTAAGAACAAACCTACTCTATACAATAAAGAAATTACGACATAGTAACTTAGGATAAACCTACACTATACAATAAAGGATTTATGGTATATTACATCCACAGGGCATCGAAGTTAGCCACCAGTGATCATAAAGCGCAACGAAGAAGCAGATTACAAAAACTGGGCACCATTGCAGCGTAACAAAATAATACTAAACCGAGACCACTTCCAAGACTGTTCAAGAAAGGTTAGGCTTGCGCGGGAACTGCTGCGCAAGGCTGTGAGACCGGCCTAGCATGTCGGTCATAGCTTCTAGGTGTAGCTGTTTAGCGATGAGGTTCTCATTGGTGTTCTCTGCAATCTTTCTTAGAGATAGGACTTCAAGTCGAAGTTGAGTTGCACAATGCCTTTCTGCTAGAACTTGGACTGAAGAAGTCAAACTGATTCAAACAGCGAATTCTGTGAGCTTGTCTGACTGCTAGTCTCAAGTAACTTGAACACTACATCAAGACAAGACTTTGGGGTTGTCTCGCTATCTTCGAGATGTTTTGCCTTCTTTGCTGCAATATATGTTGGGTTTGTTTCAGAGCCTTCAGCAGACTTGTGCATGCCATCACGCATATCACCCTAAAACAAGCAGAGAGATGACAGGTTTTGCACGTGTACAAACAAAGATGATAACTGTGCTGTCAATTCCATCCAATTTCAAATTAGAAAACAAAGAGTAAGTTCAAAATATCAATAGCATAATTTGGCATTGTTCATAATGCGGGGAGCTTCACCACACTACTGGATTACCATGTCAACATAACAAGCATAGATGAAGGGCAAAGACAATCATTGTATCTATTTTGGTTAATGTGCATGGCATGTTGTTCATATCATCAGCCACATCAGTAAGATAAAACACGAGATGACAAGGTGCAAATGTGGGCTGCTTCACCACACACTGGATTATAGATCCACAAAAACAAACATACATATAGGGAGTATTGAGTAATATGCATGGTATGAATAAGGAATTTGGTTTTACAAGTAAAACTTGGAACTTACGGTTCTTGCGAACATGCATTTTGATAGAAACAACAAACTAACCAGTAGTAAACGATAGGGAGTATGAGCAAATTAAACAGCAGTTGAGGACAAAGGCTTTAGAAGGACTGACTTACATTAACAGTTAACACCGACTTTATAACGCCCTCTCCATGTCAAGGGAAGGGGAAGGATAACTCAAGAATTCCAGCACAGAATCTTCTTCATAAGCATTGCTTGTACTCTACATTTTGTAGAGACTAATTATAGATATGATAATACTGGAAGGGATAGAGGATAATGAAGATAAGATGCAGATTGATGCTACATAATCAACTACCAATCCCTGGAAGTACAAGCGTTACATGACAAAATGTACTGACAAGAGCAATGGGCTACACTTCTGCAATGGCATTGTCTGTGTATTCAACTTTTTGGTAAGATTAAATCTAGATATGATATTTTTTAGTAAATGGTGGGCGAGGGAGATAAGATGTAGAATGCTACACAATGAACCAATCCCTCTTCCCATAATACAAGAGTGTTTTGAACACTGGTGTACTGTACAAAACGTTCTTATATTATGGGATGGAGGGAGTAGCTGTTAATGTAAGTACAGTGATAGACGATGTTCAGTCCTTACAAGAGGACTGCAGAGCTAAACCTCTTCAAAAGCATTGAGTTGATTCTAAATTTATGTAAGAGTCCATACGGATCTTATAATGTCCACCAAATGGACGATAACAAGGCTAACATGTGCAGTGATGCTACATAATCAAACATCTATGAAAGTAAGCATGGTCATACAGGGCAAGAGGTACTCACAAGAGCAACGCAGTGTGCAGTATAGTTGCGAGATTCTGTGGTCCCTTGAGAATGAGTGTTCTTCTGCTAACAGTTTTCGTATAAGTGAGACGTTAAGGCAAATGCAGAAATGTAGTTCAAATTGTGATGTGATATCATAGACAGTACCTTATGCTCCAGACGACACCAATGTGTAACAAGATTATTCCAGTCACTGTCTGATAAATGTAGCACCGAAGACTTTATAGAAATTTCATTTAGAGGCTTGCCATCGAAGTGCGCTTGCCTCAGGTAGGAACGATACTTCATCAACGAGTGCTTGAAAAGCGCAACCAACCCTTGCTCGTCTTGACAATCCAATTTGGTCCTCGCCTATTTAAAAGAATGAAATCTTGTGTCTTCTGTCAGCAGAAACATATGCAGTAATCAGCATGAATAACATTAGTAAATTACTTACGCGTAAGTTGCGGAGGAAGACTGGAAATTGTTCTGTGTCTGCGGTATAATCTTTCCATGAAGGAAAGATGCGCACAAAGTTCCTGACAACAATATAAGATTCATCTTCTAAACTAGGAAGAAAGGGAACATGGGTCCTATTTGCCGCAATTGGGGCTCTCTCTGGTACGGAAAGGGATTTGGCAACTGGATTTGGTGTACTCTTTGCTGGAATGGGGGTTTTGCGTCGTAGAGCTGGTGCTATGTCAAATGGCATCATCATACTGTTTGCTGCAGTTGGGGTCTGCTGAGTTGGGGCATCAGAAATGACCAGTGTAGTAGGGCTAGAGTCTGCTAGAGTTGGGGTGTTTTGTGGGTCAGGTGATATTGCAACTACACCTAATGGGCTATTTGATTTATCAGGTGTCACTACCTTTTCCAAATACTTTGCTCGTGCTCCTCCGCGATCAGCAATCGCCCTCTTCCTTTTGAACGTCTGATACACAAGAACAACATTTCAATGGATAAATATGGTATGATGACAGATGGAATATGTACTGAAAATGGATAGGCAGGGCGTAGTCACATACACGATGTGTAAACTAAGCTAATGGCAGTGCAACAAAGTAGAAGCAATGCAAAGCATCAGTTGCAAGATATGTGCGACCAATATAACCTTGGAAAGTTAGAGCAAGCACCTTGATGCGTGAATAAGATAGGGCATCTGCCTCTGACTCCTCCACTAGGGAGCTACAGTGACTTAGGTCTCCCTCTAGCTCAGAATCACTGTTAGGATCATACTTTGAGCATGAATATGTAGGTGGAGAGCGTTTGCATTGCATTGCATTGCATCCAGACTTGATTTTAGTCCCTTAATGCCAAGTTTGACAGCCATGGCATTGTTCTGCTTTATTCTTTTCATGCGCGCAAGCTCATAATCATTATGATGCTGTTTAGAATATGAGATTCATGAAAACATAAAAAGTAGTCAGATTATCTATGGAATGCATTGCGAATTCAACTCGAAGAGTGTCTCCCTAGAAACTCCTGCATATGCAAAGTTCACCCCCAACCGTGCTGACCAGACCACACAGAAATACAAACCTCTTATGTCTCTATAATAGGTAGACACACATTTCAAAACTGAAGTAGGAACATTAGAATCATATCAAATTCGTATTTGAACAAATAAACTAAGGAATTATGAGTGGCATAATGTTTAGCTTCAAGGGTGGAGTGCCGGTAGTGCGACACATAGCAAGTAGGAAGATTGTATTCCATGTAAAAGATTGTAGTCTATGTAAAAGCTGGAAATGACACTTTGTTTCTATACAATGCAGTGTTCGTTGCCCACACATGATGGAAGAGATCACACAGAGAAATACTATTCACTCATGTCTACGGTTCTAGTATTTTGAAACAGGGTGGTCCACCCTAAAAGAATATTGAGAAAAGCTGGAAATGACACTTTCTTTCTATACAATGCAGTGTCCGTCGCCCACACATGATGGAAGAGATCACACAGAGAAATACTATTCACTCATGTCTACGGTTCCAGTATTTTGCAACAGGGTGGTCCACCCTAAAAGAATTTTGACAACAAATATGACAAGGCAAGCATAGATGTAGTGAATCAATCATTTACTTGTGAGCTTACTAGGACAAGGATGCAGAATTGTAACTGCAGTAAGAGACCGTCCAAAATCTGAATCAAGAAGTTTGTCTAGCACTTATTGTTTGCAACTAATCGACGTGAATAATTGGATATCACATCAAATGAGTAAGAAAGACAAGTAAAGTTGTCAACAAACCTAGCCTGCAGTAGTAATCTGGGTCAATGTTACTACGACCAACAATCCAAAATGACTAGTGTGTGTTCCTAGGGCCGGAATTTTGAAACCCTGTGAACTTTACAGGTACTACAGATTACTAAAATACATCTGAACCATTAAGTGTAGGTAGCACTCAGCACACAACAAACCCTGATGACAGTCCTGCCTAATGAGTAATGAATCAATTAGAAAATGGGTGATGAGGAGTGGCTGCTGAGTGTTGAGGACGTATCTCAGGATAAATTGGGTTGGCTTAGTGGGTGTTGCACGCCTGAGCCCTGAACAGACTGGGAAGGTAAGCACGGCGGCGCGCCCGGGCAGCGGTGACGCTGTTGGGCGAGCGGCTCCTGACCTCCTGTTAGTCCGGCGTCTCCTCCTAGAGTCATGCCGTCCGGGGACGGCAAGTCGCCGACGAGGCAGGAAGCTGGGGGCGAGTATAGATCGGAAGCGCGCAGCATAACAGAGGGAATCGGGGCTGGGCCAACCCAAATCCCAGGGTGGGCCGCGACCCACCGTGGGCACCCTGTAGAGATACACACTGAGGGAGTCCTGGACTAAGGGATCCTCGGGCGTCCGGCCTGTTAGCCATGGGCCGGACTGATGGGCTGTGAAGATACGAAGACCGAAGACTACACCCATGTCCGGATGGGACTCTCCTTGGCGTGGAAGGCAAGCTTGGCGACCGAATATGTAGATTCCTTTCTTTGTAACCGACCTTGTGTAACCCTAGATCCTCCCGGTGTCTATATAAACCAGAGAACTTAGTCCGGAGGGGGATATACTCATTACCATAGTCATACAGGCTAGACTTCTAGGGTTTTAGCCATTACGATCTCGTGGTAGATCAACTCTTGTAATACTCATATTCATCAAGATCAATCAAGCAGGAGGTAGGGTATTACCTCCATAGAGAGGGCCCGAACCTGGGTAAACATCGTGTCCCTTGTCTCCTGTTACCATCGACCTTAGACGCACAGTTCGGGACCCCTACCCGAGATCCGCCGGTTTTGACACCAACATTGGTGCTTTCATTGAGAGTTCCACTGTGCCATCGATGACAAGATCGATGACTCGCCTTGTCCTTAAGGACAATATCACCGCTGGAGGAGGACTGGCCCCAGGCCAAACCCTCCGGTTGGGCAGCTTTACTGTGATCGCCCGTTCGGCCGTTAAGCCGACGATGACCTCTCGGGCCATCGAAAATCCCCTTCGTATCGACTCCAAACACTCCAAATAGATGGATCCGGCGGAGCTCTCGTCTTTAAACGAGCTCCTTGATCGCATCGCCGCCCTGGGAATCGCTACAGATTACGATCGGATCAGGCCTAAACCCGACCAAACAGAAATCAAATCTCCACCGGTCACACACCAGATAGCGGTAGTCGAGGAGCAAGACGACGACTCTTCCCCTATACTGAAGACGGACTATGTCCGGATCACCGACCCTACAGAGCCGGATACCCACCAACAAAAGGAGGTGACCGGCCTTCCGAACATAGAATCGGACGGTGGACATAAGCAACCAGAGGATACTCCGGAGCCCGGACTGTTAAGTCTGGAAAACTTTCAGACTCCGGATCATCGATCGGGTCAGGGTCCGGATCCAATTCCACCCACCCACCCAGACATAAGCACTCTCATGAGCATACAACAGCAGTCTCAGGAAACGGTCCACCACTTCTGGGCCAGATTCCTCCTTGTCAAGGACAATGTTAAAGATTGACGCGACGAGGACGCGATATCAGTGTTCTGCAAGAATTGCACGAACAAAGGAATCCTCAACGCCATTAATCACCGCCGCATACTACACTTCACCGACTTGGCAACTATCGTACAGAAGTACAACGCAATGGAAAGCACCTGGAAAGATCAGGTAGCTTGTTGGGAGCCATCGGTCCCAACTCAACCACTGGTCCAGGCGAAAAGGGCGCATCCCCTGTGACACGCCCAGTCCAATAGCCAGGAATAAACCCATTACGCGCCGCAGAACCGTTATGGAGGGATGGCTCGATGGCCCATGCAAAATACACACGACACCGGACACCATACCAACCCACAGCCTTAGAGCATGTTGGATACTCCGGCAGGTAGCCAAGAGCGGCGAGGACATCCTTACCAAAAACACCCCAGAGCAACACCCTCCAGAAGAGGACGACCCTAGAGTATTGACGGTCTTCGAGACATTCGCTTCAAACAATAAGTGCAAAAGGGCACTCCGCGACCTCGCCGAAGTCTGTCAAATCGCCGCAGTAAACCCTTGGAATGACACGGCTATAACCTTTAATGCCGGTGACGAACCGAAATACAGGACAGTCCAAGCACCAGCCGCATTAGTCCTCAGTCCCATCATGGACGGCTTTCGACTCACCAAGGTCCTCATGGACGGCGGCAGTGGACTAAACCTCATCTATGAGGATACACTCCACAAAATGGAAATAGACAGGAGCCGCATCAAGAAAACAGCACGACCTTCTGAGGAATCATTCCCAGTCGGGAGGCGCAGTGTGCAGGAAAAATCAAACTTGACGTGGTGTTCGGCACGCCGGAAAATTATCGGTCCGAAGAAATAAGGACGATGTGATCTTAGACAAACGACCCAAATCCACCTCCTTCAAACCGGTAGAAGAAATAGTTAAATTCCAGGTCCACCCAACGGACCCCAAGAAGACAGCATCTATTGGGGCACAACTAGACCCAACGGTCGACGCTGCGCTATGGGATTTCCTTCGTGAAAACTGGGATATATTCGCCTGGCACCCTTCTGACATGCCTGGAATCCCACGCAAGCAGGCCGAACATAGCCTCAATATATTAAAGGGATACAAACCAGTCAAACAAGCACTGCGGCACTTTTCCGAACCCAAACGCCAAGCTATGGGGGAGGAGCTGGCCAAGCTAATTGAGGCCGGATTCATTAGAGAAATAAAACATCCGGACTGGCTGGCAAACCTGGTGATGGTACCTAAGAAGGACAAATCCTGGTGCATGTGCGTCGATTTTAAAGACCTCAATAAGGCTTGCCCTGAGGATCCCTTCCCCCTCCCCCGCATTGATCAAATCATTGATGCTACCGCAGGACACGACTCACTATGTTTCCTTGATGCATATTCCGGATACCATCAAATCAAAATGAAGGAGTCCGATCAAGCTGCAACAGCATTTATTACCTTGTATGGGCCATTCTGCTTCAACACCATGCCCTTCGGGCTCAAGAACGCCGGCGCCACATACCAACGCATGATTCAAACATGCTTGGAGAAACAGATCGGCAAGACAGTTGAAGCCTATGTGGACGACGTCGTCATCAAAACTAGTCACGTCAAAACACTAATAGACGATTTACGTCTCACATTCGACAACTTCCGCGCGTATGACATTAAGCTCAATCCGGAAAAGTGTGTTTTTGGCGTTCCCGCTGGAAAACAGCTGGGCTTCATCGTTTCCAATAGAG
Source organism: Triticum aestivum (assembly GCF_018294505.1). NCBI lineage: Eukaryota > Viridiplantae > Streptophyta > Magnoliopsida > Poales > Poaceae > Triticum > Triticum aestivum. Next base: position 451,171,680 of record NC_057799.1, on the reverse strand, counting down.
TAACTGAAGCAAATCCAGCCAAAATTCGAGCTCTGTCTCAATTGGCTACGCCAACGGACCTCAAACAAGTCCAAAAACTCGCGGGTTGGGTGGCAGCTCTAAGCCGCTTTATCTCCAGATTGGGAGAAAAGGCACTGCCACTCTATCGCCTTTTACGGCGAACCGATCACTTCGAGTGGATGGACGCGGCAATAGCCGGACTGGAGGAAATAAAAACCCTTCTAGCGAGCAACCCAATCCTGGTCGCGCCAAACGTCGGCGAACCCATGTTATTATACATATCGGCAACACATCAGGTGGTGAGCGCCGTGCTCGTCGTTGAACAGGAACAGGACGGACACAAATTCCCGCTTCAGAAGCCAGTATACAACGTATCCACTGTCCTTACACCATGCAAATCCCGGTACCCCCATTATCAAAAGATAGCATACGCGGTCTTTATGTCATCCCGAAAACTATGACCCTACTTCCAGGAGTGTTCGATCACGGTGGCTTCCGAAGCACCACTCAACGACATAATAAACAACAGCGATGCCACGGGCCGGATTGCCAAATGGGCCATTGAGCTCCTTCCATTTGATATTACATACAAACAACGTCGGGCTATTAAATCCCAAGTACTGGCTGACTTCGTCACCGAATGGACAGAGGCCGAACTCCCTAAAGAGTACGACACATATTCCAAACGGGTTATGTATTTCGATGGCTCCAAGATGCTGGCAGGGCTAGGAGCGGGCGTCGTTTTAACGTCCCCTACTGGAGACGTCGTTCAGTACGTACTCCAAATACTATACACAGACTCCAACAACGCAGCCGAATACGAGGCCTTATTGCATGGTCTCCGGATGGTTGTCTCCATGGGCATATAACGCCTGGAGGTGCGTGGGGACTCAAACCTGGAAATATCTCAAATAAATGGAGACTTCGATGCGAAAGATCCGAAGATGGCAGCTTATCGTAATGCCGTCATAAAAATGTCGGCTCGGTTCGAGGGGCTCGAGTTCCATCCTGTGGCTCGAGAAAGTAATCAAGTGGCGGACGTTCTTGCTTGTATCGGCGCCAAGCGCGACTGTCGGGGGGATGGACACCGGGCAGGCAACGGAACCCGGATCCTCTTCAAAAATAACGGGGCTCGCACCGCCCCTCAATGCCGGTGCGCGCTTGGCCGGCTCGCTCGACCCGGCCAAGCCCCGCAAACCGGCCAGACTAGCCGACCCGGCAAGACGCGTCGACTCGGCCTCAACAACTGGCGCAAGACAGCCGAACCCGGCACAGCCAAAGCCTCCTCAACAAGCCAGCGCCACCCATGGCGTGCAGCGCAAACCAGCCGCGGGTCAACTCCCGTCCCATCCAGGCCGTATGATGGGGACGAGAATTCAATCAACGATGACCGAGGCAACAGTGCCCCGCCCATGCCTCTGGTCAGCAGGAACGAGGCAACAGTGCCCCTCACCTACCCGCTGACCTGGGCCGGCGTGGCTATAGTGCCCCCACCCTCACCGCTGACGAGAGCAAGCGGCAACCTGACGAAGAGCACTGTACGCGACTCGACTCGGCCACGCCCTGACGATCGACAAGATGGCGCACAGTCCCCCTAGGCATGCGGGGCCCGCACCTAAGGGAACCCGGCGAACCACAAGCCCTCAGCGGGACCCAGCCCGGGACCCCGGACACCGACAATACGGACCCAACGACTTGTAACATTACCATTGTACCCCGGGGGGTTGCACTATAAAACCCCCCGGGAGCCCACGATCATGACGACGATGAGAAAGCGAGAGGTCTAGCCACAAAACAGCAACACCGGGGAGAAGGAGCAGCCCGAGCCTTGGCCAACTTCCTTCCTCCTCCATACAGCTCCAGGAGCATCATTGTTCTATCGATCATCCAACTACACTCAGCAGGACTAGGGGTATTATCTGTCCGGAGAGCCCCAAACCTGGGTATGTCCGGCGTCCCGTGCCCGCTCATGCCAACCTCGCCTCTGGAGCCCACCAGTGCCCTCGAGCCTCCTCCTCTCTTTAGCCATCCCTTGGCATATACCGTGCGCCCAACACGACAGTTGGCGCCCACCGTGGGGCAGCTCGAGGAGCTGGCCGGGAGCATGCTTCAGACGGGGCCCTTCTCCTACACCGACGAGTCCGTCGCGCTGGCGGACGACGTCGTCGGCGCGCTTGCCGCCTCTTCGCCGTGCTGCGCATCTCCGATGCGTCCGCGGCCGACGAGTAACCCAACGAGGTGCTCAGCTACTTTGACTCTCCCCTCTCCCTCGGCAGCGGCGTTTTCGCCGGGGAAATGGACATCCTTGTGGAGGTCTTCGTCACCGGCGATGGCGCCTCCTCGTCGAGCAAGATGAGGAAGGCTGCCGAAGCCAGGGCCGCAGCGGATCGGATCGAGCCGTCCGATCCATTGCGCGCCGCGGTGCAGAGCCTTCGCATCCACATCGGCACCGACGTCGACGCCACCAACGTCGCTGAGGCCCGAACCCAGCTCGAGGAAAGGCGCCAGCAGATGCTGGACCTATCTGAGACGCTCGCTGCCACTCAGCGTCGTCTGGACGCCGCTCAGCTGGAGCGCGACGCCGCCTACGAATTCATGCCTGCCGCGGCCAAGCCAAGCCGGGTCGCCAATGTGCGTGCCCGAGGAGGAGCGATCGGCCGGGCCCTCGACGCCATCCCAACCATCTATGAGACCCTAGCGAAGAACATGCGCGCTGCCCAGGCAGCCGCAGTCGGCCTGGACCAGCTCGCGGGTGACGAGCTGAAAGAGCGCATCGGGCGGATGCGTGAACTCCTCCACGCCGCCAACACCCAGCAGGACCGCCTCAACCAGCTCGCCAAGCCGGCGGGATCCAGCTCCACCCGCCTTGGCGGGCCCGGTGAACTTCTGAACACCGCTTCCTCGCCACCCGGCGAGGCGCACTCCGGCCGAGCATGGACTCGGCGCTACCCGGCCGCTACAGCCGCCGGCGGATTGGGCGACGAGCCCGTCCCAGAGACTCAGCGCGGACCCGGCCAGCATGGCCGGCGTCCGGCTCCAACCGACCCGGCCCCCCGTGGCCTGGCCGCAAGTCGACCCGGCCCGCGCGCCATCGACGACGCCGACGCTCGCCACCGCCTCGATCAGCTCGCTCGCTCCCTGGAGGTGGAGGAGAGCGGCGCTATCGGGCCGGCGTGCTTCGGCCCGCGCATCCGGGAGGAGCCCTTCCCCAAAGGATTCATGCTCCCCCGCGACACCCCCAAGTACAACGGGACGGTGAAGCCAGAAGACTGGCTCACCGACTACACCACGGCCATTGGCATCACCGGTGCCAATCATCGTCTCGCCGCGCGCTACGCGCCGCTCATGCTCCAAGGGTCGGCCCGCACGTGGTTGAACTGCCTGCCGATGGGCAGCATCAACACGTGGGTGGACTTCGAGGAAGCCTTCGTCCGCAACTTCACGGGGACCTACAAGCGACCCGGTCGCCCTAGCCAGCTTGCCATGTGCATGCAAGGGCCTATGGAGAACGGTCACGAGTACCTCACACGCTTGACTGAGCTCCGGAATAGCTGTGAGGGCGTCCATGAAGTCTAGGCGATTCAGTACTTCGTCAGCGGGTGCCGAGATGGCACCCTCCTCAAGCACAAGCTCCTACGCTCCGAGCCGGCCACCATGGCCGCGCTCATGGTGACGGCGCACAAGTACGCCAACCCCGACTCCGCCATGAAGATCCAGGTGGCGCTAGACGAAGACGGCAAGGCGAAGCCGGTTCCCCCTCCGAAGCCGGTCAGCGAAAGCAGCCGGCAGCAGCATCACCAGAACAACAAGTGTAAGGCCGACCAACCGGCGCCGTGTCACGACAACCGGCTCGTCGCGGCCATCGAGCCCACGGCGGACCAAGCGGCGAAGCGCCGGCAAACCGGCAAGACGGCATGGCAACCCGCCATGAGCTTCGAACAGATGCTCGACGCCCCCTGCAAGCACCACAGCGGCGCAAGACACTGCACACACACGCTTCGGCAGTGCGCCATCACCAAGCACATCATGAGGGGCGACGTCCCGCCTCCTCCGGCTCCGGCTCCAGGCGCGGGACAGCCGCCTCCGCCGCCACCTCCAGCTGGCGGCGTGATGTGCGACGACGCCTACCCGGACTAGAGCGCGGCCTACGTCGTCTTTACCAGCCTCGGCAACGACAAGCGCAGCGAGCGCCTCCTTTGGCAGGAGGTGAACACCGTCGTCCTGGCCAAGCCGGAGTCCATGCATTGGTCGGATCGCCCGATCACCTGGACCCGGGAGGATCACCCGTCAGTCATGCCGAGTCCGGGTGGTTACGCCCTCGTCCTCAACCCCACCATCGTCACGCGGCGCACATGCAAGTTCTCCCGAGTCCTCATCGACCGCGGCAGCAGCATCAACATCCTTTACCGCGACATGATGACCAAGCTCGGCCTCAAGGCCGAGGACCTGGAGCCAACCCGGACGATCTTCCACGGCATCGTTCCCGGCCTCTCCTGCTCCCCCATTGGCCGGGTCCGGCTAGATGTCCTATTCTGTGACAGCAGCCACTTCCGGCGCGAACCGATCTCGTTCGAGGTGGTGGACCTGTCCAGCGCGTATCACGCGTTGCTGGGCCGGCCCGCGCTCGCCAAGTTCATGGCGGTTCCCCACTACGCGTACCTGAAGATGAAGATGCGGGTCCCAAGGGCCTCATCACCATCACCGGCGATTACCGCAAGTCCGTGGAGTGCGCCCGAGACGGCGCCAAGTTGGCCGAGTCGCTGGTCATTGCTGAGGAGCGGCGCCAGCTCGACCGGATCGTCGCCCTGGCAGGCGAGGCCTCTGCCGCGTCGATCCCGACCCCGGACCCGACCGACGAGGCCACCTTCAAGCCCTCCAAGGAGACCAAGAAAGTGAAGCTCAACCCAGAAGACCCCAGCTGCAGCAAGTACGTTGTCATAGGCGCCCGCCTCGACAGCAAATAGAAAGGCGAGCTCGTCGACTTCCTTCGTGAGAATCGGGATATCTTCGCATGGACCCCCAAGGACATGCCAGGTATCCCAAGGAAGTACGCTGAGCACAAACTTCACGTCCGCAAGGACGCCAAGCCTGTCCGCCAACCCCTACGATGATTTTCGGAAGAGAAGAGAAGAACCATTGGTGAAGAGGTCACCAAGCTTTTGGCGGCCGGCTTCATAATGGAAGTGTTTCACCCCGAGTGGCTGGCCAATCCAGTCCTCGTCCTGAAGAAGAACAAGACCTGGCGCATGTGTATCGACTACACCAGCCTCAACAAAGCCTGTCCCAAGGATCCCTTCGCCCTCCCGAGGATTGACAAAGTCATCGACTCGACCGCCGGGTGTGAGCTCCTGTCCTTCTTGGATGCTTACTCCAGATACCACCAGATCAAGCTGGACCCGTCCGACGCCCTGAAGACGTCCTTCATCACGCCCTTTGGGGCGTATTGCTACATCACCATGTCGTTCGGCTTGAAGAACGCCGGCGCCACCTTCCAGCGCTGCATGCAGAAATGCCTGCTGCCGCAACTCGGCCGCAATATCCACGGATACGTGGACGACATCGTGGTGAAGACAAAGCAGCACCTCACGCTCCTCGACGATTTGAAGGAAACCTTCGCCAACCTCCGCGAATACAAGGTCAAGCTTAACCCAGAAAAGTGCGTCTTCGGCGTCCCGACCGGAAAGCTACTCAGCTTCCTCGTCTCGGAACGCGGCATTGAGGCGAACCCGGAGAAGATCAAGGCCATTGAGCGCATGCGCAAGCCGGTTCGGCTGCGTGATGTCCAGAAGTTCACCGGATGCTTGGCCTCGGTCAGCCGGTTTCTAAGCCGGCTGGGCGAGAGGGCGCTACCCCTGTACCAGCGGATGAAGAAGACGAGCCCGGTCGAATGGAACGGCAAGGCAGACGAGGCCTTCCAAGACCTCAAGCGCATGCTCTCCACCGCACCGGTCCTAGCCGCGCCGACCGACAAGGAGCCGTTGTTGCTCTACATAGCCGCGACCTCGCAGGCGGTCAGCACGGTGCTGGTGGTCGAGCGACTAGAGAAGGGCAAGATCCAAGCCGTCCAGCGCCCAGTCTACTACCTGAGCGAGGTGCCCTCCATCTCCAAGCAGAACTACCCGCACTACCAGAAGATGTGTTACGGCGTGTACTTCACCGCCAAGAAGCTGAAGCAGTATTTCCAAGAGCACGTTGTCACCGTGGTCAGCACGGCGCCTATCGGAGAAATCATCGGGTGCCGGGATGCCTCTGGCCGGGTCGCCAAGTGGGCGATCCAGCTAGCCAGCCACACCATCCTCTACGAGCCCCGCACCACGACCAAGTCTCAAGCCCTGGCCGACTTCCTCGTCGACTGGACCGAGACCCGGTACTTGCCACCGCCTCCCGACTCGACGCATTGGCGCATGCACTTCGACAGGTCCAAGATGCGACTCGGCTTGGGGGCCGGCATCGTACTGTCGTCCCCGAAGGGCGACCGGCTCCGCTACGCGCTCCAGATCCACTTCACCGCCTTCAACAACGTCGCGGAGTATGAAGCTCTTGTGCACGGCCTCCGGCTTGCCAAGGAACTCGGCGTCCGGCGCATCCTGTGCTACGGCGACTCGGACCTGGTGGTGCAGCAATGCTCCGGCGAATGGGATGCCTGTGACTCCAACATGGCAAGCTACCGCTTCCTCGTCCAGAAGATGTCTGGATCCTTCGAGGGTTGCGACTTCCTCCACGTCCCGCGCGCGGAGAACGAAGCAGCCGGCACGCTCGCCAAGATCGCCTCGTCACGACAAGCCATCCCGTCCGACGTCTCCCTCGAGCACCTGTGCAAGCCGTCCATCAAGCCATCGCCGGACTCCGAGTCCATCCACGTTCCAGACGACCCGGCCGCACCTCAACCCGGCCCGGGGACTGCTGAATCGACCCGGGGGCTGCTCAGCTCGACCCGGCCACCATCGTCCCGGACCCAGCCATCGCCAACCCCGACCCGGGGGCTGCCGACTCGGAACCCACCCTGGTGGCCGTCTTCGCCGTGGTTACGGCTCCATCTTGGGCCCTCCCAATATCAGAATTTTTGGAGAACAGGGTTCTCCCCATCAACAACGAGCTCGTCAAGCGCAGCTCCACCGGCGTGTTCCAGCGCTGCATCGAGCAGTAGCGGGGCATCGACATCCTCCTCGACATACATCAGGGCGAGTGTGGGCACCACGCCGCATCACGATCCCTGGTGGCCAAGGCGTTCCGCCACGGTTTCTACTGGCCCACGGCCGTCCAAGATGCCGAATTGCTTGTCCTCAAGTGCGAGGGATGCCAGCGCTTCAGCAAACGCAGCCACCAGCCGGCGTCAGCACTCCGCACCATACCGATCGCCTGGCCCTTCGCAGTCTGGGGACTCGACATGGTGGGACCCTTCAAAACCGCTCGAGGCGGCATGACACACTTGCTGGTGGCAGTGGACAAATTCACCAAGTGGATCGAGGCAAGACCAATCAAGAAACTGGACGGGCCAACAGCCGTCCGGTTCATCAAGGACATAGCGGTGTGCTACGGCATGCCGAACAGCATCATCACTGACAACGGAACCAACTTCGCCAAGGGCGCGCTCAAGCAATACTGCTCCGTCTTCGGCATTCGCCTCGACCTGGCCTCTGTTGCGCATCCGCAGTCCAACGGGCAGGTTGAGCGGGCCAATGGACTCATCCTGTCCTGCGTCAAGCCGCGACTCATCGAGCCACTCATCCGCTCACCCGGCAGCTGGCTTGACGAGTTGCCAGCCGTTCTCTGGAGTCTACGCACCACGCCGAATCGGTCGACCGGGTTCACCCCGTTCTTCCTCGTCTATGGAGCCGAAGCCGTCATCCCGACCGACGTTGAGTTCGACTCGCCGCACGTCATGATGTACACCGAAGCCGAAGCCAGAGAAGCCCGCGAACATGGCGTCGACCTGCTCGAAGAAGCACGCCTCCTGGTGCTCAGTCGCTCGGCTATCTACCAGCAAGGCCTGAGGCATTACCACAGCAAGAAGATCAAGCCCCTCGCGTTCCGCGAGGGCGACCTCGTCTTGTGACTCGTCCAAGAGCAGGCAGGCCAGCACAAGCTGTCCCCTCCATGGGAGGGCCCATTCATCGTGAGCAAGGCCTTGCGCGACCGCAACGCCTGCTACCTCATCGACGCACGCAAGTCAAGGAAGCGCAAGAAGGACACCACCGGTGAAGAAACGACCCGGCCGTGGAACGCGGAACTCCTTCGCCCGTTTTACAGTTAGCCGCACGAGCGTATGTATCATCGCCTTTTGTAAACGCATGACACTATGGGGTCCCCGAACGAGACTCGGGGGCTGCCTTTTGTCGACCAATTTATTGTGTCCCTATTTTCTTGCATCACTATACCACTGAACCCGGCCACCGGTCCGACTCACTCGACCCGGGGGCTCGGGGGCTGGCCGGCTCGGTCGCCACCCCGCTGCCTTACTTGGTGATTCCTGATAAAGTTAGGATGCCGCGGTCCCCCACTTCGCCCTAAAGCCACAGATCCAGCTTTGGCTGTCGGCTGGCAAGCACAATGGGCCAAAGCTCATTTACGCTTCATACACTAAGTCAAAGGCTGCCGGGTCGATCAACCCGGCCCACCATTCACCAAATGAACAGCCGCACGACCGGTTGCTCGCCAACTGACTTCGCCGGATTGCCGCCAGCCAGCCCAGTGGGTGTTTCGCTCGCGCTCAACCTTTCGAGGGACCCAAGTCCTGTGCGCTCCTCTCAAAGAACCGAACTCCTTGTCACGGACCGGAGCCTCGGCCGTTTGACTCGCGGGGGGGGGGAGGTTTGAGAAAGGAAAAGCGCATGAAATCGGTCCAAAAAATGGAAGGCAAAAAGCAAAAAAGCACCCACGACATCTACACAAGTACTTAAGAAAAGGCCCACGGCCCGAGTTCATTACACCCTAAAAACCCCCAGTGGGTGAGTGGACCTGCTGTTTAACAAATTTTACACAAAGTGTCTCAGGCATCAACAGCACCGCGTCGCGACGTCGACGGCCCTCCCCTGGCGGCCTCTGGGTCCAACGAGGTGCCGGTGTCCTCCTCAGCACCCGCGTCGCGGTAGACGCCCGTCTCCTCCGAGCTCCCCTCCGGATCATGGAGGAGCAAGCCGTAGTCTTCGCCGTCCATGGCCCTGCCATCTTCCATCCGCTCCGGATGGAACTCGTCGTCGAAGGCGAACTCGGCGATGTAGCTGGCCCGGGAGGCGATCCGGCCGGCTTGCTCCTGCAAAAGCTGCTCCGAACCGGCCCGCTGGCCCATCAACGCGTCCTGCTGCAGGTCCGGATGCCAGGACAGCGCGAACCGAAGCGCCATCTCAGCACCGGCACGAGCGGCGGAGACACGCCACTCGCCAAGCCGGTCCGGCCCCATCTCCAACCAACACGCCAGACGCGAGAAGCTCCTCGGTTGGACGGAGTCCGGCCATAGGGTTGCCGTCGTTGTGGTGCCGGCCTGGGACAGCCACCCCAACTGCGTTCCCAGGACCTGCAGGTGGGCCTCAGCGGCGGCGATGATCTTCGGGAAGGTCCAGGCCACCCGCGGATCCGCCCCGGACCCAGCGACGCCGGTCGGGTCGCGCTGATAGCGGACGGCTTCCTCCGTCAGCCGCTGCGTCTCTGGGAAGGCCCCTGCCGCAAAGGAAGAAGCGAGTTAGAAGAAGAACAACAAGGAAGAAAGGCTGGATCCCGACCCGGCAAACGACAAGAAAAAGCACTTACTGGAGAAGGACTCTTCCAGGTGCTGCGCCTCAAGCAACATACCACGCCGCTCCCGCTCGATGGCGCGGCCACGCTCCTCGAGCGCCTTTTCCAGATCGGCCGCCTTGGCAAGGGCCGCCTTCAGCTCGACGTTCTTGTCTTCGGCCGCCTTCTCGACCACCTCGCGGCAACGGGCCTTGTCCTGACGAGCCCCCTCAGCCGTGGTGACCTGCCCCCGCAGGCGATCCACCTCGGCCTGGAGCCGGCCCTTGTTGTCGGCCAGCTGACCGCGCTGCTGGTCCGCCTCCACCAGGGCCTGCTGCGCCTCTGCCACCTTGGCGGCTTCCGCCTTAAGGCGCCCCACCTCGGCCTCGAGGCGGCTCTTGTGACCCGTCAGCTACTCATGCAGCCGGTTGGCCCCATCGAGAGACCGCCGAGCCGCGGCCGCCTCCGCCCTCGCCTGCGCCGCCTCGTCGCCAAGACGGCCGGTGTCGGCAACGAGCCGGTCGTAGTGATGACCGGCCCGGAGCAGACGAGTCCGCCAGGACAGCACCTCGGCTGCGAAAAAAGGACTCAATAGAAGAAAAAAGCAAGACTTAAGATTTGGCCCAACTGTTACACAGTTGGCCCGAATCTCGGGGGCTACACCCAGTGGGTGCGCTAGCGCCCCCCCACTAGAAAAGAGCACAAGAATACCTGCGGCGACGCGGAGCTCCTCCTCCTTGGCGGCAAGCTGCTCCCTGAGCTCCCGGTGCTTGCTCAGGAGACGATTGAAGGCGGCGACCCTGAAGGCGTCGAGATGCTGAAGAAAGCAGAAATCAGAACAAGGCCAACACTCTAAAGATTCGACCCAACTACTACGTAGTTGGCCCGAACCTTGGGGGCTACACCTAGTGGGTGTGCTGGCGCACCCCACAAAGAAGAAATTACAAGAAGACTTACCAGAACGGCGCGCTCCAGGTCGCGCGTCCGCTCCACCTCGGCCTGGGCGAAGGCCTCGAGCCGTTCCGTCCGGCCTCGCAGGCGGTGACTGACGGCGTCCAACGCCGCCTCCTCCTTGGTCTGAGGCCCGAAGACAACGGCACCCCCGCTCCGCGCCGGCTGCGGCACAGCAGCTCCACGCCCACCCTGCCGGGGCACCAAGGCGTACTCCCCGCTAGCCGCTCGCGGCGCGGCCAGCACCTCCTCCGACGACCCGGGCGCCGGGAGGCCCTGCGTCGCCGTCTCTGACCCGGACGCCGGGACGCCCTGCGTCGCCGTCTCCGGCCCAGCTGCCGGGGTGGCCTCCGGCACCGCCGCCCACGGTGCCTCCTCCAAAACCGGCGGCGCCTCTGACGCCGCCGCCCGAAGCGTCTCTTCCAAAATGACGCCGCCTCCACCACCATCAGCCCCCGCTCGCTCGACCACGTCGGCCCGCGGCGGGGTGTCATCCTCCACCTCCACGATCTGCCGGTCGGGGATCACCACCTCAGCCCGGCCTCCACGGCCGCGCTCCCTTACCGACGACGGCTCAAAGATGGTCGCCTCCACCCTCGTGCCCTCCGGCATCTCACGCCGGGTCGCGCCCATGCCGCCGCCGGGTCGGTCCAAGCCCGGACCAACGCCGCCTCCAGCGCCACCTCGGCCCGGTTCCTATCCCGCCAGGCCAAGGCTTCGGCGTCGTTCGGATCCAGGCCGAGGTCCGAGTCGGCCCGTCCCTCCACCTCGGCCTGGTCGGCAAGGTCGGACCGGCTCCTGCGGAACACGGCCCCTTCGGCGGTCGCGGCTTCCGCCGCCGCCCTCGCCAGCGTGATTGGCGACCTGGAGAAGAAGACAGAATGAGCACAAAAGAAACAAGACTAGCTCAAGAAGAAAAAAATCTGAGCGCAAACGAGAGACGAAGCTTACCCCGCCAAGACCGGGACCGGGGTTGGCCTCCCGTGCCTGCCACCGCGTTTCCTCTTGGCCGGCCTCCCGGCCCCGGCCGGGACCGCCGTGCGCTTCGGGGCCCGGGGTCACGGCGCGACGCTGTCTTTCCCATGAGGGCGGCTCGGCGCCGCCCCGTGCGAGGACCCGGCTCCGCCCGCGTCGCCGCCTCCCCCGCCCAACGCCACTACACCGACAACTGGCGTCAGCACCGACCGTTTCGTGCCACGATCAGCGATTCAAGACACATGAAGAAAAACACGAGACTTACCCGCGCGACGCCCAGCGCCGGCGTCGGACTCGGCCACCTCCTCCCCGCCGTGAGCCGCGGGCTCCTCTGGCACCACCGGCGCCACCTGCGACGGGGCCTGGGCGTAAGGATGCGAAATCGCATTCAGAAGTACCCCCCGCGTCGCGTCAGGATGGATGACAAGGTGCGTGGCGGCAAAGTAAGGAGACCAGACACTCACCTGCGACGCCGGGTTCGACTGGCTGTACGGTGCCTTGCCGAACCGCTAGTCCTCCCCAAGGTTGGCCTTAGAGATGGCATTCACGCCGCGCGCGACCTGCTCCGCGGACAGCTGCGTTGACCCCATGCGGTTGGGGTCTTGAAGGCCGACCATTTCGCCGATGAGGCAGGAGCGCCCCTAAAGCGGAAGGATCCGGCGCATGATGAACGCGGCACGGAGGTCGGTGCCGGTGAACCCCTCCTGCGTCCTCATCACCGTCACCCGCTCGCAGAGATTAACGATCTCCTGCGACGGGCACCTGGGCGAGTAGCCCTAGTTCGTCTTGGCCCGCGGCGGTGCGATGGCGAAGGCCGGGAGGTTGATGCGATCCGCACCAAGGTTGCGGACGTAGAAGGAGTTCTGCCACTTCTTGGCAGAATCCTCCAGCGGGATATTGGGGAAATCCGCCCCCGACCGCTTCGAGATGACGGCGGCGCCACAATCGGCGAACTCCCCGGCCGACGGGCCCTGCTGCTTCAAGGAGAAGAAGCGCGCCTAGAGGTCGATCGTTGGCTCGACCCCCAGGTACCCCTCGCAGAGGGTGACGAAGCCGGAGAGCTGGACATGATGCGGCTGGAGCCTGCAGAACTCCAGGAACGCGCAGAAGAAGGTGCTCGCCGGCAGCCCGAACCCGCGCTCGAAGTGCATGAGGAAGGCCACGCACTCCTGCCCCTCGGGCCGAGGCCTCTTCTCGCCGCGTGGCAGGCGGACGCCGACGTCCGTCTCCCGCGGCAGGCGTCGCGTCGCCCGGAGTTGGGTGATGTCCTCGGAGGTGACATTCGAGCCCATCCAGGAGCCTGATGGCAGCGACATGATCGAAGAAGAAGAAGAAGGAAGATGGGCGGCAAAGGAGTTCTGCTCGGAGCAGCGGGCCCCGCAGTGCGTCAGTTGCAAAGAGCGGAGCGAGAGCAAAGGGACAGGAGGGCGCGAGCGAGAATAATGTCCGCCGCCCCCCTGCCCCCCGATTTATAACCCTCGGTTTGAACGTGGGGAAGTGGGATCGTCTGCATGCGCCCGTTCCACTAACCCGCAATAAGTGCGCACAGACACGCGTAGTAACTGCCCGGGGAAGAGCAATCGTCCCCCAGATGCCGCAATAAATCCGCGCGCTTCGGCTGAGGGCGCGCGGCGATGGGCCCCAGCCCGTCGCCCGGTCCCGTCACGGGTGTGGCCTGTCAGGCCCATCCGATTTCCGGGCGCCACGTGGCGGCCGCGCAGAGCCCGAGGGATTGCCCCAAGATTCGGCGGACTTCTCGGTTCCCGCCACGGCCGGGATGCCATGATCCGGTTTCTGAGAAAACTGGCACACAGTGGGTGTTGCCGGACCCGGCGCTCGCAGAATCCACCTTGCTTAAGGGGGAAACTGCGAAGGCCCACTCATCTGAAGACGGCGGACCTTCACAGCTTCGGGGACTACTGTCGGGGGGATGGACCCTGGGCAGGCAACGGAACCCGGATCCTCTTTAAAAATAACGGGGCTGGCACCTCCCCTCAATGCCGGCGCGCGCTTGGCCGGGTCGCTCGACCCGGCCAAGCCCCGCAAGCCGGCCAGACTAGCCGACCCGGCAAGATGCGTCGACTCGGCCTCAACAACTGGCGCAGGACAGCCGAACCCGGCATGGCCAAAGCCTCCTCAACAAGCCAGCGCCACCCATGGCGTGCAGCGCAAACCAGCCGCGGGTCAACTCCCGTCCCATCCAGGCCGTATGATGGGGACGAGACTTCAATCAACGATGACCGAGGCAACAGTGCCCCGCCCATGCCTCTGGCCAGCAGGAACAAGGCAACAGTGCCCCTCATCTACCCGCTGACCGGGGCCGGCGTGGCTACAGTGCCCCCGCCCTCACCGCTGACGAGAGCAAGTGGCGACCTGACGGAGAGCACTGTACGCGACTCGACTCGGCCACGCCCTGACGATCGACAAGACGGCGCACAGTCCCCCTAAGCATGCGGGGCCCGCACCTAGGGGAACCCGGCGAACCACAAGCCCTCAGCGGGACCCAGCCCGTGACCCCTGACACCGACAATATGGACCCACCGACTTGTAACATTACCATTGTACCCCGGGGGTTGGACTATAAAACCCCCCGGGAGCCCACGATCATGACGGCGACGAGAAAGCGAGAGGCCTAGCCACAAAACAGCAACACCGGGGAGAAGGAGCAGCCCAAGCCTTGGCCAGCTTCCTTCCTCCTCCATACAGCTCCAGGAGCATCATTGTTCTATCGATCATCCAACTACACTCGGCAGGACTAGGGGTATTATCTCTCCGGAGAGCCCCGAACCTGGGTATGTCCGGCGTCCCGCGCCCGCTCATGCCAACCTCGCCTCTAGAGCCCACCAGTGCCCTCGAGCCTCCTCCTCTCTTTAGCCATCCCTTGGCATCTGCCGTGCGCCCACCACGACAGCGACCCCGTCCTACCTAATATATTTCTAGAAAGGCTTTTTAAGCCATCCGTGGTGTGGCAGGGGGGAAATGGCAACACTAGTCCAGATCCGAACACAACCCCAGATTCCGAACACACCGATATCATCGGAGGCTCAGCCACCGAAATAACACCGTCGGCGCATCTCATCCTGGTAGTCATTGCCCCATGGACCGAACCCTTCCTGGCCTACCTTAACAGTGAGGAACTTCCCGAGGATCAGAATGAGGCCCTCCGCATTGTCCGGCGTTCGAAGGCCTACAAGGTTGACGACGGAGAGCTCTATAAGAAAAGCGCTACCTCAGTCCTTCAAAGATGTATCTCCGAGGAGGAGGGGCGGCAGCTCCTGGCCGAGATTCATGCCGGTCTCGGCGGGCACCACGCTGCAGCTTGGGCCCTTGTTGGCAAGGCCTTCCATACATGGTTCTATTGGCCGACGGCCCGAGCGGATGCACAAGACCTTGTCCAACGTTGCGTTGGATGCCAACTCTTCGCCAACCAAAGCCATATGCCCCCACCGCCCTACAAACAATCCCCATCACAAGTCCTTTTGCGGTCCGGGGACTGGATATGATTGGACCCCTTAAAGGAGGAAGCCATAAGAAAAAATATCTGCTGGTCATGGTGGATAAATTCACCAAGTGGATAGAGGCCAAACCAGTTAAAGCGGTCGAGTCCGGGCCAGTAATAGGCTTTATATCCGGCGTCGTACACCGTTATGGTGTTCCACACAGCATCATCACTGATAACGGCTCTAACTTCACAGCCGACGAAGTGAAAACCTGGTGCGCTAATCTGGGCATCAAGCTCGATTACGCCTCTGTCTATCATCCACTGACAGACGGTCAAGTCGAAAGAGTCAATGGTCTTATTATGAGCGGCATTAAGCCTAGACTAGTGCGGTCTTTGAAAGAATCAGACAAGCATTGGGTTGAGGAGCTCGACTCCGTACTCTGGAGGCTGCGGACCACGCCATATCGCACTACCGGATACACACCTTTCTTCATGGTGTACGGCGTAGAGGCAATGCTACCCTACGACATTATTCATGACTCACCTCGAGTGCGCATGTACGAAGAGAGAGAGGCTGAGCTCGATCGGCAGGACAGCTTAGATGCCCTGGAGGAGGAGCGCAATGTCGCAAAAGCCCGTTCCGCATTTTATCAACAGCAGGCTCACAGGTATCAAAGCAGAGAGGTGCGGGCCAAAACTTATAACATCGGCCAACTCGTTCTACGCCTGCCGGAGAAGAAAAAGGACAAACTCAAGTCGAAGTGGGAGGGTCCCTTCATCATTGACGAAGTTCTCACCAGAGGAGCGTACCGCCTGCGTGATGCATCAGACAATCGCCTCGAGCCGAACCCATGGAACGCGGCCAGACTCCAAAGATTCTATGCCTAAAAGCGCCGAACTCTTTGTTTGTCTCCTTCTCCCTACTGTTTCCATAACACATTTTTTATTTTTTCTCTCTCTTTTCATTTTTTCTCTTCAGCCTTACAGCTTTTGTGCGGTTAGACCGCGCACGCCTGACGCACAGATCTTTAAAAATGTACGTCCATTATACCTGGGGGCTTCTTGATCAGAAGCTTGCTATTATTATTCCCCGAGCATCAAGCTCGTTACATATGCGCCTTTTTCCATATGTACCTCTTGTTCACCATTATATGCATCGATATGACTTAAGTTTTGGCCAAGCTGGGTTGCCTCGCTCCTGTGCTTATGCCCTACGTTCCTGTTAGTTCGGCTAGGGCATAAAGGGAGCACCTCTGCGATTGTTACTGCCGGGTCATCCGGATGTGTACCTCAGACTGGGTGAGGCCGAAAGCTAGCGTTCTTAAGGGAATATTTGGTCGGTGGATTGAAGAAGTTTTTTTTTTGCATTTACTACATTGTGAACCCCCAGAAGTTAAAACATACTGCGATTATTCAATCACAGTCCGGACATGCGCATTAACGCATGCGCACCCAGGGAAAGGAACCCTTAACGGAACTATTCTCTCTGGAAGATGTTTCTTACAATCTTAATGTAATGTAACATAACTAGCCGGATACTTGTCTGTTCAAGCAACTATGACCCCTACGCCTGGTTTCCATGCATACCCGGTCTACTCGGCCGTTCTGGTATTCAGAAACACTTGGTACCTTTGGGTCGAGAGGCTGAAGCGAAAAGTTCCGCCATGACAATCGTTTTACAATTCAGCTAGAGTTACATATGCAAAGGAAAGTACATAGTCACTTGGACTCAAAAACTTCCTCCTCTATGTCGTCTAGCAGGCTATCTAACTTACAATCCTGCTAGGAATACTTGGAGGCTACTTCTACTTGGTTATATACTAAACTAACGGGAATTTCTTCCCCATTTGACCCTAGCGGTCCGACCCGGGCCATGTGATTTGGATCCAGCCTGGTGTACCGCGTTTTCACCATGGCCCAGGCCTCTCGCGCACCCTCTCGGCAGGCCGATATCTTCCATAGTCGGATATGCCGCCGCGCTCCCATGAACAGCTCTACAAGCTCCTCCATACTCCCTGGAGGGGAGGCGGATGGCCATAAGGCCTTGGCTACACTCCGCATTGCCTGCCGAGGTTGCTTGTGCAATTGCGACAGCCCTTGCAGAAGATCACTTGATGATCCGGACACCTCCTCTTCGGGACGGCCCGTCAGCATACCTACAATCATAGCTATATCAGCTACTTTTACCTCCAAACTGTTATAAGGTAAATTCGGCCACGTACTGAATATGCCGCCTCGCAGCTTTTTGTTCTCCTTCACGGAGTCGGCTAGCTGGGCTCGCACATCTTTCAGTTCTTCGCCCAGTTTGGTGTTTGAATCTTGGAGTTTGGTTTTCTCCTCTCTGACTCGGGTCAGAACGCGCTCGCCTGCGGCACGTTGTCTCTTCGCCTCTTTTTCACTCGTCTGAGCGGCCTTCAGTTCCTCTTCCAGTTGGTCCGATGACCCTGTTATGAGACAAGCAGCAGTTTCAATACAGCTGGCGTATCATTTTTGTTTCTCGATGGAGCGAAATATTACCAGAGGACGCCTTCTTGAACTTTTCTAGTTCGGTGGTAGCAGCAGTTAGCTATGTCCGGCACTGCTCCAGCTCTTGGGCTAGCAGGTCGTTCTTCTCCATAAGAACCTGGTTACACAGCGATCCTTAAAACATTTGTCCCAACTGCTTCAAGTCTCGGGGGCTACTGGCACATGGTTATCAAATTCGGACAAGGTAAACTTACCTGCACATCTTCAAATGTTGCTCGGTGGCCCTGTTAAGCCCATCTCGAGCAGCTCGGATGTATGCGTCAGTCGAGCTGAAGGCACCGAATGCCTCTTTTGAGAAGCGACGATTTCGTAAAATGGCCCTCCGGCGCCGGTGATTCATGGCCCTCCCCACCTCCGAATTGGTGACGGACATATTTTCCGAACCCTCGGCAGAAGGACAGTCCGGCGCCACTCCCATATCGGGCCCTGTCTCTTCGGCTGGAACCGAATCTTGGCTATTAGGAGTACGACTGGCCGGGTCCCCGAACACAGTCCGTCGAACCTTTTTCCTGATACAAAATGAACATAGGAGTCATAGTTGGACGCGACTGCTAAAAAGAGCATAGTTGCGAACCCATACCACTTCAAGGAAGGCCCGACCGTATCTCTGTTTGCCTTCCTCTTCGAAGGCCTGCCCGGCGCGGGAGCCGCTCTATCTGGAGATGCCCCTGGGGCAGCACGACGCGCCGAACGCCTCCCCTTCTGAGCACAGGATGGTGCGGTGGGTGAGGAAGAATGAGAAAACCCTCTCGGACAAAGTGTCTCCTGATTACTTACATGGGAAGCAGGGAGAAGATCGGGATAGTCGGTGATGATGGCCAGTTCTGTGCCGTCATAGCTCGTTTGGTAAAACGTCCCATTCTCGAGCACCACAAATATATTCGGACCCTCTTCGAATCCGGGGTCAAGGTCCCGATTGTGGCCCTCGGGCTGCGGGGTGGGGCTATGAAGCCCCTCGGAAATCTTTCGCCAGTGTTGTTATAAATGGACGGGTTAATATTCATTGAACGAAGCTCAGGGAGTGGAATGAGTAGAGCAGAAGAGTTGGGGGCTTACCCAGCTAGGAGGACTGTACATGGAATATCCTTCTCTGTGCGTGATGCGCAGGAACTCCTCTTCCTCACCCTTGAACTGTTTGGCCAATATTTTGGCTAGGGCGGCAGGGGTGTCCGGACCTTTCCTGCCACAACGGGAGGCGTCATCTTCCCCATTGTAAGTTCCACATGGGAAGTCCTCTGTATTGGAGTGGCTGGACTCCCCGTACTATGGATGTCGCCATCACTTCGACTATCATATATCCGGACTGGGCAAGCGTCCTGGTCTTGCTTAGGAGTTGGCGAACTTCCGCACTATCTTCCTCCTCAGGGCTCCAAGGGCGCCAGCTGTGGCGTTTCTTCAGAGGAACACTTGTAAACTCGGGGAGACCCCTCCGGACTAGATCTGGAAGTACGACATCATCAATGTAGAACCATTCAGAGGTCCACTCTTCGGAAGCTTTCTTCGATGTGCCGGATAGGTATCCGGTCTTAGCAATGCGCCATATTTCGGCCCCGCCCACTTCAAATATCGATCCCTCGTGGTTGCGTGGGACAAGACAAAACAACCTTCTCCACAGATCAAAATGGGCCTCACAACCCAGGAATAGTTCGCATAAAGCGACATATCCCGCAATGTGCAGGATGGAGGCTGGGGTAAAATTGTGCAGCTGGAGCCCATAATACTCCAGAAGCCCTCGGAGGAATGGGTGAATTGGAAATCCCACGCCCCTCAGCAGATAGGGGACGAAGCACACTCGTTCCCCCGCAGATGGATTGGGAAAATCCTCCGCCTGGGTTTTATCGTTGAAGGAAGCCAACCCTGCTCGAACAGGGACCAGATCCGTAGGGGGGAGAAATCCCTGCGTTTGCAACTTCGCTAATTGACTGTGGGACACAGAGCACCTCTCCCACTCACCTTTCTCCGGGTCGGGATGGGAGGAGGAGCAGGGAATGCTAGCCATGTTGGAATGGTCTCGCCTGGCCGGGGTGTTATTTGCAAAAAATACCCTGACCGTCCGCATTTGCTCGACACGTGGAAGCTAAAGTCATTGATGCACAGAAGCCGAGGGGTGCGGCGTTGAATTACAAGCCGAATACATTACTTGGAAGCCGTCGGAGGAGGAACCCGCCTTGCAATGCCGAAGACAATCCGCGCACCGAACACCTCATCATTGAAGCCTGGTTCGGGGGCTACTGAGCGAGTCCTGGACTAAGGGGTCCTCGGGCGTCCGGCCTGTTAGCCATGGGCCGGACTGATGGGCTATGAAGATACGAAGACCGAAGACTACACCCGTGTCCGGATGGGACTCTCCTTGGCGACCGAATATGTAGATTCCTTTCTTTGTAACCCACCTTGTGTAACCCTAGATCCTCCTGGTGTCTATATAAACCGGAGGACTTAGTCCGAAGAGGGATATACTCATTACCATAGTCATACAGGCTAGACTTCTAGGGTTTTAGCCATTACGTTCTCGTGGTAGATCAACTCTTGTAATACTCATATTCATCAAGATCAATCAAGCATGAAGTAGGGTATTACCTCGATAGAGAGGGCCCGAACCTGGGTAAACATCGTGTCCCTTGTCTCCTGTTACCATCGACCTTAGACGCATAGTTTGGGACCCCCTACCTGAGATTCGCCGGTTTTGACACCGACACACACACCCGAGTGTTCTTCTGTTAGCATTTTTTTGAGCAAAAGAGGGTTTCCCCTCCGATTTCTATTAAAGAAACCACCACGGAACCAACATGATCAATTAAACCCTAACCATGATCAGTTAAACCCTATTATGACTGTGCCATGGCAGATTTAAAGCTGCAAACTGGAGAAATGCTATTTAGCATCCATTGTTTGCTTCGAACTATGAACTAAATTCTAAGAGCTGAAAAGAAAGTACAGTAACCAAGTTATGATCTATTTTTTGGTTGAGATAAAAAAGTTGAGGAGATATGAAGTACCACCTCTCTTGCGGTGCCGTGTAGGCATCGGGAGTGCGATGGCTGTCGGTGGCGTTGAAGCAGATCTGTGACGGTAGACGGGTGCATCGGGGGATAAGTCCCGTTGCGGTGGAAGAGAAGGTCATGTGAGCGGCCCCGACAAACTGGACGACGGAGCCGATGAAGCGAGAGGATGCGATGCAAGGCTCTTGGTCCATCGCCGTGGATGAGAAACATCCATCTCTAGCAGTAGAAGACGCGGTCTTGGTAGGCGCTCCTGCATGGTGGAGGACGGTGGTGATGGATGGGGTGGAGGACGACGGCGCTGGATGGGGTGGCGAACGAAGGAGGCTGGTGTGGGGATGGTGTTCTAGCGCGGACGGTGTATGAATGAGAAAATGGAGGGAGAGGTACGGGGAACCATGTTTTTGGGACGCGCCTGTCTGAAATATGGGAAAGTTACGAACTTAGCCCCCGTTTAAAATTTGGACGTCCCGTCGGTTGGGGATAGGACGGTAATCTCGCATCTCGCCAATATTTGCCCAGAGCGATTTCTGGCGAGGAGAGGGTGTTTTGGCGCCCACGGTGTTTGAACGGGGCTGACAGGTAGGGCGGTTGTGTCATGTCTAAGTGAAGTTACAAACCTGCCCCTATTGAAAATATTTGCCTACATCGATTTCGGCCGAGTTGAGTTTGTTTTGCCGCCCACCATGTACGAATGGGGAAATGGAGGGAGAAACAGAGGTCTTTCAGACAAGATTGAATCAAATGTGTTTTGCCGCCCACCGTGTCGGAATGGGCTCAGAGGCGGTCGTGTCACGTCTAATTGAAGTTACTAACCTACCCCTATTGAGAGTAGTGGAAATCAGGCCGATGGATTGTCCGTGTAAGGGGTAGATAGTAATTTCCATCTCCCAAACACTTGGCTTCGGGCAGCCAACGTGGGAGTGGACATTTTGCCGCTTCTTTTGAATTTTGGGACAATAAGCATCCATGTTTACCCTGGCAACTAAATTCGAATCCATTTTGTATTCCTATACGAATCTTTATAAATCATTCTATGTGTTTTTATATATCTTCAAAAGCACGACAAAGATGTATTCCACTGTCATATATGAATATGATTTACAAATGCCGATACTCGAATTCAGAAGCTAGAATCCAGTTAAGGTGAATTCGAATATTTGGAACACTTCATGTCCAACTCAAATGTCACACGCAGCATAATGTGTACTCCCATTTAGATATGTACACAAGTGATGTATCAAGATTCTAATACGAGTCAATCAACCAAGAATGTACAAAACTAACAGACATATAAACACTTATAGATATGGATCAATAATATCAACTAACATACATAAGCCAGGCCGCTGTATTTTTTTGCTAGAAGAGCACCTTTTTTTTAGCGGAGCTAGTACAACATCATGGCCCTTGCCGATGCGTGCCACTTATGGTCCATCTATACTACTATTATTTTTGAATGCACATTCAGCCCAATTGGCATATTTGTAGGTCTGGCACAGCAATCAAAATGAAATGTCTCCGAGTCTTATCAATTAATACAGACTTGTGCTCAAATAAAATTACAAACCAAAAAACAAAAAAAATTATTACACGATCTCTAAAACAAATGGTTTGATCGATTACATGAACAAACAACACAAAGGTTATTCAACGATGGAAAGAACATTTCACCTATGATTTACCAAGAGGGAATTTAAGTTCCTTTTTTCCTTCAGGACCTTAACAATGCGGTCAGTCTTAGCTTGCATCGTTTTGAAATCTACCAAATATTTAATGGTTGTCTTGAGTACTTCTTGTGATTGTGCTGTTTGCTTCCTCAACATGTCAACTTCATCTCTAAGTGCAGAAGCAGAATCTCTTTCTACCACTAGTTTAGCCTCTAGAGCATCAGCAGTTGGCAATTCATGATGCACGATTGGACCGGTGCCACTGCTGTGGGATGATACAATGTCCATGGGGACCGCGCTCTTTGATCTTGGGCTAACCTGTTTTGCCATTAAAGTTCCAATTGGATTCCGAAAATTTGAAGTTAGCAAAACATCTCAACTGTGAGTTATAACAGCAAACCAGTTAAACAAACAAGGAATTAAAGAGTTTCAATTGGATGCTGAAAAGTAGTTATTAACATCATTGTAACCGGTTGTTGCAGCAGCAAAGCAGTTAAACAAACAAGTTTTGCAAAAGGTACCTGTTGTGGCATTGGAGTTTCTCTTGGATCCTGAAAAGTTGAGTAGCTAGTAACGTGATTAGAGAAACCGGTTTCAGCAGCAATGCAGTTAAACAAACAAGTTTTGCAAAAGGAACCTGTTGTGGCATTGGAGTTTCTCTTGGATCCTGAAAAGTTGAGTAGTCAGTAACTTGATTAGAGAAACAAGTTACAGCAGCAAACCTGTTACACAAATATATTTTTGAAAATGTACCTGCTGTGCAATTGGACTTCCAATTGGATCCTCAAAAATTGAAGTTGGTAAGATGATTACACCAACAAGTTACAGCAGCAAACCAGGTAAATAAGGAAGTTTTTGAAAACATACCTGTTGTGCCAACGGAGTTACAGTTGGATCCTGCAAACTTGAATGTTAGCAATCAATAAATAAAGTTTTGCAAGAGCCATAAGAAACTAACATCAAACTAGTAAAACTAACCAGTTTTGGCAACGTATTTAATTACACATGAACTAGTAAAACTAACAAGTTCTTGGCAACGTATTAAAGTAACAAGTCGGTACCGTTTACCAGCAACACAGACATCTGTAAATTTCTTTGATGTAAGAAAAATGATTCCAACACATATATAAGTTAAAAAGACGGTGTCCCTCATATAAAACCGACAGTTGTCTATGTATGAACATGCAAACATTACTAGTGCAACAAGTGATAACAACAAACCATTTCAACAAATAGGGTATCAGAACGTAAATTACAAGTGAATTCTGCTGCACCCTAGAAGTACATATGACTAGCTATCTACGTGCTTAAGTAGCTATTTAAGTTCAGGCAAACAGGTAATTCTTAACAGTAACTATCAAACACATAGATAGGCGCAGTCTATAATAGGATTGACAGACTATGTCATTATGTAATCAGTAGCAAACTAAATTAAGCCAAGCAACATAATTGAACAATTTTGCAATAAATGGCTCACTAAAATTCCGAGAAGTAGGTAACTAAACTTACGCTAGCTCTTTGTACAGGGACACTGCAATTTCTTTTTTGCTTACAAGGTTCTACGAAGGAGTCCATGGCATCAATTGCTTGGATACGCAATCCCAGTACTTCTTTCTTCCCACACTGCATTGGTAAGTCGAATGGTTAATCTGGTAAGATGGTGCGTCCTTGATATGTTATATGAGGACGTGTAGTCAGACTAGTTGTAGCCACACACATCACACTGGCTTTTACTGTATATTTCATGCGATTACATTTGACATATCGAGATCTAAGCAATCTACAATAGGATGAAAAGACTGGCATCCTTCACATTATTGGTGAACTCAGTTCATAGAAACAAGCAATTCAACCATTTGGGTAAATCAAAAGCGCCACTGGAATAGTTTTCACTACCCCAATCATACACGCAAAAAGGGGCGACGCCACCATAGGGGCTGGTATGGGCGGCCGCCTCGGGTGGCTGGAAAGTGTGCACCTAGTTTCAGTCGTCCAAGTTGGCCCAAGCTAGTTTTGTTCGTCTCAACGCACGAGCAGGTAATGTAAAAAATGAAGAAAAACATTTCAATTTGGATTGTCCAATAACGTAAGTGCAAGGTAGGCCCTATAGCAGCCTCGCTGCCCAAACGAGCGCCTCCCATATCAATCAACAACAGGAAAAATCCCAATCCGTTCGCTCCAGCCTCCAGTCTGGTTCGCTCCTAACCTAGCCGCCGTTGGACATACCGACACAGCACTTCCTCGCGCCCTCGTTGGAGGGCGGTCGCCGGGCTTCAAGCGAATGGAAGGACAAGAAGATGAAGATCCAACCCTGGGTGTAGCCTGCGTGGGAGGCAGCGGCGGCAGCACGGGCATGGCATCGAGCTTGCGCAAACGGACAGTCGCAGCTTGCAAGAGCAGCATGCGCAACGAGCAGGTACATCACATCCCTGATTATATCTAATTCAACTATTCAATTTCTGGCCAATAGTTAAACCTGACAATGTTGTAAAACTGCTTGTATGTAGGGAATCTATGAGAAAAAGAAACCAATTTTTGCTTATTTTATAACTCCCCCAATCAATACTGAACTAACTGAATCTGATGTATCTAATCAAGTTTCCGGTGCAAACATACAAGCTCATGTTGTTCTTGAACCTGAAGTGTCTAATGACCAGACTGCTAATGAAGGATTTGATGCAAACATTTTCCATGCTCCTCGTGATGAACATATAGTGTCTAACGAGGGATCTAATGCAAGCATTTTGCAAGCTCCCATTGAAGGACTTAGTGTCTAATGATGATCTGCTATGTTGAGAGAGACATAGAGATTTGCAGGCATTGATGACAAGCAAATTATAATACATTTTCATGGCTTGAGGAAACGTCGAGGCCATCTACCAGAAAGTCCCCGTATCATGACAACGTAGCATAAATACTTTTCTAATCTATTGTTTGAATATATTGGCATACTTGTGCAGGATAGATATATTGATATGCAGTTTGCGCACTGGTTATAGGTGCAATTACACTTTGATATTTTCAGCCAGAGAACGAATAATTCAAGCAGGTACAGACCATGTTAGTAGTCCTTGTACACCATGTTGCATTTTGTGTTTTTGGTGCTTACATCATTTAGTGTTTTATAATCTGAACTACTTTGGATCATTAGCTGGTTTTCAAAGTGCATGTAGCTTCACATTTCTCAAGTTATGTTGATTTCCGGAGTGCAAGTGCCTTCATATTTTTTAAGTTAAATGTTCGCCCCTGGTAACTTGAATTCGTGGACCCGCCACTGCACACAAATCATACACGCAGGCCAGTAAGAATTAAATGAAATGCAGGGACTTACGCTAGCTCGTTGTACAGGCTCACTGCAGCTCTGCTTGCGCTTGGGATGTTCCATGTACAAGTCCATGTTACCACTTGCTTGGATGTGCAGGCCTTGTGCTCCTTGCATCCCCCTCTGCATTTTTTGACACGGCGAATGGTTGATCAAAAAAGAGGAATCGACCTTTCTGTTGTACCAGAGGTCATATACTTACAAGGTTATACTGGTGTGCAGGATGTGTTCCAGATCCCGTAGCGCCATCATGCTTTGCTAAAAAATGGTTTTGCTTGTTTCAGATGATATCTCTAGAAGAGTTAAGAGTTAAAGTTAGAGTTGCATAGGCGTGTAAGCTAAGAGAGCAGTGAAAGGATATCCAAACATCGTCGGAACAGTGCACAAGGGAGTGATGTGTGGATACCTAGTTCGGGCCGGCGTTTGGGCATGCTCGCCTTGCTAGAGTGCGGGTCACTTCAGAGCCATTGAGGGTGATGCGCTGGCGTTGGCTGGCCGTGCACGGATGCAGATCTTGAGTGGCAACGTAGTGCTACGATGCGGTGGACAAGACCGTTGGTGAAGCCCCAACGGCCTCGGGGGGGGGGGAGGTGCGACATGTGCTCGGTGAAGTAGCCCCGACGAGATGGGAGACGGCGTCGGTGAAGCGCACCTAATGCGGTGGAAGTCGGTGCCTATGAGGCACGTCGGTTGCGGCGGGTGGCGTTGTCGGTGGACCACCCGATGTGGTGGACGAGGGCGTAGATGAGGTAGCTCCGGTGCGGTGGTGAAGCGCGACCGTCGTCTTCGTCGTTGTCGTCCGGCACAGAGGTGGGGAAAGAGACGAGACGAGGGGCGATTTGAACTTTGCTTGGGTTGGCGGCGAATTAGGGATATGAGCAATCTGGGCGCGGAAGGGGACAGTGGAGAAAGGAGATTTTGCTTGGGGCCGCCAGATATTTCAATCGGAAACGTGGAAGCGCGAACTTATTTTGTCGTCTTTTTTTTGGGGGGAGGGGGAGGGAGGGAGGGGTGGGTGGCTGGGTGCTAAGCATCCGTACAACACACACGACCACCATGACACGACCCTGGTCTGCCTGGTGTGCCTACATTTGAGAATGCAAACGAATCTTCTTTCATTTGCAAATGAATCTGTATGTATTACCATGCCTGTGTTTTCCTTGCAAATAATTAGTCATTTGAAACGAGATACTATAAATTAATTAATGAGGAGTTATTTGAAAAAAAATGAAACAGTATCCACGGTATCCACGCTAACATGGATTAGAGTGTGTGTCACATAATTAGTTATTTGAATTAGAGTGTGTGTCACATAGCGATCTCCAATTCTAACGTGGATTTCGCATTTCACGGTATCCACGCTACTTTTTTAATACATATTCATATGTATATGTTGAACACCATGGTAGTGAGAAAACTTTGGATGGATTCAAACATATGACCTAATAAATAGCACAACAATCGAGTCAATGTCAACTTTTCCAAACCTAGTATGGCACGAATTCAAAATAATTACCCATATGCATGGTCCTCAGTTCAAATCTTACAATGTACACCGAATTGAAACATCGATATTAAGTCTCGTACTATCTACATTCAAATGTTGTTTTTAGCCCCCCCCCCTCCCGGCACACCCGCTGCATACTTCCTGTATCGGTCAATCTTCCTCTCCTAACCACATTAGGAAGCTATCGGTTTCCGACACACGTTCATTCTTTCTCTCCATGTTTCGATCTCTAACTCTCTCAACTACACAACCCCCCTTTTTACACTCTGTTACCAAATGTATTTACCTCACACACCCGCCATTGCACCCCATGCCAATCTCTCTCTCCCTCCCACCCTCTCTCGCAAGATACATGCATTGTCTATCTAGCCCCCCAACCTCTCGTGCGCACGCACGCGCATTGTCTATCTAGGTCACTCCCTCGAGACTGTCTCACTCTTTCTTCCGCACGGCAGGCCACACTCGCTCAATCTCGCTCTCTTTATCCGAGTCTCGATTAACCTCGTTTTCTTTCACACACAAATGATATATCTCCCTGTTCGGGCCTTGATCGACACACTCTATACTCTCTCACCCAGATTGTCTATCTAGGTCAGTCCATCCAAGCCGCCCCTGCTCTTTCAACCTCATGGCGGGCCACGCTCGCTCAATATCTCTCTCTCTCTCCCCCCTCTCTCTCTCTTTGTATGTCTCGATTGACCTCGCTCTTTCTCGTACACAAACGATATATCTCCATTTTTGAGCCCAATTCGACATATTCATATTGTATACTCTCTCACTTACATTGTCTATCTAGGTCACTCTCTCCAACTCGTCTTACTCTTTCGATCGCATGACGACCCACACCTTAGATGCTTTGGTGATACAAGCTCTTTGGAGCCGTTGGATTTGTGAGCCAACAACTCCTTGGTGGTTCGAATGCTTTTTTGCAGAAAATCCCCCAAAGAGTTCGGCCACTTCTTACAAGCACAAAGACTGCTCAGATGCCATTGGATCTCAGATCAAACGACCTCGAAGCTCGTATCACCGTACCATCCAAGCTGCAAGAGCACCTGATGTTTTCTCGCACGAGAGAATATGAGGTGCTCCCGCACCGTAGATTCTATGGTGATACGAGTTCACAGAGATCTGACGACTCATAGTAGGAGGTTTGAATGTTTTTGCAATATACGCCTGAGAGAGTTTGGGAACTGCGCAGAAAGTACAAGTGCTACGCATGTGGCATCTGATCACAGACCATACGACCTAGATGCTCGTACCACCGTAGCGACTAATTAAGCTACGGGGAGCACCTAATATGAGCAACGGGCAGCCGTTGGATCCAAGATGCAGCGGCACACACGAGGCCTGAATGTTTTATTTGCAAAAAAACTTGGAGAGTTTGGAAATTGCGCATAATTACAAAGACTACTCCCAAGCCATTGGATCTCAGTTCCAATGAAGTGAAAATTCGTATCACCATAGCATCTAAGCTGCGGGGTGGATGTGATATTCTATGCCGCTGTCATTTTTGTTTGTAAACTTGCAAAATACGTGTAACTCGTGCTGTTACTTGTCTAACCGCGCAAAGTGTTTGTTCAAAAAAACCATCTTACACTGAAATATCGGAACAACACACGGGGGTCCCACTTGTCATTATTCAAATTTGGACCTAAAACTTACAAATCTGAAAGACGAGATTTGAACTGGCAACCTGGACTACAAAGCGTAAGTCGATAGCCTGAAACAACAACGGTTGCCGGCTTTGTCCCATAACTTGATTTTATACAGTATTACATTGAGTAGAGTAGAGGGAGTGCCTCGTCAACACGTGCATGACCGTTGACTCACTTACTGGTGGGTCCCAGGTCTGTGATCTCTCTCTCCTCTCCATTGTCTAACCTTTAGACGCACGGGCACACACGAAGAGCGGTTCTAGCTTGCCATGGTGTTATTATAACTAAAAAAAAGCATGGAAAATAGAAGAATTGCCTAGAACAAGAGATGTTGTGGCTGGTCGAGATGGAGCTAACCACACCTATCCTCCGTGCCACGCTAGCATGATGAAGCTGTGTGGCTAGTGGGGTGTTTTTGACCGACTGGCTGGGTCCCGAGGTCGAACCATAGGTACTACTATGTCTGATACAGTATATTTTTACACGCACATTTTTCCTCCGTGCCGAGACGTGGCACACCCTACCGCGCGGTTTCGGGGTCCTCCCGGGTGGTGCACGCATATATTCTTCCTTGCCGAGACGTGGGATGCCCTACCGTGCGTTTTCTAGGTCCTCCTCGGTCGTAGCGCCGAAGCAAGTAAATGAGTCATCAAATCATGAAAGACCACCTTTCCCGCCGAGTACATCAGTGAAGAATGGTGGCTAGCTAGTTGGGCTAGTGCGACCGATTAGCTAGGCCGCCACCACATTTGTTTTTTCACCCCTTTTTTATCTCCTTGCCGGCAGGTAAATTTAAATATCCACCGCGGTGTTGCTCTAGTCTTTGGGTGCAGCAGGCGCGGCAGGATTTTTAATTTTCGATTGACGGGAGCAGGCGCGATAGTAATTAGTCACGATGACTCCCCCTGTAAAACCCACTGCTCCATGATGTGAGAAGTCGTTGACTGGTGTTTTCCCATGGTGAAAACCAAAAGATTCCCCGCTCCTCGGCTGGCTCCCTACGCCTTCCCGTAGATTGCATTGCCTTTCAACAGTTTCACCCCCTTTGCTTCCTCTCCCCATTGCTTCTACCTGGTGCCATGGCGGCAAAGCAGATCACGGAGTCTGAGGTGATGCGCCTGACACAGGAGCTCCAGGCCAAGGATGCGGAGCTCAGGGCCAAGGACGTGGAGCTCCATGAGCTCAAGGAGGAGAGTAGTGCCATGCTCCTCCATTATGTGCGGGAGTTCACGGAGCTTCAAAAGCGGCAGGCGTCCACCACAAAGATGCTCGAGGCATCGGCGGCGTTGCTGCAGAAAGCGGGAGATACGATAGGCCGTCAGGGGAGCCAGTTGGAGCGCGAGCGTGCCAATTGTGACGAGGTCCAGGATTGCCTCAGCCACTTGGTGGACCAAGTTGCCACGCACGTGTTGCGGCTACGCGATGCCTACCATCGTGCCAGCGCGACCATGCCGGCCGTCGGGCTAATTCGACCACCCCGTCGACTTCAACAAGCTGCGGCTTCCTGACCTGGTCTCCTTCTTCACCTATATCTCCGAGGAGCTAAGCCGTCTCCGCGCGATGGTGGGGGTGGAGCTGGACAAGGAGGGGTTGCGGGCTGCCGTTGCCGTTGTCAGGCGAATCCTCTCAGGGCTCCGTCACCGGAATCCATTCGTGCCATTGGACACCGTCTTTGACGAGCTGGCTCCCGTCGACCGGGAGCGGGCTCTGCAGGCCGTTGCACCCTGCATCACCAATGTCGTGCGCCTTGAGAAGCAGAGGGACTTCGGTGGTGTTTAGGCATCCTCTGCATGGGCATGTCCATGTCTCGGCGCAACATGGCCGTTGGATCAAACTCAGACGGTGCAGATCAATCACTGTAGCAGAAAGCGTGTGGGTGTGTTTGGTTGCATTCTCATCTCAATATAGTTGTTCCCTCTTCATGTATTTGTGTTAACCTACTAGTGAGGACTCATGCACCCTTCATGCACTCTGCCAAACACCCTAAAGTGGGTCGAGAAGGGAACTTTTGCTCCCATCCCGTGCACCCTTCATACACCCTGCCTAACACTGAGTCGTGCTTCATATGGTTCATGTTTCGTGGAGTACCGTAGCACCGTACTCTCTGTTCGCTGTAGACCTAGTTCTGTTAACATTGATCTCACCGTTCATTCTCGACCGGACAGTAGAAAAAGCGGTACTATGTTACATTACTGTTCATATAGTTGACATGCGCACAACATCATTTGTTATCGTCATATCTTACTACACTAGCAACAAGATTATGTAGTACTGACATATGAACCACTGCACATGCCTAGTAGTAGGAGCACTGTGTATGTTCAAGTGGCTACCGTGTTTCGCACTCCTCTGTCGTAAGAGTGGAAACGCTTGTTGTAGTCATTTTTTTCTTCAGAAAAATAGTGGACTCGCTCTACCGTGTGGATCCTCCTCGACGGCCGTTGGGAAGCTTGCTACTCACTTTTGCCGATGTGTGGGACAGCCAGCATCGGGGTCCACCAACCATGCACTAAATTACTCTGTAGTAGAGTGCCCAACTGCATGGTAGACTACCCCGATCGAAGCACCGCAGTAATGCCCAATGAGCCGTCAAATCACAAAACCCCCTCCTTTCCAGCAGTAAGTTGGACGGACGAAGCAACCATCATGTCACTCTTATTTGTCCAGCTTCCTCTCTACCCAACTTGCTTCTCCCTCCTCTTGTTCCTCATTTCTTCAAGAAAACCCCGACCTCCTTCTGCCATTGTTCTTCTCTCCCAAAGAAGGAAAGGTGAGCGCATCACTGGTGTTGATTCTGGCCAAGGCCCGGTCTTGCAACCCTAAGACTGATCCTATAACTCCCTCTCTGTTCTTCTTTTGGGTTTGTGATTATGGTTTCTTTTCTTTTATTTCTATTTGACGTTTTCTTGATGGCACTGGAGCACCGGCCGAAGTGATGTCTATGGCTCTGGCCAAAACCGTCGAGGCTCATGGTACGAAGAAGTGCAGGCACCCCGCCGAGACTACCGTTGACAAGCTCAAAGCCATCGCCCTGTCCAAGCCCCCTCTACGGGATCCCTCATTAAGCAAGTCCAGGTAATATCTCTTCTTGATGATCTTTTTCTCGATCTTGATCGTGTTTTTTCATCTAACACGTAGTACTAGTACTAGTAGTACAACTTTTTGGGTAATCTTGCATGTGATTTTTGTGTGCCAAATGATGGTTCTAAATTCCTCTTTTGACCAAAACATGCGATAGGTTGACACTGAGTTCTTATAGATTACTTTCAACTACTTTATGAACATCAATGCTACCTTTGAAGAGGGTATATTTGCCTCAGTAACTTGTGTTATGGATATTGCAAGTAATCCCTCTGCTCTCATGCCTTTGAAGACATGTTCTAGTGTCTTTGTTCACTCATTTCTATGCATATATGTAGTCATATATGGAGTAAAATATCGAAAATCATCTTATATTTCTGAACGGAGGTAGTAATAAAATATTTGGTTTCTATTTGAATTAGAACCAGGTCCGCGGTGGAGATGAAGTTCTCAAAGTCATGTCGTGTGAACTGGAAGACCTGAGGATGAGTTCTACTGCTAAACTATCCAGCTGTTGTGTCCTTGTCGCCATGTGTCCTGAACTAGTGTTTTCCTGTGGCATTGTTGTCAGGCGTGTTCTCGAGGCTGTACTTGACCACAACAATTTCCTGGTTGTGCCTTCGATTACGAAGGGTGTGGTTCTTGTAAAGCTTCCCGACAAATCTGATGCGCATGTCTTCATCGTCATGTTTATGAGTGGAAAGACCACTCTGTTAGGTTCTCCTAGGTTGACGAGATGGTGATGGTGCCGGTAGACATCTCTCACGAAGTCCATGGCCTAGTCAGTTATGCGGGGTTCATCCCGTAGGTCGGTGGCAAGAAATAGTCTGCATAGCTTAATTAGTGCAACATTGCTTGTCTGTAGTAAGTACTATTGTTCAGTACTTGATTTGTGTTTGTGAACCCTGTATTATTTAGTAATGCTCCTTTTGGTATGTGGTGAGTCCTGAGAACAGTCTATGTTAATGTCTGTCCACTCAATTTAGTCTGTATATTTTGAAGTATCCAGATCATCTTTTTTGTGAGGACGGTTTATCAATTATGGTTACACTCCAATATCTGTATGCATTGCAGGGTTTATCGCACCCACCAGGATTTCCAGTCCCTTGGATGTTCGGTCCATACGATTTGTCAGGAACTTTGGACTGTCCTGCTTGTGAGAGTAGGCGGGGCCCCTGCATGCCACGCGTAGTTCAACGATCAATCTTCTGTTTAGTACTTCAACATAGTGATTTCCTAGTAATGATTCACTCGTGTCACATGATACGTCTCCGTCGTATCTATAATTTTTTATTGTTTCATCCCAATATTATACAACTTTTATACACTTTTGGCAACTTTTTATATGATTTATTGGACTAACCTATTGATCTAGTGCCCAGTGCCAGTTCCTGTTTTCTGCATGTTTTTTGCATCGCAGATAATCCAAATCAAACAAAGTCCAAATGCAATAAAATTTCACGGAGAATTATTTTGGAATATATGTGATTTTTGGGAGTTGGAATCATCGCAAACGGAGGCCCACACAGCTCACAAGACACCAGGGCACGAGAGGCCCCTGGCGCGCGGTGGTGGGTTGTTCCCTCCTCGAACGTCAGTTGGAGCTCTACTTCGGGCGCAAGGAAGCTTATATCCAGAAAAAAATCATGTTAAAATCTCAGCGCAATCGGAGTTACGGATCTCCGGGAATTTAAGAAATGGTTTTCGGCCAGATCTGGAGAGCGCAAAACATAAGAGAACAGAGAGGGAGATCCAATCTTGGAGGGGCTCCCGCCCCTCCGCGACCATGGAGACCAAGGACGAGAGGGGGAACCCTCCTCCCATCTAGGGGGAGGCCAAGGAAGAAGAAGAAGGAAGGGGGCTCTCTCCCCCTCTCTCCCGGTGGTGCCGGAGTGCCGCCGGGGCAACGATCGGGACGGCGATCTACATCAACAATCTTGCTACCGTCTACACCAACTTTCTCCCCCTCTATGCAGCGGTGTAACACCTCTTCCCCCCGCTGTAATCTCTACTTAAACATGGTGCTCAACTCCATGTATTATTTCCCAATGATCTATGGTTATCCTATGATGTTTGAGTAGATCCGTTTTGTCCTATGGGTTAATCATGATATTGGTTGGTATGATTGTATATTTTATTTATGGTGCTGTCCTTCGGTGCCCTCCGTCTCTCGCAAACGTGAAGGGCCCCCGCTGTAGGGTGTTGCAATATGTTCATGGTTTGCTTATTGTTAGTGTTGCGGGGGATGACAGCAGCCCAAACGCGGATAGGTGGGTTATGGCGTATGGGAGTAAAGAGGACTTGATATTTAATGCTATGGTTGGGTTTCACGACCTTAATGATCTTTAGTAGTTTCGGATGCTTGCTAGGGGTCCAATCATAAGTGCATATGATCCAAGTAGAGAAAGTGTGACACCCAAAATTTTTATTTTGGTTTTATCAAAATCTTTTATTTGATTTGAGGAGGGTATTTAAATTTTCTTCTAAAAGAACTTTCCCTCTCAAAAATTTACTTTTCATGACAAATGTTTTTTTGGTTTCATCCTAGACCTGACTGTTGGTCTTGGAGGTTTTTCATCTCATGTTGGCTCAAATGTTTTTCATTTGGAAAAATATTTTTGAAAATCTTTTAAATAGCCCTATGGCATTTGGAGTGATCTTTTCACCTTTTCAAAAATCCCTCTTGCCATGACCCAAGTGGAAATCCCCTCCCAAAAGCCTTTCCCCATCTTTGGATCATGATATACTTCAAATCCAGCAGTTTGAACCTCCCCATAAATATTCTTTCATTTATTTCTCATCAAAAATAATTTCTGCCCTCTACTCTAGCTCTTGGAGATTTACAAAGGAGCTACCATTTCTACTTTGAGTTTGGCCTCCAAACAAGTTTCCCTGGCTAGTCCTTAGAGCCCTCAACCAAGATCCATGAAGATCCACTGGTCTCCAGTTCAAATATTTCAAATTGTACTTGCTGCAAGTTTGGACCATCTTTGCCAAATTTGATGAAATTCATTTGAATTCTCCTCCTAAAAATCTGAGAAAATTCAGGCAGCCTCTGGGTGCATTGAGAGATCACCTCACCAAGTCCCAGCTCCAGAAAAAAATTTCTTCATGCCAAATCATTTCGTCGAACACCTAGCTGGCACTGTTTCTATCATGTTCAGAAAGTTCACTTAACAGTTTTAGGAACTGCTGTCGTTTTCTTCAGAGTTCGTTCTCGATCTCGCCAGTACCGCGGTGGCGCCTTGCTCCCTGTCCTCTCCTTCTTATCCCTACGCCGCACGATCTCCAGGAGGCTTGCGGGCGTCGGCGACGAGCAGGAGGAGGCGCGCCACCCGTGAGCGACGGCAGCGGCGGCTTTGCGGCTGCCAGAGAGAGGCGCAGCAGTGGACGGCGCCGTCCAGCGCCGCCCAAGCCACCTGAGGCCGCCGCGTGGCCATCCACTCACCCGTGTGCGCTGCCATCCTTCGTCGTGAACTGCTAGGCGCGGAGCGCGCTCTCTGCCGCCGCCGTGCCCGTACGGCCGCCCCGTCGAGGATCGGCGCATTACGCCTTGCCCGACCGAGGTTTAGCGATGGAACAGCACCAGTGATCTTCCCTGATGGTGCCTAGCCCCCTAAACCCCCTGCCCAACCCCTGCCTCGCCGTAATCGCTCGCCGGACAAATCCCGTTCACGGCCACCCCCTTGGATCGCCTATAAAAGGACATCTTCACGATCTCTGACTGAGTGCGCCTAGTAGCCGCGCGTTGTGCCTGCGTGTATGTTATGCTTTATGTACTTAAGTTTGTAGTAGTTGTGTGCGCTGCATTCTGGAGAAGTGTGCTAGTCTAAATAACATGTCAGGAATGTGTACGCACATCCTGAGTGATGTATCATATGTTTGCGTATCGCGTGTAAGATATGTGCTAAGTGGTTCTTCTCCGTGCGAAATCGTTTATGTTCTTGAAAAATCTTGAGGTCTTTTAAATTTTTGCCTTTACAAGATTTTCCTTGTGCCACACAGTTCTTCTCATAAAATTTTGCAAAATAATACCCAGAGTGGAAAATGTCTCGTCCGTGGACTCGTTCCATGCCCAATCAACCAGAAGAAGTTTATGGAACACAGTACCTGCCACGGTTTTGTTTGATTCTGGAGCTTCTCACTCGTTCATTTCGAAGAGTTTTGTTTTGCAACATGGTTTTCCGATACTTCCTTTGGAAAAATCTATGATCATCAAGTCCCCCGGAAATAAGCAGATCACTCAGAGTTACTGCCAAGGAGTGATTATTGAATTCGAAGGACTAAAGTTTCAGGCTAATCTCATCGTGTTGGAAAATAAAGGACTGGATGTCATCCTAGGGATGGACTGGTTGACCACCAACAAAGGATTTATTGACTGTTTCAATCGGACTGTGATTCTCACTCATCATCACGGCAAGACAATAAAGGTTACAGCTCAAGAAAGACAAGAAGTTTGTATGGACGGAAGCGTGCGAGAAAAGCTTCCAAGAACTCAAGAAGAAACTAACAACAGCACCAGTTTTGACCGTGCCAGACATACACAAGAGTTTTGAAGTGTATTGTGACGCATCCCGGAAGGGCCTCGGATGCGTACTGATGCAAGATGGCAAAGTTGTCGCGTATGCTTCCAGGCAACTACGGAAGCATGAGGAAAATTATCCAACTCATGACTTGGAGCTAGCAGCGGTCATCCATGCACTCAAGGAGTGGAGGCACTTTCTGTTGGGAAATCGTTGCAAAATATATACGGACCATAAGAGCCTCAAATATATTTTCACACAACCAGAGCTAAATTTACGGCAACGACGCTGGTTGGAATTGGTCAAGGACTATGATGTCGGCATTCACTATCATCCAGGGAAGGCCAACGTAGTGGCAGATGCTCTTAGTCGGAACCCCAGCCCGGACAATGACAGTCCACAGAACTTGAGGCCTGAGTTTCGGCAGGAGTTCGCTAGACTCAACATGGTTTTAGTCTCTGAGGGCAATGTATCAAATCTGGAGATACATCCCACCCTAATGGAACAAATTAAGAAGGCTCAGCATGGACATCCCAGCATGGAAGGTATAAAGAGGAAGATGAGCCTTGGCAAGGCTTCAGAGTTCGTCACAGACAATGAAGGAATATTATGGTACGGGGACAGACTTTGCGTACCTAACATTGAGGAACTCAAGCAACATATCCTAACCGAAAGCCACACCGCTCCACACTCGATCCACCCTGGAGGAACCAAAATGTACAAAGGCATTCAGGAAAGATTTTGGTGGCACGGTATGAAAAGGGATATAGCCGCATTCATTGCTTGTTGCGATTCATGTCAGCGCATTAAAGCCGAGCATCAGAAGCCAGCAGGGCTGCTACAGCCAGACAGGATACCTGAGTGGAAATGGGATGAAATTGGAATGGACTTCATCGTCGGACTACCTCGATCGCAACGCGGAAATGACGCCATATGGGTCATCACAGATAGGCTAACCAAGGTAGCACATTTCATTCCCGTGAAGACGACCTACTCCACTCAAAGGTTAGCCAAACTTTTTCTCTCCCGTATAGTTTGTCTGCATGGAGTCCCAAAGACTATAATATCCGACCGAGGCACTCAATTTGTCTCTAAATTCTGGGATCACTTACAACAAGCTCTGGGCACGCAACTAGCTTTCAGTACAGCTTACCACCCTCAGACGGATGGACAAACGGAACGCGTGAACCAAATCCTAGAGGACATGCTGAGAGCCTGTGTACTCACCTATGGATCCAGTTGGGAAGAAAGTTTGCCATATGCCGAGTTTTCTTACAACAACAGTTACCAGGCCAGCCTGCAAATGGCACCTTTTGAAGCACTGTACGGACGGAGGTGTCGTACCCCACTGAATTGGTCAGAAACAGGTGACAGTCGTATCTTTGGCCCATACATGCTCAAGGAAGCCGAGGAGAAAGTTAAACAGATCAGGGACAGACTCAAGACAGCTCAAAGCCGACAAAAGAGCTATTACGATCAAAAACATCGTGAGGTCAGCTTTGAACCCGGTGATTTCGTATACCTACGAGTGTCTCCTATGAGGGGCTTGCAACGGTTCAAAAGTAAGGGGAAGCTAGCCCCGAGATTTATTGGACCCTTCTATATAGTTGCACGAAGAGGCATGGTAGCCTACTAGCTAGACCTACCCAAGGAGCTGTCAGACGTCCACAACGTGTTCCACGTCTCACAGTTGAGGAAATGTTTGAACAGCCCGGAGAAGCACGTATCTCATGAAAGCATTGATGTGCAACCAGACCTCACCTACAGAGAGCGACCAGTAAAGATATTGGAAGAATCTGAAAGGAGGACCCGTCAGAAAACGATAAAAAATTTTCAAGGTTCTGTGGAGCAATCACACAGAGGATGAAGCTACATGGGAAACATAAGATTTTCTTCAGGTAGAGTACCCACATCTATTTGAGGATCAGCTGGAATCTCGAGGACGAGATTTTTCCTAAGGGGGTAGGTGTTGTGACACCCAAAATTTTTATTTTGGTTTTATCAAAATCTTTTATTTGATTTGAGGAGGGTATTTAAATTTTCTTCTAAAAGAACTTTCCCTCTCAAAAATTTCCTTTTTATGAATAATGTTTTGTTTGGTTTCATCCAACACCTGACTGTTGGTCTTGGAGGTTTTTCATCTCATGT
The DNA here is from genome assembly GCF_018294505.1 of Triticum aestivum. Lineage (NCBI taxonomy): Eukaryota > Viridiplantae > Streptophyta > Magnoliopsida > Poales > Poaceae > Triticum > Triticum aestivum. Next base: position 451,133,170 of record NC_057799.1, on the reverse strand, counting down.
TGGCTCAAATGTTTTTCATTTGGAAAAATATTTTTGAAAATCTTTTAAATAGCCCTATGGCATTTGGAGTGATCTTTTCCCCTTTTCAAAAATCCCTCTTGCCATGACCCAAGTGGAAATCCCCTCCCAAAAGCCTTTCCCCATCTTTGGATCATGATATACTTGAAATCCAGCAGTTTGAACCTCCCCATAAATATTCTTTCATTTATTTCTCATCAAAAATAATTTCTGCCCTCTACTCTAGCTCTTGGAGATTTACAAAGGAGCTACCCTTTCTACTTTGAGTTTGCCTCCAAACCAATTTCCCTAGCTAGTCCTTAGAGCCCTCAACCAAGATCCATGAAGATCCACTGGTCTCCAGTTCAAATATTTCAAATTGTACTTGCTGCAAGTTTGGACCATATTTGCCAAATTTGATGAAATTCATTTGAATTCTCCTCCTAAAAATCTGAGAAAATTCAGGCAGCCTCTGGGTGCATTGAGAGGTCACCTCACCAAGTCCCAGCTCTAGAAAAAAATTTCTTCATGCCAAATCATTTCGTCGAACACCTAGCTGGCACTGTTTCTATCATGTTCAGAAAGTTCAGTTAACAGTTTCAGGAACTGCTGTCGTTTTCTTCAGAGTTCGTTCTCGATCTCGCCAGTACCGCGGTGGCGCCTTGCTCCCTGTCCTCCCCTTCTTATCCCTGCGCCGCACGATCTCCTGGAGGCTTGCGGGCGTCGGCGACGAGCAGGAGGAGGTGCGCCACCCATGAGCGACGGCAGCGGCGGCTTTGCGGCTGCCAGAGAGAGGCGCAGCGGTGGACGGCGCCGTCCAGCGCCGCCCAAGCCACCTGAGGCCGCCGTGTGGCCATCCACTCACCCATGTGCACTGCCATCCTTCGTCGTGAACTGCTAGGCACGGAGCGTGCTCTCTGCCGCCGCCCTGCCCGTACGGCCGCCCCGTCGAGTATCGGCGCATTACGCCTTGCCCGACCGAGGTTTAGCGGTGGAACGACACCAGTGATCTTCCCTGATGGTGCCTAGCCCCCTAAACCCCCTGCCCAACCCCTGCCTCGCCGTAATCGCTCGCCGGAGAAATCCCGTTCACGGCCACCCCCTCGGATCGCCTATAAAAGGAGGCCCCAAGCTCGAACTCGAACTCACACCACCCCTACGCACCACCAATACCACGCCAAGCCACTGGAAGAGCCCCAAGGGAGCCTTCTTCCCCAACTCCGGCCGCCTCGACCCGCCACGGGGTCCAGCTCAATTCACCCCCGTGCGTGCACCTCTACCTCTCAGCTCTTGCCAGTAGCTTCCTAATGCATCCACTCTCCTGACCCGCGCTTCAATTTGGAGTTTGCAGCGCCCACCGGAGTACTCCACCATCGCCCGAACCACCGTCCGCCGGAGAAAGTGTCGCCGTCGACGTGGTGCTCTCCGACGACCAAGTCCACCACCCACCGATGCGGAAGAACACCCTGAAACTCTTGTTACCCTCCGATCTCTCTGCCTCGCCGTGGTTCGACGCCGGCGACCACCGCAGCCTTCGGGCGCCGGTGAGCTCCGCTGGAGTTTTTAAACCTGACGTGTGGACCCCCCCCGTCAGCCTCTCTTCTTTCCCCCCTCGAACCGTTTTCTGTTGGCGCCTTCGGGCAAATGCGCTTTCTCTATGGGCTGGCGCCTTTTACTCCGAACCGTTTTCTGTTTTCTCAGTTAAGTCCCTGGTTCTTTTCTGTTTCATCACAAATCAGTCCCTGGACTAAAACTCTTATAACTTTTTAATAAAAGATGATTTTTGATTGATTCTTTTTCTGACAGTCTTGTATTTTTATCTAGTTTTTTATAGTATTTATTTGGAAAAAATTTGGAACAATTTTTATCCACGCGATGATTTTTACGTTAGTGTACGGTTTCGCTATACCGTAGGTTCCGGAGGAGGTGACGGAGCCGCGAACTTTGCCGAGCTAGACTCCGACTTTTCCGAACCAGGCAAGCATGTTTGAACCTTTGATATGATAGGTGTTTTGCATGTTTGCTTGAATGGTTTGTGCATGGCATATGAGCATCAGTGAGTATTACGTTGCATGCAAGGCAACTATCCGTGTGTTCCGAAGTTACTGTGATCTTCGATGAAAGATGACCTGATCATGTGGTGACATGAAAGGTAGTAAGATGGTATTGTTGTAGCATGCCAGTCTTACGTCATCCGATAAACTCCAACGTTAACGTGGACTGAGCCACGTTACCGTTCTTCCCCTTTCGTGCTGCCACATGTTTTCTGCAAAGAATACGGTTTAGTAAGTTGGTAAACCTCTTTCCGTGTACACACCAAATAGAGGGGCCGGGATGAGGGTTCCATGGCCCTGGATTAAAGCCAGTCATCCGGTCAGGGGGCATGGGTGTTTCCGGTTGGGACCGAGAGGGGGGCACCCCTTAGAGCGCGCGTATATAAATTTGATCCCATGCTACGCGAGGTTGTAGCCTCCCCGTCTCAAGTTTTTCTTGAACGTTGCCGAGGGTGATTCCTGGCATCGGAATGTTGAATGGGTGTGTACTGGTTAGATGTGTTTCTCCCAAAACACCGTAAACGGAACTAGTCCCTTGTGACTACTGAAATCCGTTGGCTGTGGTTAAATAGTACAAACTCTGCAGAGTCAAATCCTTCCGAGTCATCGTGTCCATGGTCAAGGACCATGGCCAAGTATATCCATATCTATGTCAATCCTCGTGGTAAATCCCCGGTGAACAAGCTTGAGTGGTAAACCCGGTTGCATTGTTATTCCTGTGGATGGACTAACCTTTATTCTCGTACCTGTATATTCCCTTGCAATGATTTGTATTCATGAGCTACTGAAACATTAAGTTGTGAAATATAAGCCCTTTATGTGATGTCGCTCAGACGTCCGACTGTGACACTCTTGTCATTTACTTTCAATATAAGCCCTTTATGTGATGTCGCTCAGACGTCCGACTGTGGCACTCTTGTCATTTACTTTCAATATAAGCCCTTTATGTGATGTCGCTCAGACCTCCGACTGTGGCACTCTTGTCATTTACTTTCAATATAAGCCCTTTATGTGATGTCGCTCAAACGTCCGACTGTGGCACTCTTGTCATTTACTTTCAATATAAGCCCTTTATGTGATGTCGCTCAGACGTCCGACTGTGGCACTCTGGTTATTTAATTTTGATATAAGCCCTTTATGTGATGTCGCTCAGACGTCCGACTGTGGCACGCAGATTTATTTATTTTTCCATTATAAGCCCTTTATGTGGTGTCGCCTTGACGCCCGACTGCGGCATTGTTATTTCATTTGTATCCTTTCGAGGAGTCATTCAGACACTCGATTGGCCTCCAGTATTACTTTGGGATTTCGGGAGGACTACCGCCCGACTCCCCTTTTATTTCCCATGCATTGCCATCTCGTTATTTGAGTGCGCTCTATTAATCTGTTCATATGCATCATGTTTACATTTGTTATATCTTATGTCCGAACTGTCTTGCGAGTACTTTCATAGTACTCACCTGGCTTCTTGATTTGGCTAGATGTTGACGAAGGCGATCTCATGGATGAAGAGTTTGATAGTGAGTCCGACGCCTAGAGGAGTCCCAGTCAGTCCCGTGCGATCCTGGATATTGGTCACTTGTATTATATACGCTTCCACCACCCACAATAAGTATCCTCGAGCCTCACTCCGACGCTCGAAGAGCTGTTAGTTTCAGGAGTCATGTCACCCACTTCACTGTGATATATCCACCACCGCTTTTATCGTGAGTTAGTAGTTATGCCACCCTATCCGCCTTTATGTATTATTGGCGTGCTTGTAATAAATTGTTGAGCAGTCTCCGCTCAACCTTGTATTATATCTAGTACTCCTGGTTTTTCTTCTGTGATCAAGATATTGTCTACCAGTGAGAAGGAATTCTTCTTTACTGGTCCGTAAAAGGGATCGGTCTCTCAATAAATATTTTTATTGAAAAACCGGTCGTGACAGAAAGTATGTTAGCTCATGCCTCTCCCTCATATAAAATTGCAAGAATGATTACCGGTACTTGTTATTGATTGCCTAGGGATAAATAACTTTCTTGTTGAAAAAAACTCTCTACTAAAACTAACTTAGTTGTGTCTTTATCTAGACAGCCCCTAGATTTTATTTATGTCCTCTTTATTATCTTTCAAACTTATCCTATTACACCTACAAAGTACTTCTAGTTTCATACTTGTTCTAGGTAAAGAAAACGGTAAGCGTGCATAGAGTTGTATCGGTGGTCGATAGAACTTGAGGGAATATTTGTTTTACCTTTAGCTCCTCGTTGGGTTTGACACTCTTACTTATCGAAAGAGGCTACAATTTATCCCCTATACTTGTGGGTTATCAAGACCTTTTCCTGGCGCCGTTGCCGGGGAGCAATAGCGTGGGTGAATATTCTCGTGTATGCTTGTTTGCTTTATCACTAAGTAGTTTTTATTTTCTGTTCTAAGTTGTTCTCTATCTATAGTTATGGATATGGAACACGAAACACCAAAAAAATTAGTTGTACTTGCTACTCATGGAGATAGGGAACCTCCTAAAACCCTCGATGCTCGTTATGTAAAAGATATTATGCACTACTTTGATAATCCTGAGAAAACCCCATTCAACTATATAATGGGAGTAACGTTGGATCAACGTGAATACTTTAGGGATTATCGCTTGACTCATAAAGGGAAATTGTTATGGGATCAAATTCATATGTTGCAATGGTATGCTTGGAATCTATGCTTGAGATATGATTATACTTGTTGCTCTAAGATTGAGGTTCCACACCTTCCCTATTATTGTGAATTTAATGATAATGAAGCCTTGGCTTCTTATGCTAGAGGTATATATGATTACTATGATGTGGAATGAATAGAAGAATTTATTGCTTTTAAGGGTGCTTATGAAATTGAATCTTTGTTTGAAAAATATGAAGCTTTTGATGATGATGTTTATAGACCTAAATTTTTTGCCATCCTTAAATATTGCTATGATAATTGTAAATACAATTCCGATATTGATGAATTTTTTGAGAAAGTCTCCGCTGTCCAAGAAGAGACTAATATTTTGAAGGAGTCTATGGAAGAAGGAATTGATGAAACTGTGAGCTCATTGGATGGAAAAAGATGATGAGGAGAGCGAAGAACAAAAGGAGGAAGAACGGATTAGCTACCCGTGCCCACCTTCTAATGAGAGTAACTCTTCAACTCATACATTATTTAATTTCCCTTCGTGCTTACCGAAGGATGATTACCATGATAATTGCTATGATCCCATTGATTCGTTTGAAATATCCCTTTTTGATGATGCTTGCTATGCTTGTGGCCATGATGCCAATATGAATGATGCTTATGGAGATGAACTTGCTATAGTTCCTTATGTTAAGAATGAAATTGTTGCTATTGCACCCACACATGATAGTCCTATTATCTTTTTGAATCCTCCAAACTACACTATATTGGAGAAGTTTGCTCTTGTTAGGATTATATTGATGGGTTGCCTTTTACCATTGCACATGATGATTTTGATGAATATAATATGCATGTGCTTGCTGCTCCTACTTGCAATTATTATGAGAGAGGAACTACATCTCCACCTCTCTATGTTTTCAACACGATAAAATTGCAAGAAACTGCTTATGCTATGTGTTGGCCTTTACTTGATGTGCATGAATTGTTCTTGTATGACATGCTGATGCATAGGAAGAGATTTAGACTTTGTCATTACATGATATATGTTGCTTTGTGCTCATTACTAAATGCCAAATCATTTTTAATTAAAATTGGCTTTGATATACCTTGGGATCTGGGTGGATTCATTACTTGAGCACTTCATGCGTATCTTAATGGCTTTAAAGAAAGTGCTGCCAGGGAGACAACCCGGAAGTTTTACAGAGCCATTTATTTCTGTTGAGTGCTTTTATATAGTTTAAAAACAAAAAATACAGGGTGGAAACTTAAAACTTCACAAAAAGAAAAGTGAAAGTGAGAAGGATGAGCACCGTGGAAGCGGGAGCTAGCCTTGAACTTTGTTCATGCCCATGGAAACTTTGTGAATCTTGAATTGCATAAACTTTTCAACAAGAATAATTATCCCCTTGTACAATTCCATTGTATTATAAAAATAATGTTCCAAGATTTTCCTTTAGGATGTTTAGATTGCTTGTTGGTTTGTGCGGTGCAAAACAGAAACTTTGGCTGTAGTGTGTGATTTTACATTTTTTTACTGGAATGTCAAACGGTTCTGAAACTTTTGCACTGTCTTTCTATACAAATTGTTTATTTTCCTAATTTGTTAAGAATTTTTGGAGTACCAGAAGTATGGTGAATGTTCAGATTACTACAGACTGCCATGTTTAAGACAGATTTTGTTTTTGATGCATTGTTTGCTTGTTTTGATGAAACTATCGATTTCTATCAGTGGATTAAGCCATGAAAAAGTTATATTACAGTAGCTACAATGCAAAAACAAAATATGAATTGGTTTGCAACAGTACTTAGAGTAGTGATTTGCTTTATTATACTAACGGATCTTACCGAACTTTCTGTTGAGTTTTGTGTGGATGAAGTGATCAAAGATCGAGGAGGTTTCGATACGAGGAGAAGGAGGAGAGGCAAGAGCTCAAGCATGGGGATGCCCAAGGCACCCCAAGTAAATATTCAAGGAGACTCAAGCGTCTAAGCTTGGGGATGCCCTGGAAGGCATCCCATCTTTCTTCAACAAGTATCGGTATGTTTTCGGTTTCGTTTCGTTCATGTGATATGTGCAAATCTTGGAGTGTCTTTTGCTTTTAGTTTTCATTTTTCTTTTATGCACCATGCTGGTATGAGATAGTTCATGGTTTATTTATAGAATGCTCATTGCACTTCACTTAAATCTTTTGAGTATGGCCTTTATAGAATGCTTCATGTGCTTCATTTATATCATTTGAAGTTTGGATTGCCTATTTCTCTTCACATAGAAACCATTGTTTGAAGAATGCTATTTTGCTTCACTTATATTTATTAGAGCATGGTGTTTTGTAGAAATAATTAAACTCTCATGCTTCACTTATATCTATTTAGAGAGTCAACAGGAATTGGTCAATTGCATGGTGAGTCATAAAATCCTACATAAAACTTATGGATCACTGAATATGATATGTTTGATTCCTTACAATAGTTTTGCGATATAGAGATGGAATATGTGGGAGGTACTAGTAAACGGTTGTGGTTAGTAAGAATATTGGTGTTAAGGTTTGTGATTCCCGAAGCATGCACGTATAGTCTCTCGTTATGCTATGAAGTTGGAGCATGATTTATTATTGATTGTCCTCCTTATGAGTGGCGGTCGGGGATGAGCGATGGTCTTTTCCTACCAATCTATCCCCCTAGGGGCATGCGTAGTAGTACTTTGCTTCGAGGCCTAATAAACTTTTGCAATAAGTATATGAGTTCTTTACGACTAATGTGAGTCCATGGATTATACGCACTCTTACCTTTCCGCAATTTGCTAGCCTCTACGGTACCGTGCATTGCCCTTTCTCACATCGAGACGTGGTGCAAACTTCGCAGGTGCATCCAAACCCCGTGATATGATACGCTCTATCACACATAAGCCTTATTATATCTTCCTCAAAACAACCACCATACCTACCTACTATGGCTTTTCCATGGCCATTCCGAGATATATTGCCATGCAACTTCCACCGCTTTCGTTTGGTGACTTGAGCATTCATTGTCATATTGCTTTGCATGATCATATAGCTGACATAGTAGTTATGGCTCAGCCACCGTTCATCATTTTTCATACATGTAACGCTAGATCATTGCACATCCTGGTACATGCCAGAGGCATTCATATAGAGTCATATTTTGTCATAGGTATCGAGTTGTAATTTTTATTTCTTTTGAGTTATAAGTAAATAGAAGTGTGATGATCATCATTATTAATTTTTAGAGTAGTGCCCCAGTGAGGAAACGATGATGGAGACTATGATTCCCCCACAAGTCGGGATGAGACTCCGTACAATGAGAGAAAAGGAAAAAAAGAAAAAAAAAGAAAAAAAATAAACAAAGAGAGAAGGGGCATTGTTAGTATCCTTTACCACACTTGTCCTTCAAATTAGCACCATGTTTTTCATATGGAGAGTCTCCTATGTTGTCACTTTCATATCCTAGTGGGAATTTTTCATTATAGGATTAGATGCACACCCACTTAGTTTCATACTGAGCTCTCATACACTTATAGCTCTTAGTGCATTCGTTGCATGTCAATCCCTACTCCTCATGTTGATATCAATTGATGGGCATCTCCATAGCCCGTTGGTTAGCCGCGTCGATGTGAGACTTTCTTACTTTTTTGTCTTCTTTATATTTACCCCTATCATCATACTATTCCACCCGTAGTGCTATATCCATGGCTTGCGCTCATGTATTGCGTGAGGGTTGAAAAAGCTGAAGCGCGTTAAAAAGTATGAACCAATTGCTCGGCTTGTCATCGGGGTTATGCATGATAAATACTTTGTGTTAAGAAGACAGAGCATGACAAGACTATATGATTTTGTAGGGATAACTTTCTTTAGCGTTGATATTTTGAAAGACATGATTGTTTGTTGGGATGCCTGAGTATTGATGTCTTTATGTCAAATTATAGACTATTGCTTTGAATCACTTATGTCTTAATATTCATGCCATGATTATACATATTATCAAGTTTATGTTAGGTAGCATTCCACATCAAAAATTATCTTTTTATCATTTACCTGCTCGAGGAGGACGAGCAGTAATTAAGCTTGGGGATGCTGATACGTCTCCGTCGTATCTATAATTTTTTATTGTTCATGCCAATATTATACAACTTTTATACACTTTTGGCAACTTTTTATATGATTTATTGGACTAACCTATTGATCTAGTGCCCAATGCCAGTTCCTGTTTTCGGCATGTTTTTTGTATCGCAGAGAATCCATACAAACTAAGTCCAAATGCAATAAAATTTCATGGAGAATTATTTTGGAATATATGTGATTTTTGGGAGTTGGAATCACCGCAAACGGAGGCCCACACAGCCCACAAGACACCAGGGCGCGCCAGAGGCCCCTGGTGCATGGTGGTGGGTTGTGCCCTCCTCGAACGTCGGTTGGAGCTATACTTCGGGCGCAAGGAAGCTTATATCTGGAAAAAAATCATGTTAAAATCTCAGCACAATCGGAGTTACGGATCTCCGGGAATATAAGAAACGGTTTTCGGCCAGATCTGGAGAGCGCGAAACAGAAGAGAACAGAGAGGGAGATCCAATCTTGGAGGGGATCCCGCCCCTCCACGGCCATGGAGACCAAGGACCAGAGGGGGAACCCTCCTCCCATCTAGGGGGGAGGCCAAGGAAGAAGAAGAAGAAGAAGAAGGCGGGGGCTCTCTCCCACTCTCTCCCGGTGGCGCCGGAGTGCCGCCGGGGCAACGATCGGGACGATGATCTACATCAACAATCTTGCTACCGTATACACCAATTTTCTCCCCCTCTATGAAGCGGTGTAACACCTCTTCCCCCCGCTGTAATCTCTACTTAAACATGGTGCTCAACTCCATATATTATTTCCCAATAATCTATGGTTATCCTATGATGTTTGAGTAGATCCGTTTTGTCCTATGGGTTAATCGTGATCTTGGTTGGTATGATTGTATATTTTATTTATGGTGCTATCCTACGGTGCCCTCCATCTCACGCAAATGTGAGGGGCCCCCGCTGTATGGTGTTGCAATATGTTCATGGTTTGCTTATTGTCAGTGTTGCGGGGGATGACAGTAGCCCAAACGCGGATAGGTGGGTTATGGCGTATGGGAGTGAAGAGGACTTGATACTTAATGCTATGGTTGGGTTTCACGACCTTAATGATCTTTAGTAGTTGCGGATGCTTGCTAGGGGTCCAATCATAAGTGCATATGATCCAAGTAGAGAAAGTATGTTAGCTCATGCCTCTCCCTCATATAAAATTGCAAGAATGATTACCGGTACTTGTTATCAATTTCCTACGGACAAATAAATTTCTTTTTTACAAAAACTCTCTACTAAAACTAACTTAGTTGTGTCTTTATCTAAACAGCCCCTAGATTTTATTTACGTGCTCTTTATTATCTTGCAAACCTATCCTATTACACCTACAAAGTACTTCTAGTTTCATACTTGTTCTAGGTAAAGCGAACGGTAAGCGTGCGTAGAGTTGAATCGGTGGTCGATAGAACTTGAGGGAATATTTGTTCTACCTTTAGCTCCTCGTTGGGTTCGACACTCTTACTTATCGAAAGAGGCTACAATTGATCCCCTATACTTGTGGGTTATCATCACATCAAGTAAATCTTATTGATTTACTGTCTAAATCTTATTGATTTAATGTCATGTTTTATTTCTTTTTCTGCAATTTTATGATGCAGGTTTTGCCATGTGATATTCATCACAGAATAAACCCTTTGGTTTGCTCTACGATGGATATTTTTGCTGGTTTCACTTCTTATGTCGTGTCAGTAACGAAGGCACTGTCCATCACTTATATTACTGGAAAAAATTGGATGAGTCTGTTGTCTGAGTACAAGCTGAATCCCTATGATGATCTGAAGTTTGGTTTAACAAACACGCCACAATTAGTCCTTCTCGCGTTTAAAAGAAATGAATAAAAAGACAGGATCACGGTCACGGAGCCTAGTCAAGTTAGAAAGCTGATCATAGCAGACTAAACACGATCGCCGCTGTCTCGCACATCGGTACCACCTTCAGTAACGGATCGAGCAACGGCAGTTGCTCTAGCACTGACAGCGGCAGCAGCTCAGTGTGATCTACTTGAGGATTGGGCACCGACTGTGTCAGCGGATCAGGCTAATCTACCGGAGGATCGGGCATCGACACCGGCACCTGCTCCGACACCGGCACCAGCTCTACAAGGAGCACCATCTCCGGCAGTAGCAGCGGCACTACCAGTCGCACCGGCACGGGCACTAGCAACGGCTTCGGCACTTGCACCAACACTTGCACTTGCATCTGCTCCGGCCCGTGCAGCGGCAACGGAACCAATAGTTGCACCGGCAACAGACTGGGCTGCAGTTCGCACTGCATATACCGAAGTCCTTACAAAAACCAACATGTCCACCTTCTTGGTAAGCATTGGCCACCCAAGTGCTTCGTTATTTTTTATTTCCATGTTGTTTCACATGATTCACTGTGTTGATCTAACTGTTTGTGTATGTCTTGTTGTTTGCAAACAAAGAATTCCTAGAGCAACGAGGGAGTCGTTCAATAATCCGGGCGACCGTGGCCAAGTTTCTCTTACCATGCGCAACCTTGGTGTGAATGAACCTGCTCAATATACCGTAAGTACAAAGGATGGTCGCATGATGGTTGATGCTAAAGGATGGTCAAGGTTCAAATCTAAATCATATCTTGTGGTAGGGGATGATGTCAAAATCGAACTTTCTCAGCAAGGAGAGCTGGTCCAAATCAACTTTGAAATTCTTCAGTAGCTGCACGCAACTGCCGAACCAATCTATCCTCCGAGATATTTTAATGTAATACTCTGGCATGGTGAAACAAGTGTCCTATGTGTATAAGTAGTACGACAGTATCGTTGATAGAATTGCAACTCTGATTGCCGGTTAGGAACTGTCGTTCGATTTCAATCCAACAGCTGTTGTGCTTTATTCAATTTTGTGTATTCCGCGACAGCATCTAAAACCAGCGCCATACCGATCGCTTGCAATATGAAAAGCACTGAGGTAGAACACATGGGCCCCCAAACATGCAGGCCCACCGGCCTGTGGCCCAAAGTCCAGAACCATGAGCCTGTCTGAGTATTTCTCAGCTGAACCCCCATAATGCCCGTGCGTTGCACGTAACATCAAGATGCATTTGTATGAGTATTTTATCTTCTGAGAGAAAAGGATGAACAAGGGAAGGCCTTATTGTAAATGTGGAGAGGTGTGTGGGTACCTTTTTGCAAAATTGCGATAGTTTCCTTCCTATCCGTCAGATATAAATCGGACGACCTATATTGCAAGATGGCAGGCACAACATCATCACCAACTTGTCTATACCGTGTTAAAAAAATCTGTTTTTTATAATTATATATGTTATATATATTCCCCTTGATTTTTCTTATGTATAAAGTTGTGATATAAAAGATCTTTATATTTCTTTACAGAGGGAGTATCTCTATCAAAAATATATTTATGTGTAACTAGTTACTCCTGTCTTTCTACTTCCTTGCGCTGATATGTGGGGCATCCGACAACGGGGTCCACGTGCCATATGCACCAAATTAGAGTGCACAACTGCACGGTAGACACACCTCGGTCATAGCGCCGTAGTAATGCCCAATGAGCCATCAAATCACAAAAAAACCCCACCTTTCCAGCTTTAGCAGTAAGCTGGACGGACGAAGCGGCAATATTTTACTGGGCCTGAATCCCCTTCTCCCTCCTCTGCTTGTTCAGAGAAAACCCCCGCTCGGCGATTGCATAGGGTTTTCTCATGGAGAACCTGGTACGAATTCTTCATCCATCCACGATAAATCCAAGTCCCTTGGTCACGGGTAATCCTAGGATGGCAGCCGCCGCCGTTGATGCATTTTTCTTCCTACTGAATCTAGTGTGTTTCATTTGTAGTGCCCAAAGTGTGAGGACCCTATAGGTATCTGCGCCCTCGGTGAGACGCCACACTTGTTCCTTCTCATCCTAACACAGGATTTTAAAACGCGCACATTTGTTCCTAGAATCCTCTTTTCTATCCGGGAGGGTGGGGTTTTACATACTGTCGACTAATTTGGAAATTTGGATTTCTATATTTGGATAAAATGTACTAGTACCATGGTCAACACTAACGTGAAGGAGGAAATTAGTTCTAGATTTGGATATAGGAATACATTGTGTTCTCATATTATTTTTCCTGCAGTGCATTCCTTGCTCTGCCAGAACACATGTACTCAAGATGCTCGGCCTTGCCATAACTGAATACACCAGTTTAATGGTTACAGTGAAGACAAGCCATGGATATAAGTTCTGAGTTGGGTTCATGAACCAAGAAGATCACAGCTTTTTTTATGGGCGAACTTGGATAAACTTTCTCAAGTGTTACGGACTAAAAGTTGGCGCACGAATGTTGATGGAAATAGCAGAACCTGGTCTCATCTTCACTGCGATCTTCCACCCCGACGTCGTTCCAATTGTTCATCCATGTTAGTTCTGTATCTGGTTCTTGCTTGTTGCCTCGATTACTTCTTAATCCACCTATTCTGTCTAACTAATCACAATTTAACTTTAGAAGTAGCAACGAATCTCTCATGAAGATGCTACTTCTAACTAATATTTTCTTATAATTGGTGGCACGTGTAGGTTTTTTCAGAGTTAAGCAGGCTACTCGTTTGTTATTCTATAAGAACTCGGCTGTTACTCATGGCACTGAAGTTGACTTGGACGACATCCACAAGTTCCTACACTTTATTGATCGTCTTGAGGTCCTTGTGGGGCGTTTCAATGGTGGATGGCCATGTGGGATATGTGTGCCACAATTGCACTCGTTGAACAGGTCCAACTGTGTTGAGAAACTTATGGTACAAGCTGTTTTCTGTTATATATGTTGTTCATAAACTCTTGCTTATGCACAGTTTTACAGCTGTGATCTTCTTGAAACAGGAACTGCCCAGTTCTATTGTTCCTATACAGATGCCTGACCATGGTCGGGTCAGACTTGCGCTTGGTCACAACATGATGTTTATGTCGACCTACTCCATTCCCCTGGAGGTGAAAAGATACTTATTCATGGGTGGTCTCAAATAATGAAGGCCCGTCCATCTTGGAGAATAGGACAGAAGATTATGTTCCTGCTTTTCCATGGCTCTAAAGCAAATATCCTGTTTATTGACCACATTGCAGGATGAAGCCGCTTTCATAAGGTTGTGGATGCACGGGGTGGTGCCTGGGCCTTGTCCTGGGGCTTGGCGGCCTCACCCTTTGGTTAACTGTAGACAAAGTAACACTGTTCGAGGCGTGCTTTGTACCGTTGAACCTGTATAAGTACTCATACTGCTTTCAGCTATGGTTGTTAAGTGCCCCTGCTGGTTTCAGTTATGGTTGTTAAGTACTCCTGCTGCTTTTACAGTCTATCGTGTTTCTTCAGTCCTATCTTCCTCCAGCCGCCAAAACCAAACCAGCGCTGGCGGGGCCACCTGCTTCCGCCTCCCACGGCTGGCTGCGCCTCAGCGCACGCATCGCCGCCCTGCCGTCTCCTAAAGCATTAACGCCGACCTCCGAGGCCTCGCCGTCGTCCTCCGCGTGATTTGCTGTGCTCGCCGCAGCGCCGCCCTCTCGCGTTGTCAACATGGTCAACAAACAAGAGGAATCGACACAGGACTGTACGAGGAGAGGATGACAGTAGGGGCCCACCATGTCCATGGCCGGACGCAAGGAAGTTCCTCATTTTTTGTTATATATACTCCATTGTCAGCGTATGGAAAAAGAAAATGCTTCCTGCTAGTGGTTTCCTGACATCTGGGACCCACGGCATTGTCAGCGTATATAGTCAATAGACAAGAGAACATCACAAGATCGGCTGACACCTGGGACGTAGCTGCTCGAGCAGTATTTTTTGTTATTGTTGAGACGGAGCAGGGTTTCAACTAGGTTGTGGCCCGTCTAGCCAAGGCTTATATTTTATGTTCAACACATGACCAGCCTAGCTATTCTTTTTGTGAAAATGAGCCCAGTTTATTTTTTCTGAAGAATACCCAATCCAGGCCTACTTATTTTTCTACGCCCTGATGGGCTGCAACTCTTTCAAGACGCCTGCAAATCTTGAAACTAATATGAAATGGGTTGTAAATATAAAAACAGATGACAAATTGGAAATTACTTTATAATTTCTGAATTTTTTCACATTTTCAGATTCCAATTTCACTGGGCTTTAACCTAATTTAAATATATCTTCAAAGTACTTTAAATCTGGCTTGACATTTCGGTATTAAAAATAGTTTGGAACCCACAGAAATATGCGAAATTTTGTTTAAATTTTTAACCCTGGCCCTTGCCAACAAAAAAACGGACTGCAATAAATTGCATAAGAAGTTGCAATGAGCTATATATAAATTATTAAAAAAATAGGGAATGGTCTGACTTGTGGGCCTATTAAATTGACGAGTATGCAAGATTTTTTTACTTATTATATACGATAACAAACGATTCTAGCAGACGTAACTGTTGGATGTCAATCCAACGACCGTCGTGTTTCTTCAATCTCTGATCATCTTGCTCCAGCCGCCAAATCCACTGCCGGCGGGTGAGGGAGTCCTGGATTAGGGGGTCCTTGGACTGCCGGACTATATACTTTGGCCGGACTATTGGACTATGAAGATACAAGATTGAAGACTTCCTCCCGTGTCCGGATGGGACTCTCCTTTGCGTGGAAGGCAAGCTTGGCAAATCGGATATGTAGATCTCCTCCCTTGTAACCGACTCTGTGTAACCCTAGCCCCCTCCGATGTCTATATAAACCGGAGGGTTTAGTCCGTAGGACAAGAACAATCAGAATCATAGGCTAGCTTCTAGGGTTTAGCCTCTACGATCTCGTGGTAGATCAACTCTTGTAATACTCATATCATCAAGATCAATCAAGCAGGAAGTAGGGTATTACCTCCATCGAGAGGGCCCAAACCTGGGTAAACATTGTGTCCCCCACCTCCTGTTACCATCCGCCTTAGTCGCACAGTTCGGGACCCCCTACCCGAGATCCGCCGGTTTTGACACCGACATTGGTGCTTTCATTGAGAGTTCCACTGTGCCGTCACGATAAAGGCTTGATGGCTCCTTCGATCATCGGTAACAATGCGATCCAGGGTGAGGTTTTTCTCCCCGAACAGATCTTCGTATTTGGCGGCTTCGTACTGTGGGCCAACTCGCTTGGCCATCTGGAGCAAATCGAAAGCTACGCCCCTGGCCGTCAGGTCGGGTTTGGAAGCTTAAACTATACTGCCGACATCCGCGGAGACTTGATCTTCGACGGATTCGAGCCCATGTCAGGTGCGCCGCACAGTCACAATGAGCATGACTTAGCTCTGTCGTTGGACGGTGTTCGGGAGATCACACCTGTAGCTACTCCGTCCCTCAAGCCGGAGCAGATCGCGCCGTCCGAGGACGGGTGGATGGACCCCACCACGGAGGCCGCACACTCAGCGGCGATAGGGCCGAATACTGACTTCGCGTCCTATGAAACCTGTGTTGCCGGACACTTGGATTCGTCCCCGGCCACGGGCTCCGAACCGCCTGCGTCCGTGCCTATCAAATCTGATTGGGCACCGATCATGGAGTTTACCTCCGCGGATATCTTCCAGCACTCGCCCTTGGGCGACGTGCTCGATTCATTAATATCTCTCTCCTTGTCAGGAGACCCTCGGCCGAACTATGTTCGGCTCGAGTGGGAAGCGGACGATGAAGAAATTCGTTCCCCACCCACCACCCAATTAATAGCCACTGTCGACGATTTAACCGACATACTTGATTTCGACTCCGAAGACATCGACGGTATGGATGACGATGCAGGAGAGGAACAGGAACCACCGCCCACAGGGCGCTAGACTGCACCTCATCATATGATATATACATGGTGGACACCCCCAAAGAAAACAACGACGAGGAACGGGAAGAAGCAGCGAAGGATAGTTCCCTCGAGAAGCAACCAAAGCGATGACGTAGGCGCCGCTCAAAATCCCGCCTCGGCAAAAACAGAGACAACGGCGCAAGAAAGAATAATACCCCCCGTCGACTCCAAAGGAAACGACGACCACATGGACCCAGCGACAGAGCAGGATGAGCCAGCGGACGGAGAACATAGTATGGAGCCGCTGTCCGATCACGGCGACGCCGAGGATAAAGCTCATCAACCTGTCTCCGGAGAGGAGAACAGTCCGGACGACGATGAACACATCATCCCGGAAAAACACTTGGAGCAAGAGAACCTCCATAGAAGGCTTATTGCCACCGCGAGGAGTTTGAAGAAGCAGAAGCAAAGGCTTAAAGCCGCGCAAAATACACTCAACAGTAGATGGAACAAAGTGCTCGACACTGAAGAAAAGTATGGTGGCAGTCGCCACACAAAGAGCTATCCAAAGCGCAAGCTGCTGCCTGAATTCAATGACGAGGCTTTAGAGCCCGTACAGCCGGATTGACCACCCTGTGGCCGCGACAGGGCGGCTAACGATGTCGCACATAAGTCAGCACATGATTTACAAGAGGACTTGCACCAAAAAGCGGGTATAACCAGGTCCATCTACGGATCTAGGAAGCACGCTCCGGCATGGAATCAAAACCGAACACTACAACCGTCAGAACGCCATGACACATCCAAATACAGGGGTGCCACGCACCCCCTATGCTTCACCGATGAAGTGCTGGATCACGAATTTCTAGAGGGATTCAAACCCGTGAACATAGAGGCATACGACAGAATGACAGACCCTGGGGTTTGGATTGAGGACTTTATCCTTCATATCCACATGGCTCGTGGAGATGATCTCCACGCCATCAAATACTTGCCCCTCAAGCTGAAAGGACCAGCTCGGCACTGGCTGAAGAGCCTCCCCGAAAACTCAATTGGAAATTGGGAAGAGCTTGTGGATGCTTTTAGGGCTAATTTCCAAGGGACCTATGTCTGACCTCCGGATGCAGACGATTTAAGCCATATAATTCAACAGCCCGGACAGTCAGCCCGCAAGCTCTGGAACAGATAAGAAGAATCAAATTGTCGACTGCCCGGACGCCGAAGCCTTAGCAGCTTTCAAACACAGTGTCCAGGACGAATGGCTCTCCAGACACCTCGGCCAGGAAAAACCGAGGACAATGGCAGCCCTAACAAGCCTTATGACCCGCTTTTGCGTAGGCGAAGATAGTTGGCTAGCCCGTAGCGGCACCAGCGACCCAGGCACATCCGAAGTTAGGGATTGTAATGGGAAACCGTGACGCAATAAAAGCAAGCGTCGAAGCAATGAAGACAGCCCAGACAACACGGCGGTAAACGCCGGATTCAGGGGCTCTCAACCCGGTCAACGGAAAATGCCATTTAAAGGCAGCAGAGATGGACCGTCCAGCCTAAATAAGATTCTAGACAGATTATGTCAGATTCATGGCACCTCCGACAAACCTGCAAATCACACCAACAGAGAATGCTGGGTCTTCAAGCAGGCCGGCAAGCTAAACGCCGAACACAAGGGGAGGGAGACACCAAGTCAAGATGAGGATGAGCCTCGCCAGCAAAACACTAGGGGACAGAAAAAATTCCCAACAGAGGTCAAAACAGTGAACCTGATTCACGTAACGAAGAGGAGGAGCGCACTCCGAGACGTATGCACCGTAGAGCCCGTCACCCCCAAGTTCAACCCTTGGTCGGCCTGCCCGATCACTTTTGATCGCAGGGATCACCCGACTAGTATCCGGCACGGAGGATCGGCTGCCTTGGTGCTAGACCCAATAATTGACGGATACCATCTCACCCGAGTCCTTATGGACGGAGGCAGCAGTCTTAATCTGATATATCAGGACACCGTCCGCAAAATGGGGATAGACCCGACAAGAATCAGCCAAAGCAATACTACCTTTAAAGGAGTAATACAGGGCTTAGAGGCCCGCTGCGCGGGCTCCCTAGTACTAGAGGTTGTAGTCGGTTCTCCCGACAACTTCCGAAGTGTAAAGTTAACCTTCGACATCGCTCCATTCCGAAGCGGCTATCACGCACTACTCGGAAGAACGGCCTTCGCTCGTTTTAATGCAGTACCACATTACGCCTATCTTAAGCTTAAGATGCCCAGTCCACGTGGCATCATCACAGTTAGCGGAAACACAGAGCGTTCCTTATGTGCGGAAGAATTTGTGGCGGCTCTAGCAGCCGAACACTGAATGGCCTCTCCAACCAGAATAAATGATCGGTCGTCAAGACCGCGGACACGGCTAGACGAGTCCGGCACACCACTAGCTGTAACAGTTCAGATAAACCTGAGATTGGGTCGATGGATATACCCCTATAGGTGGTGCTAGGGGCTTCCCGCATGTAAAAAGGACTACAGTCCGGCTTGACCTTATTTAAATTCAATTTTAATGGTTCATTACGAATAATCAATTTTTCGCACGAAGCCTTTCACCTGGGTTTTTTCTTTTACAGATGATCATCGTGCTACACCCTTCCAGGATACGGCACAATGGAGACACAGGCGTAGACGTGCAGCAGGGCCCCGCTCAAAGGTTTCTTTTTAGATTAAGACCCTGTGTAAACCTTTCTTACTGTCTCTTGTTGCTGCACACCCTCCGGATACTCAACACAACCGAGAGGGATGTTGGCGTTATTGGCGTTTCGCCACGTCAGACTAATGCACGTACCTGGAAATTCAGGGTTCATTATCAAGGGCGTTACTCAGCCCGGTATATGTTGTAAAGTCCGAATACCTTAGGGAGTGTTCGGCGTCACGAGTTTGGCCTTATATGCATCAGCTCTGAATCATGTCTTTGGTCAATAGTTGGGTTTGCCCGGCTCCCGTGTTTGCTACCTTACGTTCCGCTCTATCGGCTAAGGTGGCACCGGGAGAACTACTGCGATTGTGCCCTGGTTCATCTGGATGAGCACCTCAGTGGAGAAAGCCGAAAACCGACTGTCATGATAAAGCGCGAGACTGGTCAACCACTCGATGACCCAGCGGAATCTTCGCGATTCCTCCGCATTAACGAAGGGCCGGTTTCCCGGTCATGTATGTACGCGCCCCATATTCGGATGAGCGCGGAAGTACCAGGGGCTATATAGTAGCCCCACTGTCAAACTCCTATGGCTAAGTGAAAGTGTTAAAGCTATATAGTCCGATTGCCTTTGTTGGAAATATGCCCTAGAGGCAATAATAAAATGGTTATTATTATATTTCCTTGTTCATGATAATTGTCTATTGTTCATGCTATAATTGTGTTATCCGGAAATCGTAATACATGTGTGAATACATAGACCACAACATGTCCCTAGTGAGCCTCTAGTTGACTAGCTCGTTGATCAACAGATAGTCATGGTTTCCTGACTATGGACATTGGATGTCATTGATAACGGGATCACATCATTAGGAGAATGATGTGATGGACAAGACCCAATCCTAAGCATAGCACAAGATCGTGTAGTTCGTTTGCTAGAGCTTTTCCAAATGTCAAGTATCATTTCCTTAGACCATGAGATTGTGCAACTCCCGGATACCATAGGAGTGCTTTGGGTGTGCGAAACGTCACAACGTAACTGGGTGGCTATAAAGGTGCACTATGGGTATCTCCGAAAGTGTCTGTTGGGTTGGCAGGAATCGAGACTGGGATTTGTCACTCCGTATGACGGAGAGGTATCTCTAGGCCCACTCGGTAATGCATCATCATAATGAGCTCAATGTGACCAAGTGTTTGGTCACGGGATCATGCATTACGGTACGAGTAAAGTGACTTGCCGGTAACGAGATTGAACAAGGTATTGGGAAACCGACGATCGAATCTCGGGCAAGTAACGTACCGATTGACAAAAGGAATTGTATACGGGATTGATTGAATCCTCGAAATTGTGGTTCATCCGATGAGATCATCGTGGAACATGTGGGAGCCAACATGGGTATCCAGATCCCGCTGTTGGTTATTGACCGGAGAGTCGTCTCGGTCATGTCTGCATGTCTCCCGAACCCGTAGGGTCTACACACTTAAGGTTCGGTGACGCTAGAGTTGTAGAGATATTAGTATGCGGTTAACCGAAAGTTGTTCGGAGTCCCGGATGAGATCCCAGATGTCACGAGGAGTTCCGGAATGCTCTGGAGGTAAAGATTTGTATATGGGAAGTCCTATTTTGGCCACCGGAAAATGTTCGGGATTTTTCGGTATTGTACCGGGAAGGTTCTAGAAGGTTCCGAAGTGGGGCCCACCTACATGGGTGGACCCACATGAACGTGGGTAGTAGGGGCAAGGCCCCACACCCCTGGTCAAGGCGCACCAAGATCCCACCTTAGAAGGAAAAAGATCATATCCCGAAGGGATAAGATCAAGATCCCTAAAAAAGGGGGATAACAATCGGTGGGGAAGGGAAATGATGGGATTTCTTTCCCCCACCTTTGCCAACGCCCCAATGGACTTGGAGGGCAAGAAACCAGCCCCCTCCACCCCTATATATAGTGGGGAGGCGCATGGGAGCAGCACCCCAAGCCCTGGCGCCTCCCTCCCTCCCGTGACACCTCTTCCTCCCCGCTTGCGCTTGGCGAAGCCCTGCCGGGATCCCGCTACTTCCACCACCACGCCGTCGTGCTGCTGGATCTCCATCAACTTCTCCTCCCCCCTTGCTGGATTAAGAAGGAGGAGACGTCCCCGCTCCGTACATGTGTTGAACGCGGAGGTGCCGTCCGTTCGGCGCTAGGATCTTCCGTGATTTGGATCACGACGAGTACGACTCCATCAACCCCGTTCTCTTGAACGCTTCCGCGCGCGATCTACAAGGGTATGTAGATGCACTCCCCTCTCTCTCGTTGCTAGATGACTCCATAGATTGATCTTGGTGATACGTAGAAAATTTTAAATTTCTGCTACGATCCCCAACAGTGGCATCATGAGCTAGGTCTATGCGTAGTTTCTATGCACGAGTAGAACACAAACTTGTTGTGGGCGTAGATGTTGTCAATTTTCTTGCCACTACTAGTCTTATCTTGTTTCGGCGGCATCGTGGGATGAAGCGGCCCGGACTGACCTTACACGTACGCTTACGTGAGACAGGTTCCACCGACTGACATGCACTAGTTGCATAAGGTGGCTAGCGGGTGTCTGTCTCTCCCACTTTAGTCGAATCGGATTCGATGAAAAGGGTCCTTATGAAGGGTAAATAGAAGTTGGCATATCACGTTGTGGTTTTACGTACGTAAGAAACGTTCTTGCTAGAAACTTATAGAAGCCACGTAAAAACATGCAACAACAATTAGAGGACGTCTAACTTGTTTTTGCAGCATATGCCTTGTGATGTGATATGGCCAAAAGGATGTGATGAATGAAATATATGTGATGTATGAGATTGATCACGTTCTTGTACTAGGAATCACGACTTGCATGTCGATGAGTATGACAACCGGCAGGAGCCATAGGAGTTGTCTTTATTTTTTGTATGACCTGCGTGTCATTGAATAACGCCATGTAAATTACTTTACTTTATTGCTAAACACGTTAGCCATAGAAGTAGAAGTAATCGTTGGGTGACAACTTCATGAAGACACGATGATGGAGATCATGATGATGGAGATCATGGTGTCATGCCGGTGACGAACATGATCATGGCGCCCCGAAGATGGAGATCAAAGGAGCAATATGATACTGGCCATATCATGTCACTATTTGATTGCATGTGATGTTTGTCATGTTTTACATCTTATTTGCTTAGAACGACGGTAGCTTAAATAAGATGATCCCTCGCAATAATTTCAAGAAAGTGTTCCCCCTAACTGTGCACCGTTGTGAAGGTTCGTTGTTTCGAAGCACCACGTGATGATCGGGTGTGATAGATTCTAACGTTCGAATACAACGGGTGTAAGCCAGATTTACACACGCAATACACTTAGGTTGACTTGACGAGCCTAGCATGTACAGACATGGCCTCGGAACACGGAAGACCGAAAGGTCGAGCATGAGCCGTATAGAAGATACGATCAACATGAAGATGTTCACCGATGTTGACTAGTCCGTCTCACGTGATGATCGGACACGGCCTAGTTGACTCGGATCATGTTTCACTTAGATGACTAGAGGGATGTCTATCTGAGTGGGAGTTCATTGAATAATTTGATTAGATGAACTTAATTATCATGAACTTAGTCTAAAATCTTTACAATATGTCATGTAGATCAAATGGCGCACGTTAATGTTGCCCTCAAGTTCAACGCGTTCCTAGAGAAAACCAAGCTGAAAGATGATGGCAGCAACTATACGGACTGGGTCCGGAACCTGAGGATCATCCTCATAGCTGCCAAGAAGGACTATGTCCTAGAAGCACCGCTAGGTGACGCACCCATCCCAGAGAACCAAGACGTTATGAACGCTTGGCAGCAGCGTGCTGATGATTACTCCCTCATTCCGTGCGGCATGCTTTACAGCTTAGAACCGGGGCTCCAAAAGCGTTTTGAGCAACACGGAGCATATGAGATGTTCGAAGAGCTGAAAATGGTTTTCCAAGCTCATGCCCGGGTCGAGGGATATGAAGTCTCTGACAAGTTCTTCAGTTGTAAGATGGAGGAAAATAGTTCTGTCAGTGAGCACATACTCAAAATGTCTGGGTTACACAACCGCTTGACTCAGCTGGGAGTTAATCTCCTGGATGACGCGGTCATTGACAGAATCCTTCAGTCGCTTCCACCGAGCTACAAGAGCTTTGTGATGAACTTCAATATGCAGGGGATGGAAAAGACCATTCCTGAGGTATATTCAATGCTAAAATCAGCGGAGGTGGAGATCAAAAAGGAACATCAAGTGTTGATGGTGAATAAAACCACTAAGTTCAAGAAAGGAAAGGGTAAGAAGAACTTCAAGAAGGACGGCAAGGGAGTTGCCGCGCCCGGTAAGCCAGTTGCCGGGAAGAAGCCAAAGAATGGACCCAAGCCTGAGACTGAGTGCTTTTATTGCAAGGGAAGTGGTCACTGGAAGCGGAACTGCCCCAAGTACTTAGCAGACAAGAAGGCCGGCAACACCAAAGGTATATGTGATATACATGTTACTGATGTGTACCTTACCAGCACTCGTAGTAGCTCCTGGGTATTTGATACCGGTGCGGTTGCTCATATTTGTAACTCAAAGCAGGAGCTGCGTAATAAACGGAGACTGGCAAAGCACGAGGTGACGATGCGCGTCGGGAATGGTTCCAAGGTCGATGTGATCGCCGTCGGCACTCTACCTCTACATTTACCTACGGGATTAGTTTTAAACCTCAATAATTGTTATTTAGTGCCAGCTTTGAGCATGAACATTGTATCAGGATCTCGTTTAATTCGAGATGGCTACTCATTTAAATCCGAGAATAATGGTTGTTCTATTTATATGAGAGATATGTTTCATGGTCATGCCCCGCTGGTTAATGGTTTATTCTTAATGAATCTCGAACGTAGTGTTACACATATTCATAGTGTGAATACCAAAATATGTAAGGTTGATAATGATAGTCCCACATACTTGTGGCACTGCCGTCTTGGTCACATTGGTGTCAAACGCATGAAGAAGCTCCATGCAGATGGACTTTTGGAGTCTCTTGATTACGAATCATTTGACACGTGCGAACCATCCCTCATGGGTAAGATGACCAAGACTCCGTTCTCCGGAACAATGGAGCGAGCAACCAACTTATTGGAAATCATACATACTGATGTGTGCGGTCCAGAGTGTTGAGGCTCGCGGTGGCTATCGTTATGTTCTCACTCTCACTGATGACTTGAGTAGATATGGGTATGTCAACCTAATGAAACACAAGTCTGAGACCTTTGAAAAGTTCAAGGAATTTCAGAGTGAGGTTGAGAATCAATGTGACAGGAAAATAAAGTTCTTACGATCAGATCGTGGAGGGGAATATTTGAGTCACGAATTTGGCACACACTTAAGGAAATGTGGAATAGTTTCACAACTCACGCCGCCTGGAACACCTCAGCGAAATGGTGTGTCCGAACGTCGTAATCGCACTCTATTGGATATGGTGCGATCTATGATGTCTCTTAGCGATCTACCGCTCTCATTTTGGGGCTATGCTTTAGAGACTGCCGCATTCACTTTAAATAGGGCTCCGTCGAAATCCGTTGAGACGACACCGTATGAATTATGGTTTGGGAAGAAACCTAAGCTGACGTTTCTAAAAGTTTGGGGATGCGATGCTTATGTCAAGAAACTTCAACCTGAAAAGCTCGAACCCAAGTCGGAAAAATGCGTCTTCATAGGATACCCTAAGGAAACCATTGGGTATACCTTCTACCTCAGATCCGAAGGCAAGATCTTTGTTGCCAAGAACGGGTCCTTTCTGGAGAAAGAGTTTCTCTCGAAAGAAGTAAGTGGGAGGAAAGTGGAACTTGATGAAGTACTACCTCTTGAACCGGAAAGTAGCGCAGCTCAGGAAGATGTTCCCGTGGTGCCTGCACTGACTAGAGAGGAAGCTAATGATGATAATCAAGGTACTTCGGATCAAGTTACTACTGAACTTCGTAGGTCCACGAGGACACGTTCCACACCAGAGTGGTATGGCAACCCTGTCCTGGAAATCATGTTGTTAGACAACGGTGAACCTTCGAACTATGAAGAAGCAATGGCGGGCCCAGATTCCAACAAATGGCTTGAAGCCATGCAATCCGAGATAGAATCCATGTATGAAAACAAAGTGTGGACTTTGACAGACTTGCCCGATGATCGGCGAGCGATAGAAAACAAATGGATCTTTAAGAAGAAGACGGGCGCGGATGGTAATGTTACCATCTATAAAGCTCGACTTGTCGCTAAGGGTTATCGACAAGTTCAAGGGGTTGACTACGATGAGACTTTCTCACCCGTAGCGAAGCTGAAGTCCGTCCGAATCATGTTAGCAATTGCCGCATACTATGATTATGAGATATGGCAAATGGACATCAAAACGACATTCCTTAACGGCTTTCTTAAGGAAGAATTGTATATGATGCAGCCAGAAGGTTTTGTTGATCCTAAGAATACTAACAAGGTATGCAAGCTCCAGCGCTCCATCTATGGGCTGGTGCAAGCATCTCGGAGTTGGAACATTCGATTTGATGAGATGATCAAAGCGTTTGGGTTTACACAGACTTATGGAGAAGCCTGTGTTTACAAGAAAGTGAGTGGGAGCTCTGTAGCATTTCTCATATTATATGTGGATGACATACTGTTGATGGGAAATGATATAGAATTCTTGGGAAGCATAAAGGCCTACTTGAACAAGTGTTTTTCAATGAAGGACCTTGGAGAAGCTGCTTATATATTAGGCATCAAGATCTATAGAGATAGATCAAGACGCCTCATTGGTCTTTCACAAAGTACGTACCTTGACAAGATATTGAAGAAGTTCAATCTGGATCAGTCCAAGAAGGGGTTTTTTGCTGTATTGCAAGGTGTGCAATTGAGCACGGCTCAATGCCCGACCATGGCAGAAGATAGAGAAAATATGAGTGTCGTCCCCTATGCCTCGGCCATAGGGTCTATTATGTATGCCATGCTGTGTACCAGACCTGATGTAAACCTTGCCGTAAGTTTGGTAGGAAGGTACCAAAGTAATCCCGGCAAGGAACACTGGACAGCGGTCAAGAATATCCTGAAGTACCTGAAGAGGACTAAGGATATGTTTCTCGTTTATGGAGGTGACGAAGAGCTCGTCGTAAAGGGTTACGTCGATGCTAGCTTCGACACAGATCTGGATGACTCTAAGTCACAAACCGGATACGTGTATATTTTGAATGGTGGGGCAGTAAGCTAGTGCAGTTGCAAGCAGCGCGTTGTGGCGGGATCTACATGTGAAGCGGAATACATGGCGGCCTCAGAGGCAGCACAAGAAGCAATCTGGGTGAAGGAGTTCATTACCGACCTAGAAGTTATTCCCAATGCGTCGGGCCCGATGACCCTCTTCTGTGACAACACAGGAGCTATTGCCCTTGCCAAGGAGCCCAGGTTTCATTGGAAGACCAGGCATATCAAGCGTCGCTTCAACTCCATTCGTGAAAATGTTCAAAATGGAGACATAGATATTTGTAAAGTACATACGGACCTGAATGTAGCAGATCCGTTGACTAAACCTCTCCCTAGAGCAAAACATGATCAACACCAGAACTCTATGGGTGTTCGATTCATCACAATGTAACTAGATTATTGACTCTAGTGCAAGTGGGAGACTGTTGGAAATATGCCCTAGAGGCAATAATAAAATGGTTATTATTGTATTTCCTTGTTCATGATAATTGTCTATTGTTCATGCTATAATTGTGTTATCTGGAAATCGTAATACATGTGTGAATACATAGACCACAACATGTCCCTAGTGAGCCTCTAGTTGACTAGCTCGTTGATCAACAGATAGTCATGGTTTCCTGACTATGGACATTGGATGTCATTGATAACGGGATCACATCATTAGGAGAATGATGTGATGGACAAGACCCAATCCTAAGCATAGCACAAGATCGTGTAGTTCGTTTGCTAGAGCTTTTCCAAATGTCAAGTATCATTTCCTTAGACCATGAGATTGTGCAACTCCCGGATACCATAGGAGTGCTTTGGGTGTGCGAAACGTCACAACGTAACTAGGTGGCTATAAAGGTGCACTACGGGTATCTCCGAAAGTGTCTGTTGGGTTGGCACGAATCGAGACTGGGATTTGTCACTCCGTATGACGGAGAGGTATCTCTGGGCCCACTCGGTAATGCATCATCATAATGAGCTCAATGTGACCAAGTGTTTGGTCACGGGATCATGCATTATGGTACGAGTAAAGTGACTTGCCGGTAACGAGATTGAACAAGGTATTGGGATACCGACGATCGAATCTCGGGCAAGTAACGTACCGATTGACAAAGGGAATTGTATACGGGATTGATTGAATCCTCGACATCGTGGTTCATCCGAAGAGATCATCGTGGAACATGTGGGAGCCAACATGGGTATCCAGATCCTATTGTTGGTTATTGACCGGAGAGTCGTCTCGGTCATGTCTGCATGTCTCCCGAACCCGTAGGGTCTACACACTTAAGGTTCGGTGACGCTAGAGTTGTAGAGATATTAGTATGCGGTTAACCGAAAGTTGTTCGGAGTCCCGGATGAGATCCCGGACATCACGAGGAGTTCCGGAATGGTCCGGAGGTAAAGATTTATATATGGGAAGTCCTATTTTGGCCACAGGAAAATGTTCGGGATTTTTCGGTATTGTACTGGGAAGGTTCTAGAAGGTTCCGAAGTGGGGCCCACCTGCATGGGGGGACCCACATGAACGTGGGTAGTGGGGGCAAGGCCCCACACCCCTGGTCAAGGCGCACCAAGATCCCACCTTAGAAGGAATAAGATCATATCCCGAAGGGATAAGATCAAGATCCCTAAAAAAGGGGGATAACAATCGGTGGGGAAGGGAAATGATGGGATTTCTTTCCCTCACCTTTGCCAACGCCCCAATGGACTTGGAGGGCAAGAAACCAGCCCCCTCCACCCCTATATATAGTGGGGAGGCGCATGGGAGCAGCACCCCAAGCCCTGGCGCCTCCCTCCCTCCCGTGACACCTCTTCCTCCCCGCTTGCGCTTGACGAAGCCCTGCCGGGATCCCGCTACTTCCACCACCACGCCGTCGTGCTGCTGGATCTGCATCAACTTCTCCTCCCCCCTTGCTGGATCAAGAAGGAGGAGACATCCCCACTCCGTACGTGTGTTGAACGCGGAGGTGCCGTCCGTTCGGCGCTAGGATCATCGATGATTTGGATCACGACGAGTACGACTCCATCAACCCCGTTCTCTTGAACGCTCTACAAGGGTATGTAGATGCACTCCCCTCTCTCTCGTTGCTACATGACTCCATAGATTGATCTTGGTGATACGTAGAAAATTTTAAATTTCTGCTACGATCCCCAACAGCCTTGTTCGCCGCGCTATCACCTCCTTAATGGACCAAGATGTTGGATCAAGTGTGAATACGCGCTTTTTCGAACACCCCCGCATTATATGCGTCGGGGCTGAAGTCGACGACTTCCAACTTTCAGGTTATATACATACATAAATGGCCGCACAGGAGGCATCATAATACTTTCAGGCAAAAGTATAAACACAGCCTTTATAATCCAAATAACATTGTTTTTACAATTGGGATACATGTCACTCGAACATGATACTCTTCGAGCACTGAGCCTCTATTAAATGAGCACCTTCTAGGACCTCTTCAAAATAGTGCTCGGCCGAGACCTGGCCTACGGCCGGATCCTGGGTTGCAATAGCGGTGGCCTCCATCTCCGCCCAGTATGTCTTAACACGGGCAAGAGCCATCCGCGCACCCTCTATGCACGCCGATCTCTTTACAGTGTCGATATGCGGCACAACACCAAGGAATCGTTGAACTAAACCAAAATAACTATTCGGCCTTGGTCCCTCCGGCCAAAGATGATCCACGACAGACCTCATGGCAAGTCCGGACAATCTATGGAGCTCAGCCCACTCGGCCATTTGTTCATTTAACAGCAGCGGACGCGTGGGAGCACTGAACTGCGACCAGAACAATCTTTCCACTTCATGATCTTTCTGATCTTTGAAAAACTCAGTCGCATTAGCAGCACTCGTTGCCAAGTCCAAGTACGCGTTTGCAGCACTCCATAATTGATCCAGAGGGGCATACTTCGGATCTCCGAACTTCGTCCGCAACAAAAAGGGCTTCCTAGCCGTGATATCTCCGGCTTGACGAAGCTCCTCCTTCGCCGCTCTGATTTTAGAGCGGATTTCCTTGGCTGCTACCATGGCTTTCTTCAGGTCTGCCGCTTTCGCTTGGCTTTCCTTTTCAAGAAGCTCATACCGGTCGGCGGCATCCTTCAGCTCAATAGCCATCTGGGCTATTTTATCTTCGCTCTGGTGATGAGCAGCCTGTTCGGCTCTTAACTATTCGGCCGCCTTTAGGGCGGCCGCATCACTTCTCCTGGCTTGTTCCTTGGCTCGGGCAAGCTCTTCCCGAAGGGTCTCCACGGAAGCAGCTCCATCTGAAGTCACAACATATTATAGATACTAGCATCATGCTCCTCTTAATATCTGTTGACCACCGGAAAATACATACCCTGTGCCTCGTCAAGCCGCTTGTTTACAAGCACGATGTCGGCATCTGTCGCGTCAAGCTGCCGCCTCAGTTCGGCAAACTCACCAGTCCGGCCAGCCACCGGACACTCAGCCGCCTGCACATGAAAGCAGCATGATCATTGCCTGGGACTATGATCCTCTATTTGCCGCCTCTGGACAGCAACCAGAGTCTCAGGGGCTACTATCTATATAGGGCACACCTAGCGTGCGCGGTATCGTCAAAAATATATATATTACTTTGTGTACCTCAAAGCCTCTTAGAAGGCTCATAAAAGCTTCATGCAACCCACTTTTGGCGGATGAAATCCTCTCAACCACCGTACCCATTAAAGTACGATGCGCCTCTGAGATAGTCGCTTGCTCTAGAAGACCCATCAGTGCGTCCGGTCGCACACCGGTCAGTCCCGGATTCTTTCTGTCGCTCTCCTTAGGAGCCGAATACTCCGGACTTCGGGTGGCCGAAGGGTTACCTTCTGGCCTTGGTAGATCAGGAGAAATCCTCAGTGATGACACCTCAGGGTCGCCCGCCTCATGAGGCGGGGAAACAAAGGGAGGCGTTTCGCTCTCCATCATCTCCGGAAGAAGATCCCCCGAAGACGAACTCTGTCGAGAAGGGCTACGAGCCGGACTGCAAGATATATGTCTCGGTTATTGTCCTCAGAGATAAAGCAGGATATATTTACCAAAGTACTCTTGTTCACTTACAGCTCGGTGAAGGGCTGGCCCCCTTGCGGGCACGGTGCGGTAAGGATGGCCCCCGGGGCAGGGCCCCCTGGCGAAGGTTTCGTCCCTCGTTTGGAAGCCCTCATTTCCAAGTCTTCACAGGCGGTCCTTTTCCTTCCTTGGGGAGAGGGAATTCTAGATTCTTCTCCCTGATTATCCTCCTCTGCGGAGACACTAATTCCCCCGGTTTGGATGAGTAATGCGTGAGGCCCGCTCTCGGCTTCTTTATTCCTCCCTTTATCTTCCCCTGATGGCACCTGATAAGGTGCGTGCTCAAGCATCCTGGCTAGTACGGGATCGGAGAGCCTTCGGGAAGGGGGGCCAAACACCTGATCATCTTCGCCCTTTTTATCCAGTCCTGGTCAAAGAGTGATTTTTCATAATGATGTTGTGACAATTAAAAAGACAGCATGTTCGGCCGCAGAATTATCTGGACGATTGCAATTCAGACCCGCATCCTCGGAGGTGTCCGGACACATTATTCGTGATCCGAAGAACAATCCATACATCCCTTCGAGCGTCATCCCAAAGAATTATTGAATAGTTTGCGGTCCTTCCGGGTTGAACTCCCACATGCGGAGAGGTCGACGTTGGCATGGCAGGACTCGACGAACTAGCATGACTTGCATTACCTTGACAAGGCTGACATCTCTCTCGAGGAGATCTCGAATGCGACTCTGCAATGTCGGCACGTCATTAACTCGCCCCCAGTCCAGCCCCTTGTTGACCCATGACACCAGTTGTGGCGGGGGGCCTGAACGGAAGGCGGGGGGAGCTACCCACTTAGTACTTCGGGGAGCTGTGATGTAAAACCACTCCCGCTGCCATAAGTTGGACATCTCCGGGAAGGAACCCTTTAGCCATGGGGCATCGGCGCCATTGCTTATTACTACACCTCTGCACTCTGCGTGTCGCCCATCGATTATCTTCGGCTTCACATTGAAGGTCTTGAGCCATAAGCCGAAGTGGGGGTGACGCGGAGGAAGGCCTCACACACGACGATAAACGACGAGATGTGAAGGATGGAATCTGGAGCCAGATCATGGAAATCGAGCCCGTAATAGAACATAAGCCCTCTAACAAAGGGATCAATACTAAAGCCTAGCCCTCGGAGGAAGTGGGAAACAAATATGACACTCTCGTTGGGTTCGGGAGTGTGGATGACCTGCCCTTGAGCAGGCAGCCTCTGCGAGATTTCGGAGGTCAGATACCTGGCTTCTCTTAGCTTCTTGATGTCCTCCTCTGTGACAGAGGAGGCTATCCACCGGCCTTGAAGGTTGGATCCGGACATGATTGAAGGTCCGAAGCGCTTAGCCGGAGCCTCGGGTGTTGGAATTCGAGGTGGGGGAAGGGAAGGATCGAGCGCGAGAAGAAAAGGACAGGTCTTGGCCCCTTTATAAAGAGGGTGAATATCAAGCGTCCTCCGTGTGATCGTTTGGAACTTGCCTAAAACCAAGGAGTCATATCAGCAGGCGCGATTGGGTTACCCACACCCATATTGATGAGAATCCCGTGATAAGGGGACACGGTCTCTACTTCGACAAGACGTGCCAAGAAAACCGCCTCGCAACACGTGTAGTGGCAGGCTGGGAAAAACGGTTCGTAATGACCGGGCTACGGCAGGATGTCACGTTGTGAGAAATTGCCAGCAGATTAGATTTGTGGAATATTATACTCTCTACGGTGGTATGTGGAATTTGTTTTGTAGAGCCGGACACGATCCTTGTGTTCAAAATCTTCTATGGAGTATTCGGAGGAGGAATCCGCCTTGCAATGCCGAAGACAATCTGTGCGCCGGACTCATCGTCATTGAAGCCTGGTTCAGGGGCTACTGAGGGAGTCCTGGATTAGGGGGTCCTCGGACTGCCGGACTATATACTTTGGCTGGACTGTTGGACTATGAAGATACAAGATTGAAGACTTCGTCCCATGTCCGGATGGGACTCTCCTTTGCGTGGAAGGCAAGCTTGGCAAATCGGATATGTAGATCTCCTCCCTTGTAACCGATTCTATGTAACCCTAGCCCCCTCAGGTGTCTATATAAACCGGAGGGTTTACTCCGTAGGACAAGAACAATCAGAATCATAGGCTAGCTTCTAGGGTTTAGCCTCTACGATCTCGTGGTAGATCAACTCTTGTAATACTCATATCATCAAGATAAATCAAGCAGGAAGTAGGGTATTACCTCCATCAAGAGGGCCCGAACCTGGGTAAACATTGTGTCCCCCGCCTCCTGTTACCATTCGCCTTAGACGCACAGTTCGGGACCCCCTACCCGAGATCCGCCGGTTTTGACACCGACAGCGGGACCGCCTGCTCCCGCCTCCCGTGGCCGGTTGTGCTGCCGCCCAGGCCTCACCGCCCCCTACTACTCCCACCGCTGGCCAGGCCATCCCTCTACTCACCCACATCCCTCCACATCTATGGCTTCGCTGCCTCCGGGTCATTCCCTTCTTGGGTCTCGCCATCGTCCATCGCGCTGGTGTTCTCGGCACGGCGTGGTCAACATTGTCAACAAACGACAACATTAGAAGAGGGATGTACATGGAGAGGCTGATAGTTGGGACCCACATGGTCCATGGCCGCACGCAAGCAAGTACCTTCTTATTATGCCAAAAAGAATGAATACTGCCGCTGACAGCTCGGACCCACCAGCTATATCTTTGCACGCAAGGAAGTGCCTCCTTATTACGCACAAAAAAATGAATACTCCCCCTGCTAGCTGGGACCCACCATGGTGGGAGGCTGACTTGTGGGCCTACTAAGTTGACGCGGACGGAGGGCTTTGTCAACTTAGTCGATATGAATGATTCTAGCTCCATTGACCGTACGATGTCCATCCAACGGCCGTAGTGCTTCTTCAACCTCTGGTCTTCTTGCTCCAGCCGCCCAAACAAGCGTTGGCCGTGCCGCCTGCTCCTATCTCCTGTGCCCGGTTGTGCTGCCACCGCTGGCCATGCCATCCCTCTATACTCACCCACACCTCCTGCTATTCTCCAGCGACGGCAGCCTCACACCGCAGCCGAAGCAGTCAACCCACGTACTCCCCTCCGCGTGGGCATCCACTGCCGCGTCTTCCCCGGCTCCGCGTCATCCCCTTCCTAGGCCTAGCCGTCGTCCACCGCCATGGTGCTCTCGACGCGGCGTGGTCAATGTGGTCAATGAATGACTTGCATCGGAAGAGTACTGTATGTGGAGAGGCTGACAGTTGGGTCCACGGCCGCACACAAGTAAATGCCTCCTTATTACGCGCAAATTAATTATTCCTCCACTTGATAGCAGGGACCCACCGGACGGGCCACCGTATTTCGCAAAAAAACATTTCCCCCCTGACTGCTGGGACCCACCAGCTACATCTTTGCACGCAAGGAAGTGCGTCCATATTACGGGTAAAAAAATAATGATTCGCCCCCTGACTGTTGGGACCCACCAGCTACATCTTCGTACGCAAGATAGTGCCTGACAGTCGGGACCCACTTGGTCGAAGCGTACGTAGTGTTGTCATTCTGGTCGCGAACATGTACGTACATATGATCAGTCTGTCTGCAGGCTGCAGCGATGAACCGTGGCCGTTTAAGGAAGGGCACATGTAGTAGAGGTGTGCACATAGCATGTACAAGTACGTACAGCGGCCAGGGTGCAAGAAAGTAAATACGGCCACATACGTACATACGGGTGGGGTCTCGAACACCTACTCGCGCATATGTATGGCCAGGGCTCGTGTACATGGCTGGGTCAGAACGGAGAAACTGCGTCATCATCGTCGTGTTCATGGGGAGGCAACAGAATGCTCGTGTTCATCAGGAGGCGATGGAACGCGTGTTGTTCATCGGGAGCCAACCGACTTGGACGGAACAACCGATGGAAACGAGGCCTGGCGTACCATAGAATGGAGGAAACGGCCTCGTGTTTGACCGACCACAGGCGAAACGGGATCCTGTTCATCGGGAGTGGTCTAGCGTACCGCAAAATGGAGGAAACGGACTTCTCTTGGACCTCCTACGATTGAAACAGGGTCCTGTTGATCGGGAGGGGTGTGGCGTACCGCAAAACGGAGGAAACAGACTTGTGTTGGAGCGCTACGGTCGAAACAGGGGTCCTGTTCATCGGGAGGGGTGTGGCGTACCGCAAAACGGGACTCCACGGGATACTGTTCATCTCCACCGTCGACCTCCTCCAGCCTCCATGGGCTACTGTTCATCCACCGTCGACCTCCTCCAGCCTCCACCTGCGACTGTTCATCCACGGGCTCCTGTTCATCTAGCCTCCACCACACGCTCCTCTACCGGCTACTGTTCAACCAGCCCTCTCCACGGGGTCCTGTTCAACCACCCCTCCACGGGCTACTGTTCATCCAGCCCTCCACGGGGTCGTCCTGTTCATCCAGCCCTCCACGGGGTCCTTTTCATCCACCCCTCCACCGGCTCGATCAATCGGGGTCCTGTTCATCCAGTGGCAACACCACAGGTTCATGTTCATCCAACCCCCCACCGGGAACTATTCATCCAAACCCCCAACAACGCTCACTGTTCATCAAGAGGCAGCAGGTTCGATCGGCTTCAGTTAGCAGCAGTAGTGCAGTAATCGCTTGATCAGGTTCAGTTAATAGCCATCGATCGATCGCTCGGGTTCAGTAACGTGTAGCCTGTAGTGCAATCGCTCGGGTTCAGTAGGCAAACGCCTCGCTCGGGTTCAGTTAGAGCCCAACGCCTTGCACCCACGCGCGTACGTGTACGAGAGAAACGCGCATCACTCGGCCCCCGACCACCCACCGTAACCGGGAACTCCCTGATATTTTCCTCGCCCTCACTTCGACCACGGTTTTTCCGTCATGGACGGCCCAAAGAATGTCATGCAGCTGCGTCTCCGGCCTGCCCAGGACAAAAAGCCCATTTTCTGTCATGATTTTTGGTCATAGAAGTAGGAGCCCACCACATCTATGATGATACCGGGTTTTGGCACAATCATCGTCATGGAGGTGCCATAAGCATGACAGGAAAAAAATTCGTTCGGCCCAAAAATGTCACGGATGTGTCTTTTTTTTGTAATGTTTCCACTATGTTCTTAGATTGATGTTGCTATGACTTTGCTATGCTTAATGCTTGTCACTTTGGGCCCGGGTGCCATGAACTCAGATCTGAACCATTTATGAATTCATCATTATATCCATGTTTTAGATCCGATCTTGCAAGTTATAGTCACCTACTACGGTTATGATCCGGCAACCCCGGAGTGACAACAACCGGGCCCACTCCCGGTGATGACTGTAGTTTGAGGAGTTCATGTATTCACTATGTGTTAATGCTTTGTTCCGGTTCTCTATTAAAAGGAGGCCTTAATATCCCTTAGTTTCCAATATGGACCCCGCTGCCACGGGAGGGTAGGACAAAAGATGTCATGCAAGTTCTTTTAATAAAGCAAGTATGACTATTTACGGAATACATGCCTACATTATATCGATGAACTTGAGCTAGTGTTGTATCGCCCTAGGTTATAACTGTCACATTATCATCCAACAAGTCACCGATCCAATGCCTACGAATTTATCTTATATTGTTTCTGCTAAGTTACTACTGCTATCATCACTGTTACACTTGCTACAAAAATACTGCTATCACTGTTACTATTACCGTTGCTGCTGCCACTATTATCAAAACTATCAAACTACTTTGCTACTGATCAATTTGCCGCAGATAATTAATCTCCAGGTGTGGTTGAATTGACAACTCAGCTGCTGATACCTTCAAATATTCTTTGGCTCCCCTTGTGTCAAATCTATAAATTTGGGTTGAATACTCTACCCTCGAAAACTGTTGCGATCCCCTATATTTGTGGGTTATCAAGACCTTTTTCTGGCGCCGTTGCCGGGGAGCATAACTATATTTGTTGAGTCACTTGGGATTATTATCAATTTATCACTATGAAGAATCTGAAGGATCCAAGGACTAAGATATTTCCCTCAAAGACAAGGGGAGGTAAGGAACTGCCATCCAGTTCTGCTTTAGATTCACCTTCTGTTTTGAGTAAACTTGCAACACCACCACATGCTATCAATTCTAATATATCGCAAGTTATTGATGATGCTACTTCTACTATGAATGATGCTTATGATGATGCTAGTACCTTGCTTGATAATGATGATGTGCCACTTGGTGAATTTCTTGATAAACAAATTGTAGAGTAATACAACATGATGTTGTTGAATCTAATGATGAGCTTGAAACTGAATCTCCTAAAACACCTGCTAGAACTAGCCTTCCTAGATATGAATTGCCTAAGTTACCGAAAGGTTATGTTATGAATGAGGAGACTGTCGGTGTCAAAACCGGCAGATCTCGGGTAGGGGGGCGAACTGTGCGTATGAGGATCGAAGGTAACAGGAGACAGGGACACAATGTTTACCCAGGTTCAGGCCCTCTTGATGGAGGTAATACCCTACTTCCTGCTTGATTATCTTGGATGAATATGGGGGTTACAAGAGTTGATCTACCTAGAGATCATAATGGCTAAACCCTAGCGGTCTAGCCTGTATGGTTATGATTATGATTGCGTCTACGGACTAAACCCTCCGGTTTATACAGACACTGGAGGGACCTAGGGTTGTACAGAGTTGGTTTACAGAGGAAGGAATCTTCATATCCGAATGCCACACTTGCATTCCATGCAAAGGAGAATCCCATCCGGACACGGGAAGAAGTCTTCTGTCTTGTATCTTCATGGCCCATTAGTCCGGCCCATGTAACATAGCCCGGATGCCCGAGGACCCATTAATCCAGGACTCCCTCAGTAGCCCCTGAACCAGGCTTCAATGACGATGTATCCGGCGCGCAGATTGTCTTCGGCATTGCAAGGCAGGTTCTTCCTCTGAATACTTCAACGGAATCCTTAAAAACAGAAAACGTGTCTGGCTCTGCAAAACAGGCATCACACACAGCCACAAAGAGTATAATATTTCACAAGTCCCATCTATTGACCACTTTTGTAGCGAGATGTCGCGTCCCTGCCCGGTCATTATTTCAAACCGTTTTCACCCTCTCGCTCCATGTTTCGAGATGCGGTTTTCATTGGCATGTCTTGTCGAAGCAGAGATTGTGTCCCCTTATCGCGGGATTCTCATCAATACGGGTGAGGATAATCCAACCGCGCCGTCTGCAGGACCCTTGGGGAATAGGCGAGTTTTATGGCGGGTGGGAAGGCGCTTGATATTCGCTGCCTTTATAAGAGGATAAGGATCCCTTCTTTCACCCACGCCTTCTTCCTCTCTGCCCATCCGTTCTCGAGCTCCAGCGCCCAAGCTTCCATCCTTTCCGCCCGCAAAAAGCACTCCGACCATGTCCGGATCTGGAGCGCAGGGCAAGTGGATGGCCTCCTCCGTCACGGAGGAGAACATCACGAAGCTCCGGGAAGCGGGGTACTTGGCCCAGGAAATCGCCCACCGGCTTCCGGCGAAGGGGCAAATCGTCCCCACCCCAGAGCCAAACGAGAGGGTGGTATTCATTCCCCACTTCATCCGCGGGTTAGGATTTCCCCTCCACCCCTTCGTCTACGGACTCATTTTCTACTATGGGCTAGATTTCCATGATCTAGCCCCAAATTATTTCCTCAACATCTCGGCATTCATTGTCGTGTGCGAGGCCTTCCTCCGCATCCCACCCCACTTTGGATTATGGCTGAAGATCTTCAATGTGAAGCCGAAAGTGGTGGATGGTCAACACGCAGAGTGTGGAGGTGCCATGGTGAGCAAATTGTCCAACGTCACATGGCCCACAGGCACCTTTGTGGAGACCGTCAAAGGGTGGCAACAACAATGGTTCTACGTCACAAAGCCCCGCGACACCACCTGGGCCGCGGCTCCCAAATTCAAGTCCGGGCCCCCAATGCGGCTTACCTCCTGGCTAAAAAAGGGCCTGGACTGGGCGTCGTTGGACGAAGTGTCAGCGCTGCAGACGCGCATCAAGAGCATGGTGGACAAGAACATCAAGCTTGTTAATGTGATCCAGGTGATGCTTTTTCGCCGGCTCCTTCCTTGCCAAAGCCGGACTTGCCACTTGTGGGAGTTTGATCCAGCCAAGCACCAGACCTTGCAACGGTTCTTCGGCTCCACGCACGAAGGTATCTGGAAGGTGCTTTTCAAAGCCAATTAGTCATGGCCGAAGACGACCGAGGACCGCGGATATAACCTGATTCAACCAGCCAGTCCGGTAAGTTCTTCATACTTCAAGGCGTATCTCTACCTGTGCATTCAAAGAAGATGTCTAAGCTTCTCCATTTGTTCTTTCAGGGCTGGATAAAGAAGGCGGAGCGGATTCAGTGTCCGGCTCCGCTGCCTGAAAACCCAGCTATCCCACTTCTGACGAAGATGCTGGTTCCAGCGCCCTACCAGGCGCCGGAGAAGAAGGCCAAGAAGAAGTGCCAGGAGGCGAGAAGCGGCCTCCGCTGTAAAGGCACTTCGGGCGCAACGTCCGAAGACGCCAAAACCCACTCCTCCCCCGGCAAGAACGACGAGGAAGAGCAGGAAAGCAATCCTCCCCCCGAGGGAGGAAGGAAGAAAAGGGCGGCCTCCATGGATCTGGAGGCAGAGGCATCCAAGAAAGGGAGGGTCTCCCTTGCGGACAATCCCGAATCGGACTCTGATAGCAGCTCTGAGTGGTGTCCCAGGGAGAAGCCCCCGACCAGATCGTAAGTACTCAAAGGCACTTACGCACATATATATCCAGCTCCTTTTTGCTTCGTGGTTTTAACATGTTGAATCATGCGCTGCAGCCCGGCCCACGTCCACCTCCAATGATCCTCATCTTCGGGGAATTCACTGGATCCAAATGCGATGGACAGCTGGTCGCTTCCGCCAGCCTCTTCCCCCAAGACTACGGACGACGCCGAAGTGTTGTCCCGAAGGACCCTCCCAGGCCAGGGAGAGGTACAAGAGGCTGTCAGGGTGGCGCCAGCGGGTGATACCTCGGCCGGTGGACTCATGGGGGAGCAGACCCCCATGGAAACTGGCGATGGGGGCCATACCCAATTCGGCCCCCAGCCGAATACTATTCCGGAGGCCCATACGGCTCCGGAATCAGGTAAGCAGCCTCCTTTGAAAGAAGGATGTGTACTTATTCTGCCAGTGACCTCTATCCATCTAGAGGCATCAGATACTCTACTGGAAGCACTTCGAGGTGCTTCCATTGTAGAGGAACACCGTATCCTTATGGGTACGGTGGTTGAGAGGGTTAAGTCTGCTAAGAGCGGACTGACCAAAGCCTGCACTAGCCTTCTAACAGGCTTTGAGGTATGCGACGTGATTATGAAAAAAGAATGCCGTAGTACAGACAGTAGCCCCTGAGACTCTGTCCGGTGTTTGAAAAGAAAGGACGGACAGAGGATCGAATAACTTTTGCAGGAGACTAATCATATATGTCTATGTGAATAAGCAGGCGTCGATGCTGGCTGCGACCTCCCATTCTGTCGAAGTCTCCAAACTGAAGCAGAGTCTGGAGCAGGCCAATGAAGAGCTCGGCCATGTCAAAAAACAACTAGAGGACAAGCAGGGTATGCAATGGCCTATTGAGATCTAAAAAATGATATGAACTGTTTGTGTTGACCATGTTATTATGGTGTTTCATAGGAACTGCGGTCGAGGTGGAGTCCCTCACGGGCGCGCTGGCTGAGAGGCCCAGAAGAAAGCGGAGAAGGAACAAGCCGCCTGCAAAAAAACATGAGTCAAGGGTCGGGGAGGTGCAGCAGGAGCTCAAGGACGCCATAAAGAAATGCGAGTCCTTGTAGCGCAAGATTGCGGACTAAGAGGTCGAACTTGCTAAGGCCCGCCAAAGCGCACAAGAGGCCCGGATCGAAGCCCAGGGCAGCCTTCGGGAAATCCAGGAGGCCAAGCAGATTGCGGAGGGTAAGGCCTTTATTATGCAGAGCAAATTTGTGAAGAAAAGGTACCTCTTACTGGCCCGGATTTGGAGTTCTCCAGGAGCGTTTGCGGACATGCCTCGCAGTGTTGCTGATGCTGCGGAGTTCTTCCGAGCCAAAGAGGGGAGCTCAACGGAGAAGCTGTTCTGGTCACAATACCTTGCGCCAAAACATCCGGTGCCCCTTAGTGATCAGCTGAAATAGCTGACCGAACTGCATAGGGTGGCCGGATTTGATAATCCGTCTATGGCCTACTGAAGCCATGCCCAGCAGCCACTTCGGGCTCGTGAAGCGGCTGACCGAAGCCTGCCCTCGGCTTAATGCCATAAAGTGATCGGTCTGCATTGAACGTGCGCGGATGGCCTTCGCCCGTGTCAAGGTACAGTGGGCAAAGATGAATGCCGTAAAGCTTGCGATCGAGGGACCGCCTGCCGGCAAAGAGCACCGCATGCCCGAGCCATATTTTGATGATGTCCTG
This sequence comes from Triticum aestivum, assembly GCF_018294505.1. NCBI lineage: Eukaryota > Viridiplantae > Streptophyta > Magnoliopsida > Poales > Poaceae > Triticum > Triticum aestivum. The sequence continues at coordinate 451,092,237 of NC_057799.1, read as the reverse complement.
GAAGGATCCCGCATTGTAGAGGGCCAGTGTGCAAAGGACATTATCTTTGAATGAATGTATTCGTGTTTATCTAGTCTTGTATTATGGAACAAAGCCTATATGTAATGTATTGCTTGTTGTTTTTTGGAAAATATTTCCTCCTGTGCGGCCGTTTATTATTAAATCTGAGAGTTGGCCAGTCATCGGCTTCAGCCCCCACATAGGTAGTAAGGGGGTGTTCGGGTTTGAACCTAAACACACTTGACCCAAGAGTTTGGTCCTTGAAGGAGGTGTTTAGTATAGCGAACCAGGCAATCATACTATGTGGCTTTATTACCCTCACTTAGCCATAGGAGTTTGACAATAAGAGTGTAGGCGCAGCCCCTAGTTAGTATTTGTTTATCCGGACTAGGGCGTTGTAGACACCTGATCGGGTGGAGGCCGATCCGTCGCATAATGCGGAAAAATCGCAAGAGATTTATGTTTAGAAACCGAATAGCTGACCAGCTCTCGCCGCATCATGACAGTCAGTTTTCGGCTTTCTCTACTGAGGTGTTTATCCGGATAAACCAAAAACACAATCGCAGTAGCTCTCCCTTTACTACCCTAGCCGATAAGACGGAACGTAAGGTAGCAAGCACAGGAGTCGGGCAACCCAACTATTGACCAAAGACATGATTCGGAGCCGATGCATATAATGCTATATTCGGGGGGCGGAACTATACTGTAAAAAGTGTTCGGACTTGTTGCAAATGTACGGGGCGCAATGGAGCCCCTGGCGAGTTAAGGCGTACCAAAGTGTACGGTGCAATCGATAAAATAGTGAAATAAAATGAAGGAGTAAGCCAGTGCCACATATGTTGGGCTGCAAATTGTTTCCAGTATAATCTGATTTGATATGTCAAAGAATATTTGTACAAATAATGCGATAAGCAACAGGGCTATTTAACATGTCGAGACCAAGGGGAAGCTGCGTGTGGGTCCTGACAATAGGCAAAGTGATCGTCAAGAAGATCATCTAGATATTCTGCCACACGTCTATGCTGCTTGTTTCCTTGGTATGTTTATCCTTCGAAAGGATCGATGATCAGGCTGTCGTGAGTGGCATGTGGAAAAGAAACTTCAAAAGTGTAGAAAGAGAAAGGAAAGTATGAGTGCCCAGATAGGGTCGAGCCGTATTGTGGAGCATGATCGAGTTATGCCTCCATCTTTGCCCATGGTATTTAGTGCGTAGTTATGTACGCGCGGTACATATGCCGCAATTTGGTCGGAACTGAGATGGAGGCCGAATTGCTAGTCGAACTCCTGACGAGCTGGACTGTCATGCTGCGGGGTAGTCCGGGCTCGTTTAATAGTGTCCGGGGGCTTGGCCGCAGAATTGATGTTCTGCTTGATAAGGCTGCCCTGTACTTCCGCTGCCAGGGCCGCGGTGTGCTCCTCGGTATGAAGGGAGCGTTCCATGTTTCCATTGACTGTTATGACACCGCGTGGTCCGGGCATCTTAAGTTTGAGATAGGCATAGTGTGGCACCACATTGAAGCGAGCAAATGCAGTTCGTCCAAGCAGTGCATGATAGCCACTGCGGAAGGGGACAATGTCAAAGATCAAGTCTTCGCTTCGGAAGTTGTCCGGCGATCCGAAGACGACCTCCAATGTGATTGAGCCCATGCAACGGGCCTCTACACCTGGTATTACTCCTTTAAAGGTAGTTTTTGTGGGCTTGATCCTTGACGGATCGATGCCCATCTTGCGGACTGTGTCATGATAGAGCAGGTTAAGGCAGCTGCCACCGTCCATGAGGACTCGCGTGAGGTGGAATACGTCAATGATTGGGTCGAGGACCAGTGCGGCTGAGCCACCATGACGAATACTGGTCGGATGGTCCCTGCGATCGAAGGTGGGCAAGATGACCATCGATTGAATTTTGAGGCAACTGGCTCTATCGCATAGACGTCCCTAAGCGCGCGTTTGTGCTCCCTCTTGGGGATATGAGTAACGTATATCATGTTCACCGTTTTGACTTGGGGGGGATTTCTTCTGTCCCCCTATGTTCGGTGGACGGGGCTCCACGTCATCGTCCTTGGCGACCCCTTCTCCTTGTTCTCGGTATTTAACTTACCGGCCTATTTGAAGACCCAACAGCTTCTGTTGGTATGATTGGCGGGTTTATCTGGGGTGTCGTGGATCTAACACGGACGATCGAGTATTCGGTCCAAGCTGGATAAGCCCGGATTACTTCTTTTAAATGGCTTCTTTCGCTGACCTGACTTGGAGCCACTGAATCCGGCGTTGACCGCCGTGTCATCGGTATTGTCACTGTTGTTTCGATGTTTGTGCCTGTTGCGTCGGGGCTTGCCGTTGCTATTTCTGGCTTGAGAGGGACCAGGTTCGCTTGTACTATTGCCGCTACGGGCTAGCCAACTATCTTCGCCCGCGCAAAAGCGGGTCACAAGTGCCGTGAGGGCTGCCATGGACTTTGGCTTTTCTTGGCCAAGGTGTCGGGCGAGCCATTCATCGCGAATGCTATGCTTAAAGGCCGCTGGGCTTCGGAATCCAGGCAGTCGACGATCTGGTTCTTTTTAGTTAGGAACCTAGTCCAGAATTTCCTGGCCGACTCGTCGGGCTATTGAACTATGTGACTTAGGTCATCGGCATCCGGAGGTCGGACGTATGTACCCTGAAAGTTGTCACGGAAGGCGTCTTCCAAGTCCTCCCAGCTGCCAATGGAGTTTTCTGGCAGGCTATTTAGCCAGTGCCGAGCTGGTCCTTTGAGCTTTAGCGGGAGGTATTTGATGGCATGAAGATCATCACCGCGAGCCATATGAATATGGAGAAGAAAGTCCTCAATCCATACTGTAGGATCTGTTGTTCCATCATATGATTCGATCATGGGTCTAAACCCTTCTGGGAATTCGTGCTGCATTACTTCGTTAGTGAAGCAAAGAGGGTGTGCGGCACCTCTGTGTCGGGCCAAGTCGCGGTGCAGTTCAGATGAAGTCCGTCTGTGGTTTTCGGCCTGGATGTGGTTATGCTTGTCGCGCCCGGCTAGATAGTCGTCCTCGCGCGTCGGAGCACGCCCCTGCGATCCATAGATCGATCTGGTCTGACCTGTCGGATTTCGGTTCCAGCAAAACCCTTGAGGTTCGAACACTGGGGTGCGCACGAAGATTTCCCCCTACCTAATCATGCCCTCAGCCTCACCGTGATCTCAAGGTCTAGCTCGATGAACTAGCAACATAAGGGACACAAGATTTATACTGGTTCGGGCCACCGTTGTGGTGTAATACCCTACTCCAGTGTGATGTGGTGGATTGCCTCTCGGGCTGAGGATGAACAGTACAAGGGGAAGAACAGCCTCTTGAGGCGAGGTGTTCTTGTGCTTGGTGGTGTGTGGATGATCTAAATCCGTTCTAGCCGAGTTGCCTCCTACTGTGGTGGCTAGTCCTATTTACAGAGGCCCTGGTCCTCTCCCCAAATAATGAGCGGGAAGGGAGCCAACAACGGCCAATTTGAAAGGGGACAGCTAGTACAAGCTATCCTGACTAAAGGTGGTCTTCTCCTGCCAAAGGCTCTGGTGGTGACGCCGTCTTGGGCTCCTCGGTGACCTCCGTCCTGCTGTCCTGCTGGTCTTGGTCACGTTGCATCGATATTGAAACCTTTGCCTGATGCCTCGGTACTCCTCGCCTGCGCTTGCCTCCTTAGCACCAAAGAGGAAAAGAGGATACTATGCGCCTGGCGCCCGCCTGGCGCCCGCCTGGTCTTGGTCGTCATGGCTGACGTTGTAGGAACCTCGCGAGGTTCGCCCTGCCTTGATCTCTCCGCCCCTCGTGAGCCAGCCTGGTGAGGCTGCTCTCGAGGAGGTCTTGTGTCGTACGCCTCGCGAGGGTCTTGAATGCTTGTTGGTGAAGCGGGCCGTTCTGGGCCTCGAGTGGAGCCATGCCGCGGGCCGCAGGCAGGCAAGTCTGGGGACCCCCGTTCCCAGAACGCCGACAATAGCCCCCGGGCCTAAGGCGCGCTCGGGATTGGCTTTAAGGCGAAGCCAAAGGGCAAGTGCGGAGCACTGCGAGCCCCAACAGCCTGCGGCCTTGGTCGACGCGTGGCGATTGATTGGACGTGGGCATCTCCGCTTCCCCACGCTGCCTCAGCAATTGCCCGACTTGACGAGTCCCTGCTGCATACAAAAAGAGTTATCATTACCTACGATCGTGGGGTTCGACGGTTCGCTTCCCTCGGGCTATAAATGAGGAGGGAGGCAAAGCCCCCGTAGCCCATCTCTTCCCATTCCGCTCGCTTCTCCTCCCTTGCTCCATTGCCAGTAGCGACTCCCATGGCGCCTGCGACGAGGTTTTCGGCCGCGGAGAAGGGGAAGGCTCGCCAGGAGGGGCCCGGCTCTCGGCCGCCCAAGTGCGGACGCGGCCGTCCTCGCAAGCACTCCGCGACCCCCGCCATGGCCCTTCGCGGCCGCGGCGGTGCCCCTTCGCGTGGTGGGAGCCGCCTATGTCGAAGCAGCCCCGTTGATGAAGGGAGGCGCGCCATGGTCGCACGGCCTCCCCGGCCGTGCTTCCACTCGGCAGAGGTGCTACCGGAGTTCGTGGTGTGGTCGGAGAACCCTGCCGGCTCCTGGCTTCAGCTCCCGTGCTTCTTCGCCAGCGAACTGCCGGCCATAGGTCCAGCGGGCTCTGGCTGCAGGCAGACGGCTGTTGCAGCAAAGCTTCTTGGGTCGCGGTTGAGACCTCCGTCGCTGGCAATGTGGCTCTGGCTCGCGGCTGCTTCGGCAGGCTGCCAAGTACGACGGCAACGCGACCCTCTACGTGAGGGTGTTCGGAGAGGACGGCCGCCGCGCAGGGTGCTGCCCCAAGGACAATGACGGCGGAGAAGTGCTTGGCCTTGGCGACGGTCGGGATGATGGTGAGCACGATCTCGCCCCCAGCTATGACGGTTCTCCCTCCGACGACAGCTCCAGCAGCAGTGGCTATGACCAGCCACCACGCCGCCGCGCTCGCTTCAAAGGTGGCAGCGGGTCGTCTCACCGTCGTGCCCTGGTGAAGCACGAAGAAGGGTCCGACTGAGCTCGGGACAGCGCTATGGGCCCGTCCTCGTGAGCTGCTGCGAGGGCGCGCGCTACTTTTGTTTCGTCCTTCTTTTCCTTCCTGCATTGAGAGAGACAAGTATGGGGCCCCGTGGGGGCGTGTAACAAACTATGATTTCCAAGTTGTTATGCTGTGTTTATCATTCCCATGCCGCGTCGTAATATCAATGTTTTGTATAGGCACGTATGAATAACTTAGCTTGACGCGCTTTGAAGTAGTTTCTGCCTCACGAGGCCCGCGTTTCCCAATACCTGCCAAGGAGGAACTACAAAAATTTGTTAGGAGATCCAAGCCCTGGTCGCAGGCGCACGGCACAGCGCCTCGTATCGTGGTACCCGAGGGGCACGGATTGAGAGAGGCGTGCCATCTTGAGGCTCGAACGAGGGTGCCTCGTGAAAAAAACAAGACGCTCACAAGGGCGCTCATGAGGGCACCTGTCCAGCCCCCTCGCGAGGGACGCGAGAGAGAGTACAGGCTAAACAGAGAACCGAAGGCAGAAACAGAGGCAGAAGGTGATGGAACGAAATCGGCAAGGAACACCGGAAAGCAATTTTCGATTAAAGAGGGGCAAGCCAACTATGGAAATCAAATGAAAAAGCCGCGTCTGGCACCTAGTCTAGTCTTCTTGTCTTCTCACCAGCGCGGAGCTAAGTGCTGCCACTAGGACGTGGGAGGGAGCCCCAGAGGCCCGAGGGCGGCACTCCTGAGACTCCGGGGCGTGTACAGCCCCACCCATTATTACGTGAGAGTGTCACGAGCGGAGACCTTCACAGGCACGGGCCTTCTTCACAGGTGCTGGGCCTTTCTTCATGGGTAGAACTTCCGGAGGTGCTGGATGTTCCAGGCGTTCTGGATGGGTACCCCGTCCTGTGTCTCCAGGCACGTGGCGCCAGGCCTGGAGACGTGGGCGACCCTAAACGGGCCCTCCCACATGGGTGAGAGCTTATGCAGCCCTTCCCTAGAGAGCACCCGCCATAGGACGAGGTTAGCCACCTCGAGCGCCCTGGAGCGGACGCTGCGACAGTGGTACTGTCGCAGCGCCTGCTGATATCTTACCGCCCGCAGCGTGGCTTCACGGCGGCGTTCCTCCCCCAGCACGAGGTCCATCCCCCGCATGGCGTCCTGCTGCGCCTCATCAAATGCCAGGACCCGCGCGGAGTGATGTTTGACCTCGTGAGGGAGAACCGCTTCAGCTCCGTAGACGAGGAAGAATGGGGTCTCGCCCATTGGCTTGGTGGCGGTGGTGCGGATGGACCACAACACGGACTGGAGCTCATCGTACCAGCCCCTGCCGCAAGCCTCGAGCTCCTTCTCGAAGGTCCTGGTCTTGAGGCCTCTCAGGACCTCTGCGTTGGCGCGTTCGGCTTGGCCATTGCTCCGGGGGTGCGCCACCGAATTGTAGCAGATATGCATTCCAAGGTTAGCACAATATGTCTTGAAGAGGTTACTAGTGAACTACGAGCCGTTATTGGTGATGATGTGGTTGGGGACCCCAAACCGGCTCACGAGACCTTTGATGAACTTGACCGTGGAACGGCTTCTACCTCCGCCCACTTGGTGAACGTGTCGATGGCGATGTAGAGGTAGCGGTAGCCCCCAGGCGCTCGAGGGAACGGGCCCAAGATGTCCAGCCCCCAGACCGCGAACGGCCACGAGAGCGGGATGGTTTGGAGGCCCTGAGCCGGCTGGTGGATCTGCTTGGCGTAGAACTGGCAGGCCTCGCAGGACTTCACCATCTCAGTCATGTCCTTGAGTGTCGTAGGCCAGTAGAATCCGCTGTGAAACACCTTGCCGACGAGGGTCCGTGACGACGAGTGGTGCCTGCAGTCCCTGCCGTGTATGTCGGCCAGCAGCTCTTTCCCCTGCTCCCTGGAGATGCAACGCAGGGAAACGTCATTCGGCCACTTCCTGTACAACTCACCGTCCCGGATGCAGTATGCCGTGGCTTGTTGGGCCACACGCTCCGCGTCCTCCTCCTTCTCCGGCAGCGTCCCTTGCGTCAGGTATTCCTTGAATTCCTTGGTCCAACACCCTTCCTAAGGCTCGAGCGCCAAGAGCAAGCGCGCTCCTGAGGTCGGGCCACAGGCCGGGGCTCCCGAGGCAGGTGGTTGAGGGAGTTCCTCCCGAGGCAGCGCTGTTCTTGAGAGTGGCGGTGTTGCTGATGGTTTGAAGAGCCGCTCCTCAAAGACGCCAGGCTCTTGGGGTAGCCGTTTGGATGCTCTTCTAGCGATGGCGCCGGCTTCCTTCTTGGTACCACGGGGCACATGCTAGAACTCCAGGCCCAAGAACTGTTTCTCCATCTTGCGCACCTCCGCAAGGTATGCCTCCATGTGCTCGTCCTTCGGCTCATATACTTTGTTGGAGAAGTTGACGAGGAGCTGCGAGTCACCCTTGATGGTGAGACGCCTCACCCCCAGGGCCACCGCAGCCTTGAGGCCAGCTATCAGGCCCTCGTACTCTGCTATGTTGTTGGAGGCCTTCTCACCCTGCTGGAAGCAGAGCTGCACGGCGTAGTAGAGCTTGCCCTGGGTGGGCGAGATAAGCACTGCTCCATCCCCGCGCCCTGGCGTGAGAACGCGCCGTCGAAGTACATGACCCAGTCGCCCGGCGCTTCGCTCCCTGGAGATAGGGATTGGTTCTCGCCTGCTTCAAGCTCTGGGGCGTCAGTCCATTCTGCCACAAAATCTGCGAGCGCGGCCCCCTTGATGACCCTGGTCATGCTGAACTCCAAGTCAAACGCTTGCAGCTCGATGTTCCATTCAGCGACTCATCCGGCAGCATTGGGGCTCCTGAGCACTCTTTCCAGCGGGTAAGCCGAGACGACCTTCATGGGGTGACCCTAGAAGTAGTGGCGCATCTTGCGCGATGCCACCAGGAGCACGAGCAGGATCTTCTGAGGCATCCCGTAGCAACGTGCTGACGAAGTACACCGGGTACTCGACGAGGGCGGGAGAGTTGTCAGAGTCTTCAGCTCCCGGAGGTTGAGGTGTCTCTTTGGGGTCTTCGGTTTCAGGGCTTGGCAGCCTGCCGAAGCAGCCGCTGCTTTAGGAGCATCGCCTTGGTGCCGCGCCGCTTCATCCGGCCTGGTGGTTCCACTTGGCGGGCCCTTGACCTGGCGCTCTTCTCTGAGGGCCACCAGCGCTGCGCTGGCGGAGTGGGGGTGGCAGACAGGTAGAGCACCGAGGGCTCGAGAGGTCGAGGTGCCACCATCACTGGCGAGCTGGTCAGGTATCTCTTGAGGTCTTGAAACGCTTGGTCGGCCTCCGGAGTCCACTCGAATGGGCCCTTCTTCTTCATCATCTTGAAGAACGGTAGGGCATGCTCTCCCGGCTTGGAGATGAAGCGCCCCAACGCAGTCACACGACCGGTAAGCTTCTGCATCTCCTTGAGGGTCTGTTGTGGACTCATGTCTTCGATTGCCTTGACCTTCTCTGGGTTCACCTCGATCCCTCTGTGGGACACGAGGAACCCTAGCAGCTTGCCGGAAGGGACGCCAAACACGCAATTCTCTGGGTTGAGCCGCAAGTCCACCCGGCGCAGGCTTTCAAAGGTCTCCTCCAGGTCCTGAATTAAAGTCCTCGCCTCCCGAGACTTCACCACAATATCGTCGACGTAAGCTTCAGCGTTCCTTCTGAGCTACTGGCCCAGGGCGATGTACATCAGCCGCTGGAAGGTCGCGCCCGTGTTGCGCAGCCCGAACGACATGCAGGTGTAGCAGTATACCCCACACGGGGTCAGGAAGGCCGTCTTCTCGACATCTTCTACTGCCATCTTGATCTGGTGGTAGCCTGAGAATGCATCCAGGAAGCACAGCAGGTCGCACTCGGCAGTGGAGTCGACGATTTGGTCAATGCGTGGAAGCGAGAACGGATCCTGGGGGCAGGCCTTGTTGAGGTTGGTGAAGTCGACACACATGCGCTCCTTTCCGCCTTTCTTGGGCACAACGACGGGATTTGCCAGCCATTCAGGGTACCGGACCTCACGAATGACACATGCCGCCTCCAGCTTGCGAATTTCTTGGATGATGAAGGACTGCTTCTCCATGGACTGCCGCCGCGCCCTCTGCTTCACAGGGCGTACATTGGGGCACACCTTCAGGTGATGCTCAGTCACTCCTCTCGGGACCCCCACCAGCTGATCGGGCTCCCAGGCGAATACTTCCTTGTTCGCGCGCAAGAACTTCACTAACGTCTCTTCTTGATCGGAGTCGAGGTTGGCGCCTATGGTGAAGGTATCCCCCGAGGACCCATCTTCCTCGACTGGAACCTGCTTGGTTTCTGCCCGGTCTTGAGTGAACAACTGCTTCTTCTTGGTTGGTGCGGCTTTTTTATCCTTGGAGGTGCCCGCGTCAGCCTGTTGCGCCGCCGCGGCGGTCTTGAGGGTAAGCTTGAGTACCGTCAGAGCCTCCTTAGTGTCCCCCGCTATGGTGAGGACGTCCTTGCTCCCATGCATCTTCATGAGGTTGTACGCCAGATGGGTCGCCGCCATGAACTGAGCCAGAGCCGGGTACCCGAGAATAGCGTTGTATGGGAGGCCGATGTGGGCGATGTCGAAGTCGATGAACTCCGTGCGGTAGTTGTCGCGGGTGCCGAAGGTCACGGGAAGACGGATCTGCCTCAGGGGGCTGGAGGAGGAGCCGCCGACACCGGAGAAGGACTTGCTGGGGCGGAGCCGCTCGAGTGGTACATGGAGGAGGCTGAAGGCCTCCACCGAGAGCACGTTGAGGCCGGCGCCGCCGTCGATGAGGCTCTTGGTGACTGCTACGTGGCAGATGGTGGGCGTGCAAAGCATTGGGAGCACACCCGATCCGACGATGGTGATGGGGTGATCTCCCGAGTCGAAGGTCAGGTCGGCCTTGGGCGCCACCCAACCCGGGGGAGCCCCCTGCCGCGCGGAGATGGCGCTGATCTGGCGAAGGAACAGCTTGATGTGGCGATCCGAGGGCGGCGCCTGTGAGCCACCGAGGAGGGCCGCAACCGCGTGGGGCGCCGGTGCCGCAAAGCGCGCGACGAAGAGGTCGTGCAACTGTTCCCAAGATGCCACCGTGGATCCGGGGAGGTTGAGCAGCCAGGCGCATGGCACGCCAGTGAGGGCCATGGGAAGCCAGTTGGCCAGGACCTTGACGTCGCCCCCGGCCTTGAGGACAGCCTCCTCGTACGCCAGCAGGAAAGCCACCGGATCCGCCGCGCCGTTGTAGCGCGGTGGAATCTCCGGCTTGAACTTGGGCGGCCACTGCACCTGTTGTAAGGCGGGGACCAAGGCTCGGAGCCCCCTGGCCCCGCCGCTGGCATCGGTCGTCGGAGTGGGAAGCGCAGCGCTTGCCATGGGGGCGAAGCGCGGTGGTGGCGAAGTGCAGATGGACGGAAGGAAAGCTCCGGCGCACCCCTACCTGGCGCGCCAAATGTCGGATTTCGGGTTCCGGCAAAACCCTTGAGGTTCGAACACTGGGGTGCGCACAAAGATTTCCCCTTATCTAATCACGCCCTCAGCCTCACCGCGATCTCAAGGTCTAGCTCGACGAACTCGCAACACAAGGGACACAAGATTTATACTGGTTCGGGCCACCGTTGTGGTGTAATACCCTACTCCAGTGTGGTGTGGTGGATTGCCTCTCGGGCTGAGGATGAACGGTACAAGGGGAAGAACAGCCTCCTGAGGCGAGGTGTTCTTGTGCTTGGTGGTGTGTGGATGATCTGAATCCGTTCTGGCCGAGTTGCCTCCTACTGTGGTGGCTAGTCCTATTTATAGAGGCCCTGGTCCTCTCCCCAAATATTGAGCAGGAAGGGAGCCAACAACGGCCAATTTGAAAGGGGATAGCTAGTACAAGCTATCCTGACTAAAGGTGGTCTTCGCCTGCCAAAGGCTCTGGTGGTGACGCCGTCTTGGGCTCCACGGTGACCTCCGTCCTGCCGTCCTGCTGGTCTTAGTCACGTTGCACCGATATCGAAACCTTTGCCTGATGCCTCGGTACTCCTCGCCTGCGGTTGCCTCCTTAGCACCAAAGAGGAAATGAGGACACTGTGCGCCTGGCGCCTGCCTGGCGCCCGCCTGGTCTTGGTCATCATGGCTGACGTCGTAGGAACCTCGCAAGGTTTGCCCTGCCTTGATCTCTCCGCCCCTCGCGAGCCAGCCTGGTGAGGCTGCTCCCGAGGAGGTCTTGTGTCGTCTGCCTCGCGAGGCTTGGCCCCTCGCGAGGGTCTTGAATACTTGTTGGTGAAGACGGGCCGTACTGGTCCTCGAGTGGAGCCACGCCGCGGGCCGCAGACAGGCAAGTCTGGGGACCCCCGTTCCCAGAACGCCGACATGACCTGCTCTATTTTCCAAGTCCTGTCGTAGGTCGTACGTATATCCCCAAGCTGTTGTGACTCTACTTTTACGGCGAGGTAGTATGGGCTGGTGTTCGGCTTGAGTTGTCATTTTGTCACGGCCACGTGGTGGTAAGCTGCCGCATTACGCGCTGATGGTACGAGCTCCAGTGCCTCGTCGTCAAATTGAGGTAGCAGCTTACGCTTCGGGCAACTCTTGATTGGGTGCCCGAGGCCGTATTCCTCGGCTGCCAGGACGTTTGTCCACCTGTCGTTGAGCAGATCTTGGTCAGCTTGAAGCTGATGTTGTTTCTTTTTCAGCCTCCTTACAGTGTCTACTAGCCGGTGCTTAAAGCGCTCTTGCTCAAGGGGTTCCTCAGGCACGATAAAGTCTTCATCGCCGAGGCTCACCTCATCCTCGAAGAGTGGAAGATAGTTACTATCCTCCGAGTCTTCGTTTACAGCCTGTTCCTCAGGGCCAATTTTCCCGTCTTCCTGATCATCCTGTTCGGAGGTTGGCTCGACGGGGTCTTCCGCGTCTTCCGGAGTATTGTTGTCTCCGGTGCCGGTATTGCTGTCTCTTCCACGGCGTGATTTAGAGCGGCGCCGCTGACGCCGGCGCTTTGGTTGTATCTCAGGAGGTTCATCCTCAACTGGATCTTTCTCGTTATCACCAACTTCTTTGGGTGTATCCACCATGTACACGTCATATGAAGAGGTGGCCGTCCAGCGTCCGGTAAACGGCGGGTTCTGGGCCTGCTCATCTCCGGCATCGTCGTCCATACTGTCGATATCTTCGGAGCCATAATCGAGCATGTCGGTTAAGTCCTCGACAGTGGCTATGAAGTGGGTGGTGGGTGGGACGTAAAATTCCCCGCTCTCAGCCCCTAGTCCGGGCTGGGCGTAGTTCAGACGTTGCACCTCTGTAATGACGAGGGATCGCATTAAGTCCAGAGCCTCCCTTAAAGGCGAGGTTTGGTCTGAGAGAAAAGAGTCCATGGAGTACGGCGGGAAGAACACTCTTTGGCTAAGCTCACACGATGCTGACTCCAAGGGCTCGGAGCCAGTGTTCGGAGAACAGTCTGGCTTCATGATGATTGCCAGTGGTGCTACTTCCTCCGGCTCTCCCGTATTAGGCTCGATAGCCGCAGAGAGTCCGGCGGGCTCAGAAATCCCGTCTTCGGACCTGGTGATGCGCTCCGGATCTAAGGCCAGAGTGGAGGTTGGGGTCGCGAACCCTTGGAAGATCAAGTGTCCTCGGATATCAGCGACATAATCCAGATTTCCAAAACTAATCTGGTGACCTGGGGCGTAGCTGTCGATCTGCTCTAGATGGCCAAACGAGTTGGCCCACAGTGCGAAGCCGCCGAACTCAAAGATCTGGCCGGGGAGAAAAACCTCCCTCAGGGCAGCATTGTTGTAGATGACTGACGGAGCCATTGAACCTTCTGATGACGAGACAAAGGAACTCTCAATGAAAGCACCAACGTCAGTGTTAAAACCGGCAGATCTCGGGTAGGGGGTCCCGAACTGTGCATCTGAGGATTGAAGCTAACAGGAGACAGGGACACGATGTTTACCCAGGTTCGGGCCCTCTTGATGGAGGTAATACCCTACTTCCTGCTTGATTATCTTGGATGAATATGGGGGTTACAAGAGTTGATCTACCTCGAGATCGTAATGGCTAAACCCTAGCGGTCTAGCCTGTATGGTTATGATTATGACTGCCTCTACGGACTAAACCCTCTGGTTTATATAGACACCGGAGGGACCTAGGGTTGTACAGAGTCGGTTTACACAGGAATGAATCTTCATATCCGAATGCCAAGCTTGCCTTCCACGCAAAGGAGAATCCCATCTAGACACGGGAAGAAGTCTTCTGTCTTGTATCTTCATGGCCCATTAGTCCGGCCCACGTCACATAGCCCGGATGCCTGAGGACCCCTTAATCCAGACTCCCTCAGAGACAACTAGAGATATTGTTGCTTGTAAGGATAGAGATGATCTAGAGAAATTACTATGCAAGTATAAAGAAAAATCTCCGAATGCTAGAATGAAATGTGATCCTAAGTTTGCTACGTCACCTATCTTTATTGATGATAAGGATTATGAATTCTCTGTCGACCCAGAGTTAATTACTTTGGTTGAATCTGATCCTTTCCATGGTTATGAAACTGAAACTGTTGTGGCACATCTTACTAAGTTGAATGATATAGCCACCCTTTTTACTCATGATGAGAAGACTCGCTATTACTTTATTCTCAAATTATTTCCTTTCTCATTAAAGGGTGATGCTAAAGCTTGGTACAATACACTTGCTCCTGGTTGTGTGCGTAGTCCCCAGGATATGATTTATTACTTCTCTGAAAAATATTTTCCTGCTCATAAGAAACAAGTTGCCTTACAGGAAATATTTAACTTTGTGCAAACTAAAGAAGAGAGTCTCCCACAAGCTTGGGGGAGGCTTTACCAGTTTACTTAATGCTTTGCCTGATCATCCTCTTAAGAAAAATGAAATACTTGATATCTTCTATAATGGACTAACCGATGCTTCTAGGGACTTCCTAGATAGTTGTGCTGGTTGTGTTTTCAGGGAACGAGCTATTGCTCAAGCTGAAGAATTATTGAATAAAATATTGAAAAATTATGATGATTGGACTATTCCTGAACCACCGCCTAAACCCACTCCAAAGAAGAGGGGTATATTATGTCTTAGTCCTGAAGATATGCAAGAGGCAAAGAAATCTATGAAGGAAAAAGGTATTAAAGTCGAGGATGTTAAAAATTTACCTCCTATTGAAGAAACACATGGGCTTAATGCACCACCACTGCCTAAGGTGGTAGAGGTAAATTCTCTTATGAAGTTCAATGATAATGATAATCCTCACGATATGCATCCTAGCCAATGCCTTTATGAGTTTGAAAACTATATTAGAAAACAAGATCACTTCAATGCAAATGTTATGAAACAATTGAAATATAATTCTGATATGATTGCTCGCACAAGTGACTTGTTATTCAGAATATTAAATGATGTTAGAGGTGTTGGAAAACATGCTTCTATGATTCAAACTCAGCTAGAACAAGTTGCTAAATCACAAAGAGAATTACTTGATGAAATGAATCATAATATGCATGACTTTGCTATTAGAGTTGCAACTAGGGGAGGTAAAATGACTCAGGAACCAATTTATCCCGAGGGACACCCAAAAAGAATTGAACAAGATTCACAAAGAAATAATACTAGTGCACCTAGTCCTTCTAAAAAGAAAAAGAAGAAGAAAAATGATAGGACTTTGCACACTTCTAGTGAACCTGAAATAGAGAAACCTCCTGATAATGAAAATTAAACTTCTATCTCTGATGCTGAAACTCAGTCTGGTAATGAACACTCACCTAGTGATAATGAAAAAGATAATGATGAGGTTCATGAAGAAACTCAACCAAATAATGAAAAAGAACCAGATAATGATGTTGAGATAGAACCACCTGTTGATCTCGATAACCCACAACCCAAAAATAAAAGATATGATAAGAGAGACTTCATTGCTAGAAAACACGGTAACGAAAGAGAACCGTGGGTTCAAAAACCTATGACTTTTCCACCCAAGTCAACCAAAAATAAAGATGACGAATAATTTGAACGCTTTGCTGAAACGTTGAGGCCAGTCTTTTTGCATACTCGCTTGACTGATATCTTGAAAATGCCTCCTTATGCAAAGTATATGAAAGACATCATCACAAATAAGAGCAAAATACCGGAAGCTGAAATCTCCACTATGCTTGCTAATTATACTTTCAAAGATGGAGTACCTAAAAAACTTGGAGATCCGGGTATACCAACTATACCTTGCTCTATCAAAAAGAACTATGTGAAAACTGCTTTGTGTGATTTAGGAGCTGGTGTTAGTGTTATGCCTTTCTCTTTATATAAAAGACTTGACTTGAATAAACTCACACCTACTGAAATATCTTTGCAAATGGCTAACAAGTCAACTGCCATACCTATCGGTATCTGTGAGGATGTGCCCGTTGTTGTTGCTAATGTTACTATTTTGACTGACTTTGTTATACTTGAGATGCCCGAGGACGACAACATGTCGATTATCCTTGGTAGACCCTTCTTGAATACTGCAGGGGCTGTTATTGATTGCAATAAAAGCAAGGTCACTTTTCATATTAATGGTAATGAGCAGACGGTGCACATTCTGAAGAAGCAATTCCAAGCGAATGGTATTAATGTTATTGAAAAATCTCCGACAATCACTATTGGAAGTTTTCAAATACCTCTACCTACTGTCAAAAAGAAATATGAAATGCTTATTGTTGGGGACATTCATATCCCCATTGAGGTAACTTAGTGATTTACGAAAGTTCTTCAGTTTCATGCTAATCGAAAGTGGTTGTTAATAAGACCTGATCAATCTTATTAATAAATCATTTTTTAGCAGTATGAAGTTGATGAATTTAGTAAGCACTACCTTCTGTCCTTATCTTTTGTTTTCTGTTTTTATTAGTTAAATAAAATAAAATGCCATGTTTTGTATGTTATCTGAATTTCTTGTGCAATAAAAAAATGACCCAAAAATAAAAGTTCTCAGAATGCCCTGAAAATTGAACATGATTTTTTTCTGAATATTTATGAGTTTTTGGTGCAAATAATACCAGAAGGAGGTGCACCAGGTGGGCACAACCCACCTGGGCACGCCAGCACCCCCAGGCGCGCCCTGGTGGGTTGTGGTCCCCACGTGGGCCCCCTCACTTACCTCTTCATCCCACATCATCGCTTACCTCTAGAAAAAAATCCCCATTGCTCTCTCTCCCATGTTCTTGAGCTCAAACCCGCGGATTTCGATCTCCTTGCTCGAAGCTCCGTTTTCGAAACTGTTTCAGGGGATTGTTGCTTGGTATGTGACTCCGCCATTTGTCCAATTAGTTTTTGTTTTAATGGTTCATACTTTGAATAATTAGTACTCTTGGTGCTGATGTAGATGTGCTTGCATGTTGAATTCTTAGTGTTCTAAGTAGTTTGAATGCTTGCTATGGCCTCTATGTATCCCTATGAGTAGTTGCTATCAATTTCATAAAGTTTTGTTGACAAATTTTTGTCACCTCAAAATTTTTATTTTCAAAAAATTGTACGCGGACATGATGAACTTATTTGGAAGGAGTTCTTCTAGAAGGCGATCCTCGGGGGCATCTTCTCGTGATAGTTCTGTCCGCCGGTCTTATGTTGAACCAAGTGAAAGTTCCACACGAAGTGCCGCTACCAAAACATGCTTATTGCCTTGCGATGAGTATATGATGCGAGTGGGCATTAAGGAGGAATTTGAGCAATATGTTCACAATCCCGGTCTCAGTCCCTACCTTTCAGATAAGTGTGAACAACACCAACTTCTCACTGAATCATTTGTCAAAGGATTTAAATATTTTCCATGTGAGTCTAGGGTGTCGTTCATGCTTTATGATAATCCATATACTCTTCCATCAGAGAATTTTGCTTATCATTGCAAACTTCCATTTTGGGGTTCGCTTGATGATCCACTGATATGTCTCCAACGTATCTATAATTTATGAAGTATTCATGCTGTTATTTTATCATTCTTGGATGTTTTACAATCATTTTATAGCAACTTTATATCATTTTCTGGGACTAACCTATTGACCCAGTGCCCAGTGCCAGTTGCTATTTTTTGCTTGTTTTTTACATCACAGGAAATCAATATCAAACGGAGTCCAAACGCAACGAAACTCCACGGGGATTTTTTATGGGCCAGAAGACATCCATTGGGCCAGAGCAGCACCTAGGGGGTGCCCCGAGGGGGGCATAACCCACTGTGACACCCAAAATTTTATTTGGATTTTTCAAAAGATTTTATTTGACTTGGGGGAGGTGATTTAAATTTTTTCTTCCAAAGAAACCTCCCTTTCAATATATTTTTCTTATGGCAAGAGTTTTTTTTTATTTTGGATTCACCCAAGACTTGCTTTTGGACTTGGTGGTCCTTGCCTTTTTACTTTGACTCAAGACAAAATACTTTTCACTTGAGAAAAATGCCTTTTGAAAATCTCTTTGAAATTTGCACTATGGCTTTTGAAATGATCCTTTACCACTTTCAACAAATTCCCTCTTGCCATGGCCTTAGTGCAAATCCACTCTCCTAAACCTTCCTTCATCTTTGGATCATGTTTTGCATCAAATCCAGCAAGTTGTACCTCTCCATATAATTATTTTCCATTTAAATCTTATCAAATAAATTTCTGTCTTCTATTCTAGCCCTTGGAGATTTACAAAGGAGCTACCATCTCTGCTTTGATTTTTGCCCCCAAACCAACTCCCCTTCCTAGTCCTTTGAACCCTCAACCAAGATCCATGAAGATCCACTGGTCTTCAGTTCAAATTTTTCAAACTACACTTGCTGCAAGTTTGGACCAGATTTGTCAAATTTGGTGAAATTCATTCAAATCCTTCTCCAAATATTCCAAGTAAAATCAGGCAGCCTCTGGGTACATTGAGTGGTCACCTCACCAAGTCCCAGCCCCAGGAAATTTTTCTCATTGCCAAATCATTCTGTCGAACACCTGCAGTGCATTGTCAATGTCAAGTTCAGTAAAGTTCAGAAACAGTTTCAGTACACTGTCGTTTTCTTCAGAACTTGTTGTCGATCTCGACAGTGCCTCGATGTCGCCTTGCTCCCCGTCCCCTCCCCCTTGTTCCTGCACCGCACGAGCGCCTGGACGCTTGCGGACGTCGGCGACGAGCAGGAGGAGGTGCGCCGCCCCGTGACCGACGCCAGCGGCGGCTTTGCGGCCGCCAGAGAGAGGCGCGGCGCCGACGGCGCCACCCAGCGCCGCCCAAGCCACCGGAGCTCGCCGCGTGGCCTTCCACTCCCCAGAACGCGCTGCCACCCTCGTCGTGAACCGCTGGGCGCGGAGCGCGCTCTCTGCCGCCGACGTGCCCGTGCGGCCACCCCACCGTGGACCGACGCCATTACGCCAAGACCAACTCAGTTTAGCAGTGGAACGGCACCAGTAAACCTCACTGATGCTGCCTGGCCACTCAAACCACCTGCTCAACCACTACCTCGCCGTAATCGCTCGCCGGAGATTCTCCGTTCACGGCCACCCCCTCGATCCGCCTATAAATAGAGGCCCCGAGCTTCAACTCGAACCCACACCACCTCTGCACTCCACCTAGAGCACGCCTAGCCACTGGAAGAGCCCCGAGGAGGTCTCCTTCCTCGACTCCGGCCGCCGCGACCCGCCACGGGATCCAGCTCGATTCGCCCCCGTGCGTGCACCTCCGCCTCCCATCTCTTGCCAGTAGCTTCCCTATGCATCCACTCTTCTGACCCGCGCTTCAATTCGAGGTTTGCAGCTCACCACCGGAGTTCCCCACCATCACCCGAACCGCCGTCCGCCGGAGAAAGTGTCGCCGTCGACGTGGTGCTCTCCGTCGGTCGAGTCCACCACCCACCGACGCGGAAGGACACGCTGAAGCTCTTGGTACCCTCCGATCTTCCTGACTCGCCGTGGTTCGACGCCGGCGTCCACCGCAGTCTTCGGGCGCCGGCGAGCTTTTTGAACCTGACATGTGGACCCCCATGTCAGCCTCTGTTCTATTCTCCCTCGAACCGTTTTCTGTTGGCGCCTTCGGGCAAAATACGTTTTCCCTTTTTAGCTGGCGCATTTCTTTCCGAAGCGTTTTCTGTTTTCTCAGTTTAAACCCTGGAACTTTTCTGTTTCATTACAGATGAGTCCCTGGACAGAAACCTTTATAACTTTTTAATAAAAAGGGATTTTTGAGTGATTCTTTTTCTGACAGTCTTAAAATTTTGTCTAGTTTTTTATGGGATTTACTTGGAAAATTTTGGAGAAATTTTTATGCACGCGTTGGTTTTCACGTTAGTGCCCGTTTTCGTTATGCCGTAGGTTCCGGAAGAGGTGACGGAGCCGCGAACTTCGCCGAGCTAGACTCCGACTTCTCCGAACCAGGCAAGCATGTTTGAACCTTGGATATGATAGGTGTTTTGCATGTTTGCGTGACAGTTTGTGCGTGGCATATGAGTGTCAGTGAGTACCTCGTTGCTTGTGAGGCAACTACCCGCTTTTTCCAAAGTCGCGATGATCTCTGGTGAGAGATGGCCTAATCATGTGGTGACATGAAGGGCAGCAAGGTGGTACTGTTGTAGCATACCAGCCTTGCGTCATCCGACGAATTCCGACGTTAACGTGGACGGAGTCACGTTATCGTTCTTTTCCCCTCCGTGCTGCCACATGTTTCATTTGCCAGGGTGCGGTTTAGTAAGTTGGTAACCTCTTTCCGTGTACACACCAAACAGAGGGGCCGGGATGATGGTTCCTTGGCCCAGGATTAAAGCCAGTCATCCGGTCAGGGGGCATGGGTGTTTCCGGTTGGGACCGAGAGGGGGGGCACCCCCTTAGAGCGCGCGTATAGAAATTTGATCCCATGCTACGCGAGGTTGTAGCCTCCCCGTCTCAAGGATTTTCTTGAACGTTGCCGAGGGTGATCCCTGGCTTCGGAATGTTGAATGGGTGTGTACTGGTTAGACGTGTTTCTTCC
This sequence comes from Triticum aestivum, assembly GCF_018294505.1. Taxonomy (NCBI): domain Eukaryota; kingdom Viridiplantae; phylum Streptophyta; class Magnoliopsida; order Poales; family Poaceae; genus Triticum; species Triticum aestivum. The sequence continues at coordinate 451,072,279 of NC_057799.1, read as the reverse complement.
AAAACACCGTAAACGGAACTAGTCCCCGTGACTACTGAAATCCGTTGGATGTGGTTAAGTACAAACTCTGCAGAGTCAAATTCTTCCAAGTCATCGTATCCATGATCAAGTAGTGTAATCAGTATATCCATATCTATCCGCGTGGAAAACTTGTCCCCGGTGAACAAGCTCAAGTGGTAAACCCAGTTTAATTATTATTACTGTGGATGGACTAACCTTATAATTGTCTCGTACTTGTAATAATTTATAATCTCGAGCTACTGAATTATTGAGCTAAAATATAAGCCCTTTATGTGACGTCGCGCAGACGTCCGACTGTGGCGTGTTTTGTTTCTTGCTTTAAATATAAGCCCTTTATGTGATGTCGCTCAAACGTCCGACTGTGGCACGCACTGCCTTTATTTTCTGTTATAAGCCCTTTATGTGATGTCGCTCAAACGTCCGACTGTGGCACGCACTGCCTTTATTTTCTGTTATAAGCCCTTTATGTGGTGTCGCCCCGACGCCCGACTGTGGCATTATTATTCTTGCAGTTTCCTCTCGAGGAGTCATTCAGACACTCGTTTGGCACCAATATTACTATTCTTGCAGTTTCCTCTCGAGGAGTCATTCAGACACTCGTTTGGCACCAGTATTACTATTCTTGCAGTTTCCTCTCGAGGAGTCATTCAGACACTCGTTTGGCACCAGTATTACTATTCTTGCAGTTTCCTCTCGAGGAGTCATTCAGACCCTCCTTTGGCACCCAGTATGTACTATCTCTATGTCTGAACGCACTGGTTAATTTGTTCATACGCTTCATGTTTACATTTGTTATATCTTATGTCCGAACTGTCTTGCGAGTACTTTCATAGTACTCACCTGGCTTGTTGATTTGGCCAGATGTTGACGAAGGCGATCTCTTGGATGAAGAGTTTTGATAGCGCGTCCGACGCCTAGAGGAGTCCCAGTCAGTCCTGCGCGATCCCGGATATTGGTCACTTGTATTATATACGCTTCCGCCACCCGCAATAAGTCTCCTCGAGCCTCACTCCGACGCTCAAAGAGTTGTAGTCTTCAGGAGTCATATCACTTGCTTCGCGGTGATATTTCCACCACCGTTATTATCGTGAGTTAGTAGTTATGCCACCCTATCCGCCGTCTTGTTTTATCGGCGTGCATGCAATAAATTGTTGGGCAGTCTCCGCTCAACCTTGTATTATATTCAGTACTCCTGGTATTTTTCTTCTGTGACCAAGATATTGTCTACCAGTGAGAAGGAATTCTTCCTTACTGGTCCGTAAAAGGGATTGGTCTCTCAATAATTATTTTATTGAAAGACCGGTCGTGACAAGCTTGGTATCAGAGCCAGGCTGACTGTAGGAAGCCACTAGGTGCGATCGCTAATCGGTTATTAGCGTCTTTTGTGCTTTTCAGCATCTTGCAATTGTAGCTATTTTCTGTTGGTCATCATAAATTTATGACATGACTACTCAGAATTTTTGCTTACTTTTGTAGATGGCTGACAGCAGCTGTGAGAATCGAGTGTTCACAAACGTGCCCAAAGGGTTTTTCAAGCTCCTCGTCTCCATCACCAAGCTCGCGATCGGGCCAGCAGCTCGCCCGGAGTTCACGCTCTATCAGCACAAGCTCAGCGACGACGTGTCTATGCACCAAGCTGTGGTGCAATTCAAGGGAGGACGTTCTGCAGCTCGCCACTTCCGTTTTGTGGGAAGGGCCATGCCTACGGAGAGGCATGCCATGCAGATGGCTGCCCGTGAGGCGATAGCTCGTCTTCGGGACATCCTTCCTATGATGAAGACTCGTCGCTACCGCTACCTCCCATGCCATGTGCCATACACCAGTCACTATGCATTCGCCTGCCATCGGGGAGAGCGAGATGAAGCCATCGAGATGGTTGTGGAGTATCTCAAGGCTCTGGAGGAGTCTTTCGACAACCTCGTAGACGATCTTGTGGCTGCCCGCATGGACTTAGTCCGGGGCGGTCCTGCCAGCAGGAAGGAGCTTCTCCACACGGCACCGCCTCTGACTTTCGTCTCGTCTTCAGCCTCTTATGCACCGGCCGTTTTGGCCACTGCTCGCCGTCTGCCTACCACTGAGGAGTTCGACCGAGTCATCGCTCCTACTCCAGTCAGAGCTGCACCGCCTGCCGCACCCGCTCTACCACCTGTCGCTCCCGCGCCATCACCGCAGCGCAGCGTTACGCGCCAGGAGCCAGCTAGAGAGGAGGTGGAGGTTGATTCTCCTGGACCGCTAAGTCTTGCCATCGGCAAGGGGAAGGAAATCTTCACCATCTCCGACTGAGAGCGCCGAATAGCCGCGCGTTATGTCTGCTTGTATGATGTGTTGTTTTATCTGTGCGCTAGTTTGTATTGGTGTGTTTGCTGCCTTCCGGAGGAGTACGCTAGCCTAAATAACATGTCAGGAATGTGTACGCGCATCCTGAGTGCTGTATCGTGTGTTTGCTTTTCGCGTGTAAGATATATGCTAAGCAGTTCCTCTCCGTGCAAATCGCTTATGTTTCCTTGAAAACCTTGAGGTCTTTTAAATTGTTGCCTTGCAAGTTTTTCCTTGTGCTACACGGTTTTTCTCATGGGTTTTGCAAAATAATACCCCAGACTGGAAAAAATGTCTCGTCCGTGGACTCGCTCCATGCCCAATCAGCCAGAAGAGGTTTATGGGACACAGACTAGCAACAATTTCACTCAGGGTCAGGCGAGTCAACAGGACAGCGAAGCAGCCCTGTCTCAAGTCTGCCGTCTCTTCGAACAAAGCCAACAACAGCACCAAGAGATGATGAATCATGTCATCAATATGGGAAACCACCGCGAACCCCATCAACCACATTCCAAGTTATCTGTGTTACAGAAGACTCGCCCTTCAACTTTTGCTCACACCGATAGGCCGCTGGAATCCGATGATTGGCTTCATGACATTGAAAGGAAACTGATTATTACTCAGTGTTCAGATCATGAGAAGGTGCTTTATGCACCACACTACCTTACTGGAGCAGCTGCAGCATGGTGGGAAAACTTCCTACACATGCATCCCAGTGAACACAACATCACCTGGGAAGAGTTCAAGGAAGGCTTCCGTGGGGCACACATCCCCAGGAGCATCATAAAATCAAGAAGAGAGAGTTTGATGACCTGAAGCAGAGAGGCATGTCAGTGACAGAATACAATGGTCAGTTTACCCAGCTATCCCGTTATGCCTACGACGAGCATATGACAGAAAACAAGAAGATGGAAAAATTCCTGGACGGCCTGGCACCAGCACTAAAATGCCAACTGGTTGTACACACTTTCCCGGATTTTAAAACTCTGGTTGACAAGGCCATTACCTTGGAGAATGAGCGCCGTAGTCTGGAAGATCTCCGTAAGCGAAAGAGGGACAAGACGACTCTTGCTCGCAACAACCGAAGCAAGACTGGGGTTCCAAGGACAGAAGCAAGGAGATCCACGACTGCTGATCCAAGGCCCGTCAGACAATTTCATGCCAGAGACAAGGAGTACACATACCATCCAGGGGTCACCTGCTATGCTTGTGGTGAAGAAGGGCACTATGCTAAACAGTGCCCAAAACCAAGGAACTCGGCCCCCAAGCCAAACAATGGTGGAAACAATCCAGCCCCCAAGCGCAACAATTTCAATCCCAACAACAACCACAAGAAGGGTCACCTGAACCATGTGACCAGGGAAGAGGCGCAGAATGCCCCAGACATCGTGCTCGGTACGTTCCCTGTCAACACAGTACCTGCCACGGTTTTGTTTGATTCTGGAGCTTCCCATTCGTTCGTTTCGAAGAGTTTTGTTTTACAACATGATTTTCCGATACTTCCCTTGGAAAAATCTATGATCATCAAGTCCCCCGGAAATAAGCAAATCGCTCAGGGTTACTGCCAAGGAGTGGTCATTGAGTTCGAAGGACTACAATTCCAAGCAAATCTCATCGTGTTGGAGAGTAAAGGACTGGATGTCATTTTAGGAATGGACTGGTTGACCACCAACAAAGGATTCATTGACTGTTTCAATCGGACCGTGATTCTCACCCACCATCATGGCAAGACAATAAAGGTTACAGCTCAAGAAAGACCACGGTCACGGCAACCAAAACTGAACAAAGTGGACATTTCTGAACTGAGAAAAGTTCCAGTGGTATGCGAGTTTCCTGATGTGTTCCCTGAAGAACTGCCAGGCATGCCACCAGACCGAGAGATAGAATTCAGCATCGAACTAGCACCTGGCACCGCTCCCATCTATAAGAAGCCTTATAGAATGGCACCCTCAGAATTGGTGGAGTTGAAGAAGCAGATAAAGGAATTATTGGACAAAGGATTTATTCGAGCCAGCTCCTCACCTTGGGGTTCGCCAGTGTTGTTCGCCAAGAAAAAGGATGGGACACTGAGACTGTGTATAGACTATTGAGCCCTCAATATGGTCACCATCAAAAACAAATATCCGATGCCACAGATAAATGATTTGTTTGACCAGCTCGCACAAGCCAAGGTATTCTCAAAAATTGATTTGAGATCGGGATATCATCAACTAAAAGTACGGACAGAAGATATCCCCAAGACAGCATTCACTTCCAGATACGGATTATATGAGTTCACAGTGATGCCTTTTGGTCTAACAAACGCCCCCGCATATTTCGTCCACCTCATGAACAAGGTGTTCATGAAATTCATGGACAAATTTGTTGTGGTGTTCATCGACGATATTCTGGTATACTCAAGGACACCAGAAGAGCATGCTGAGCATCTCCGAATTGTTTTGGGAGAATTGAGGAAACATCAGTTGTACGCCAAATTTAGCAAGTGCGAATTTTGGCTAAGACAAGTTGGTTTCTTAGGCCATCTCTTGCCAGTAGCTTCCCTATGCATCCACTCTTCTGACCCGCGCTTCAATTCGAGGTTTGCAGCTCACCACCGGAGTTCCCCACCATCACCCGAACCGCCGTCCGCCGGAGAAAGTGTCGCCGTCGACGTGGTGCTCTCCGTCGGTCGAGTCCACCACCCACCGATGCGGAAGGACACGCTGAAGCTCTTGGTACCCTCCGATCTTCCTGACTCGCCGTGGTTCGACGCCGGCGTCCACCGCAGTCTTCGGGCGCCGGCGAGCTTTTTGAACCTGACATGTGGACCCCCATGTCAGCCTCTGTTCTATTCTCCCTCGAACCGTTTTCTGTTGGCGCCTTCGGGCAAAATACGTTTTCCCTTTTTAGCTGGCGCATTTCTTTCCGAAGCGTTTTCTGTTTTCTCAGTTTAAACCCTGGAACTTTTCTGTTTCATTACAGATGAGTCCCTGGACAGAAACCTTTATAACTTTTTAATAAAAAGGGATTTTTGAGTGATTCTTTTTCTGACAGTCTTAAAATTTTGTCTAGTTTTTTATGGGATTTACTTGGAAAATTTTTGGAGAAATTTTTATGCACGCATTGGTTTTCACGTTAGTGCCCGTTTTCGTTATGCCGTAGGTTCCGGAAGAGGTGACGGAGCCGCGAACTTCGCCGAGCTAGACTCCGACTTCTCCGAACCAGGCAAGCATGTTTGAACCTTGGATATGATAGGTGTTTTGCATGTTTGCGTGACAGTTTGTGCGTGGCATATGAGTGTCAGTGAGTACCTCGTTGCTTGTGAGGCAACTACCCGCTTTTTTCCAAAGTCGCGATGATCTCTGGTGAGAGATGGCCTAATCATGTGGTGACATGAAGGGCAGCAAGGTGGTACTGTTGTAGCATACCAGCCTTGCATCATCCGACGAATTCCGACGTTAACGTGGACGGAGTCACGTTATCGTTCTTTTCCCCTCCGTGCTGCCACATGATTCATTTGCCAGGATGCAGTTTAGTAAGTTGGTAACCTCTTTCGGTGTACACACCAAACAGAGGGGCCGGGATGATGGTTCCTTGGCCCAGGATTAAAGCCAGTCATCCGGTCAGGGGGCATGGGTTTTTTCGGTTGGGACCGAGAGGGGGGGCACCCCCTTAGAGCGCGCGTATAGAAATTTGATCCCATGCTACGCGAGGTTGTAGCCTCCCCGTCTCAAGGATTTTCTTGAACGTTGCCGAGGGTGATCCCTGGCTTCGGAATGTTGAATGGGTGTGTACTGGTTAGACATATTTCTTCCAAAACACCGTAAATGGAACTAGTCCCCGTGACTACTGAAATCCGTTGGATGTGGTTAAGTACAAACTCTGCAGAGTCAAATTCTTCCAAGTCATCGTATCCATGATCAAGTAGTGTAATCAGTATATCCATATCTATTCGCGTGGAAAACTTGTCCCCGGTGAACAAGCTCAAGTGGTAAACCCAGTTTAATTATTATTACTGTGGATGGACTAACCTTATAATTGTCTCGTACTTGTAATAATTTATAATCTCGAGCTACTGAATTATTGAGCTACAATATAAGCCCTTTATGTGACGTCGCGCAGACGTCCGACTGTGGCGTGTTTTGTTTCTTGCTTTAAATATAAGCCCTTTATGTGATGTCGCTCAGACGTCCGACTGTGGCACGCACTGCCTTTATTTTCTGTTATATGCCCTTTATGTGGTGTCGCCCCGACGCCCGACTGTGGCATTATTATTCTTGCAGTTTCCTCTCGAGGAGTCATTCAGACACTCGTTTGGCACCAGTATTACTATTCTTGCAGTTTCCTCTCGAGGAGTCATTCAGACACTCGTTTGGCACCAGTATTACTATTCTTGCAGTTTCCTCTCGAGGAGTCATTCAGACACTCGTTTGGCACCAGTATTACTATTCTTGCAGTTTCCTCTCGAGGAGTCATTCAGACCCTCCTTTGGCACCCAGTATGTACTATCTCTATGTCTGAACGCACTGGTTAATTTGTTCATACGCTTCATGTTTACATTTGTTATATCTTATGTCCGAACTGTCTTGCGAGTACTTTCATAGTACTCACCTGGCTTGTTGATTTGGCCAGATGTTGACGAAGGCGATCTCTTGGATGAAGAGTTTGATAGCGCGTCCGACGCCTAGAGGAGTCCCAGTCAGTCCTGCGCGATCCCGGATATTGGTCACTTGTATTATATACGCTTCCGCCACCCGCAATAAGTCTCCTCGAGCCTCACTCCGACGCTCGAAGAGCTGTAGTCTTCAGGAGTCATATCACTCGCTTCGCGGTGATATTTCCACCACCGTTATTATCATGAGTTAGTAGTTATGCCACCCTATCCGCCGTCTTGTTTTATCGGCGTGCATGCAATAAATTGTTGGGCAGTCTCCGCTCAACCTTGTATTATATTCAGTACTCCTGGTATTTTTCTTCTGTGACCAAGATATTGTCTACCAGTGAGAAGGAATTCTTCCATACTGGTCCGTAAAAGGGATTGGTCTCTCAATAATTATTTTATTGAAAGACCGGTCGTGACACCCACCAGGCGCGCCGGCCCCCCCTTGCGTGACCAAGTGGGTTGTGCCCACCTTGGTGGCCTCCCGCACCCCCTCTTTGCACTATAAATTCTCAAATATTCCGAAACCCATCGGGGTTAACCTAGATCAGAAGTTCCGCCGCCGCAAGGCTCTGTTGCCACCGAAAACCAATCTAGACCTATTCTAGCACTCTGCCGGAGGGGGGAATCATCTCCGGTGGCCATCTTCGTCATCGCGGCGGCCACCACGATGAGGAGGGAGTAGTCCACCCTCGGGGCTGAGTGTTTGTACCAGTAGCTATGTGTTTAATCTCTCTCTCTCTCGTGATTTCTATCATGGGCTTTGTTAATATAGTCGGATCATATGATGTTTCTACCCTCTATACTCTTGTTATGATGAATTGGTCCTTTACCTTTTGAAGTTTTCTCTTGTCAGATTGAACATTCAGAGATAAGAACACATGATATATGTTTTGCGGTATGAATACTTGTGGTGACAATTGGGGCATCTTATTGATTCACTTGATATATGTTATGGCATTCAACTCGCGGATTCCCGCGGTGATATTGGGGTAATCTATGCATAGGGGTTGATGCACGTTTTTCTTCGACGAAAACTTCGGGGTCTCTTTGTTGTTCTTTGTGTGGATTGAGCATTATGAATATGAATTTGCTTTGGTGTTATCTTAGTATGAACTCTTGATTAGATCGATCGGAAAGAATAGCTTGCGTTATTCTAGTACGAACTCTAGGATAGATCGAACGGAAAGAATAGCTTTGATTTGGTTTCATACCTTACAAACAATTTCTATCTTTTGTTCTCCGCTAATAGGAACTCGGAAGTGATTCTTTATTACACTTTGAGGGATAATCATATGATCCAACTATGTTAGCACTGTTGAGAGATTGCACTAGAGAAAGTACTGTAGCGACCAGACTTCAAACAGTCTGTGCTGCTGTGCATCAGTGTCATCCCTGGATCAGTAATGCTGACACGCACAGTACAAATGGAGGATTTATAACAGAGTAGCAATCACACACTTATTACATCGAGTATCTCAAAGTATGATAAATATGGCTTAAGCCATCTAATACGATAACAGCGGAAGACTTGGAAGATAAGTGAGTCCATCAACTCCAACGGCATCACTGAGTATAAGACCACGACCTAAGGCACCTTACTCGTCGTCTGAAAAGTCTGCAACATAAAACGTTGCAGCCTGAAAACGGGTCAGCACATGGAATATGCTGGCAATGTAACACATAGAGAGTAATGGACATAATAATGCTATACTACATGCATATTTGGCTGGTAGAAGGCTCTATGGTTACAGTTTTGCGAAAAGCCAAATTTTCCCTACTGCAAAGGAATAAATTTTGTTTAACTATCATGGTGGTTGTTAAACATTGAGATGGTTGACAGCATCTCAATCCCAATTAAGTATCATCATTAACCCAACAAATTTAATTAAAGTAACATGGTGATGAGATTCACATGATAATCCAAGTACTAGATACTCAAGATGTCCATAACCGGGGACACGGCTAACCATGATTAGTTTGTACACTCTGCAGAGGTTTGTGCACTTTTCCCCACAAGACTCGATCGCCTCCGCTTGATTCTCGCACTACATGATGTTTGAGAAACGGATGACCGAGACACAGTCTTTCAGAAACAATAACTCTTTACTCCGGGTGGACAGTTACACCTACTTTCCCCTACATCTGCTAGCCCACCTCTTCAAGAGATCATGTAACCTACTCAACTATGCTAGAGCCCATAATAGCTTGTGGCTGCACACGGAAGTTTCTAGCATGAATAATCTTATGATCCCTTTGAGCCTGGGTGGTGGTCCTTAGAAAAACAGGCAACACTGGGTTCTCCAGGTGCCTCAATCCACCCAGATGTGAGTTTTAGTTGCCACCTTAAGTAAACCATTAATTAACAATCTCACATTGTCGTGAATATCTCTCAAACCCAATCCACGTCTACTAGCATAGCATAGCGATATAAGCAAACGTAGAAGTAACTCCCAAGGGTTTGATAATAAACAGGTAATAGGTACTACCTCAACTACATCCCAATACCCACAATTTAATTAGATCCTAACCATGCAATGTTTGAGGGTTGGTCTAATGCAACAAAACTGGGTAGTAAAAGAGGTATGATCAACGTGTTACTTGCCTTGCTGATGATCCGTGAAACTTAGCGATTCGAAGTAGCAAGCGGCGCACTCCGGGTACTCTATCGCAAACAAACAAGCATACAATAAGCACTCATCAAATGCATAGGTAAAACTCAAATAATGATCTAACCAGAAAGTTCAACTTAAGAACTCTGGTTTGCAAAAAGAATCAAATCGAACGAAGCAACGAAAGTCAAACGGCGAAAGAAACAAGCTTCGTTTACTAATCTGGATCTAGGTCAAATTTTACAGTAGCAAAAACTTGTTTGAGTGGGTTAAACGGAAAGAGAATTTCGAGACGAAACTCTAGGCGCTTGAATCGCCTGATTCCGATAAACGAGCGAAAAGATAAACGAAAATGAAAATCTGATCAGAAATCGCGATCTGAAATAATCGCGGAAAATCCGACGAAAAAGAAAACTGACGGACAGTTAAACGGACGGACGTTCGTTAACAGCGTCTAACCGACGAACACGTACGTTAAAACGAACGGGTCGGTGAACGTTCACTAATTAAATAAACCGAAAAGAAATAAACCGATCTATATAGAAAAACTAGGGTTTCGAAAAAAATAAACCAGGGTGGTTTTTTTTAAAAACCGGATGGCGAACGGCGGCGGCTCCGGCTAACCTCCGGCGAGGCTCGGGACGGGGCTCCGGCGGGTCAGGCGAGGGCGGCGAGGGGCGGCGGGGCTGCGGGCGTCGAAGGGCGACGAGGGCGGCGGCGTACGGCGTCGGGGCGGCGAGCTCCTCGGGCGGCGGCGTCGGCTCCGGCGGCTTCGGGTCGGGGCGGAGACGGGGTGAGGAGAGGGCGGCGGGGCTGGGGTATAAAAGGAGGGGAGGTGCCGTGGGGGAGGGGGCAAGGCGGCGGGCGGCGGCGCTGTCGTGCCCGAGAGGGAGACGGGCGCGGAGCAGCTGGGCCGTCGGCTGGGCTTCGGCCCAGTCGGCGCCCTCGGCGTTTTTTTTAATAATATCGCCAAATATAAAAAAATTCATAGAAAAATAAATAAAAATCCAAAAATGCTAAAACAAATTTTCACCGTCTAATTAAAATAATTAGAACAAGATGAACATTTTCTTGGCCCAAAATGCAGTTTTGAAAACGTGCAATTTTTCTAATGCATTTAAAATTGCAAATAAAACCCGAATAAAATCCAATATTTAATTTTAATATTTTTCCTCCAATATTTCAATTATTTTGGAGAAGTCATATTTTCTGCTCTCATTTATTTTAATATGAAATATTTTTCGGAGAGAAAAATAATTTAAGACCAAAAATCCTCGTTTTATTATTTGATAAAAATCAAATGTGAAAACCGGGAAAAATTCCCAACTCTCTCTGAGGGTCCTTGAGTTGCTTAGGATTTTCGAGGATTTGCCAAAATGCAATAAAATATGCTATGCAATGATGATGTAATGTATAACATTCCAAATTGAAAATTTGGGATGTTACAAGTACGGACCCTAGGCCTCATTTTTAAGCAATGCAATACTGTTTTCGTGCCCATTTACTATTTGCTACCTTGCTGTTTTTATTTATTCAGATTATAAAAGTATATTTCTACCATCAATATTACACTTGTATCACCATCTCTTCGCCGAACTAGTGCACCTATACAATTTGCCATTGTATTGGGTGTGTTGGGGACACAAGAGATTTCTTGTATTTGGTTGGAGGCTCTTCTGAGAGAGACCATCTTCATCCTACACCTCCCACGGATTGATAATCCTTAGGTCATCCACTTGAGGGAAAATTGCTACTGTCCTACAAAACTCTGCGCTTGGAGGCCCAACACGAGTCTACAAGAATAAAGTTGCATAGTAGACATCAATCTTTATTCGGGCGCCTTTGCCGGGGAGGTGAGTGCTTGAAGGTATATCTTTAGATATTGCAATCGAATCTTTTAGTTTCTTGTTTATCACTAGTTTGGTTTAGAAAAGAAAACTAAAAATGGAATTGAGTTTGCATCATATTATTGATCATCTTTATAATATCTTTCTTGAAAATGATGGTTCAGAAAATTGTGCTCAATTGTTAGAAGAAGAATTCAATAAAATTCTTGGCACAAAATATTGGAATGATGAGCATGATTGCAATGTTGTTAGTATAAATTCTTTGAATACCCAAAATGCTAATGATGATTGCACAAGTCATGACAAAAATGTTTCTTATAAGCATGTCACTTTTTACGGAGTGAATTGGGAGTGCCTTTGCACACCAAAAAGGGAAGATAGATTTTGTAAGGAGCATAAATATTTAGAAAAAACAAAGTGGCAAGAGAGGCTAGATGATTGTGCTGAAAGATGTATTTTTTTTGCCATCCTTGTGAACTTTGCAATGAACATGGTCATTTAAATCTCCAATGCAAATTCTTTCATGATCAAATAGTGTCCAAAAATTGTGATAACTTGATTACCCTTGAGCATCATAAAGAGCTTAGTCTTCTTTTGGGGTATGAAGAAATAAAACGTATAACTGAGGGTATTCCAAAATTTAATCTCAATAGACTTCTTGATTTTGATCTAGAGGAAATTTATATGTTTTGTGCGGTAAATTGCATTGATAATCCTTATATTGCCAATTATCTAAAGTCAAGAAAACAAATGGAATATGAAGAGAGCACTAATGAAATGGAAAATATTTCCCAATACCCTCCTAGTGTTTATTATGATGAATCAGGTAACAAGGAGGAGCTTCCTATCCAACCAATCTCATCAATAAGAAGCTTGAAAAGATCAATTAAACCCACACGTGATGTGGTGAAGAAGAAGAAAAGAAGAAAGAAAAGAGGTAAAAAGGTATCTCTCCCAAATAACGTTGATCCTATTATTGTTGTGCCTCATGAAAATGAGTCAAAAATAATTTTGGAAGATGATACACTTGATGATGATTTTGTTATGCCTATTGCTTGTTGTGATGATTATGATTGGGAAGATAATGATACTTCTTATAATATTGGAAATCTTTTTGGCACCAACTTGGGAAATTATGATGATTTGTTATACCGTTGGTGCTATTCATACTATTAATTATGAGAGTGATTATGCTTATGATATGCCAAGCCACAAGCTTGGGATGCTATGTTTGATGAGAATGACATGTTTGAGAATTTACTTGCTGAAATTAATGTTTGTCCCAAGCTTGGGGAGGCTATGTTTAATGAAGATGATCTTTTTAGTCCCCCTACTTTGATTGATCAAAGTTATTTTGATGATAGCATGCCTCCCATTTATGATGATTACATTGATAAAAGTGGCTTTGGAAGAGTGTCAACTCTAGGTAGTAGTGATCCCACTATTTTGGAGAGTGTTGCACCTTATTACAATTTTGATGAAAGTGGATTAGGAGAATTTATGAATTTATTTAGCGATACATCCACTATTTTGGAAGAGGTTTCAATTGACTATGGCAATAAAGTTGCTTTCTATGATGATTATTATGATGACATGTATGCCATAGAGAGTAATAAATTTTCTATGCTTATGGATCATGAAAAGAATGCTTTATGTAATGGTTATATTTATGAATCTATTCATGATGCTACTGAAAATTATTATGGGAGAGGAACTTACGATGCATGATGTTCTCTCTATGTTTCAATACTTATCTTTTATGCGAGCATCATTGAAATCATCGTGCCTAGCTAAAAGGCATTAAAGAAAAGCGCTTGTTGGGAGGCAACCCAACACTTTTACTTACTGTTTTTGTGTGTTCACATGATTATGCTACTATATTGATCATGTTTTATTTCTTTTGTTTCAATAAAGTGCCAAGTAAAGCCTTTGGAATCAAGCTGGGTGATAGTTGATTTGACCCTGCTGAAAAATAGAAACTCTTGCGCTCACGAAAATAAGTCCCATTTTTAACAGAAGAGTTCTTTTGAGTTGATTATTTTTGCATAAGCTTAATATAAAAATTTCACGTGGTCCAATTTGTTTCATAATTTTTGGAGTAGCATAAGTATGGTAATTATCCAGATCATTACAGACTATTCTGTTTTTGACAGATTCTGTTTTCAGTGCATAGTTTGCTTCCTTTCTAGTTTCTATGGCTTATATTGCTCAATGTAAATTGTGGAAATGATATGCTACAGTAGGAATTATGTGAGAACAATTATGAATCTTGTCTTTGACAGTACCAAAAGTGAAATGGTTTGCTCTTTATCATACTAACCTATCTCACAAAGTTCCGTTAAGTTTTGTGTGATTGAAGTTTTCAAGTTTTGGGTGAGATATCGATATGAGGAGAATAAGGAGTGACAAGAACCTAAGCTTGGGGATGCCCAAGGCACCCCAAGTTAATATCCAAGGAATATCCAAGCAACCAAGCTTGGGGATGCCCCGGAAGGCATCCCCTCTTTCGTCTCCAACATTATCGGTAACCCCACTCGGAGCTATGTTTTCATTCGTCACATGATATGTGTTTTGCTTGGAGCGTCATTTTATTTTGTTAGGATTTTCTTGCTGTTATTTAAAATAATGTTTTGCATCTTTTATTTCAATAAAAATTTCAAGGATAGCCTTACCATGCTTATTTTACAAGTCTACATGTTGTTGTTTCAAAACAGAAAGTTTATCGATGTTGCAAAAATTCCCTAGAAAAGTCAGAGTGTGATAAAATGTGGAAACTTTCTGCATAATAAGCCCTGATAAATTTTCTACAGTGTGGTAGAATTTCATAATGTTTGGAGTTGAATAAGTATTGATACTCTTGCATTCTTTACAGACTGTACTGTTTTGGCAGATTGTTGTTATGTTTTCATATGTTTGCTTGTTTAATGATTCTATTTGTGGATAGGAGTATAAAATATGCAGAGGCATTTAGTATGCAATGTTGAATAATAATTTTAGTGATTTGCTACAGTAGAGTATGATAAGGTTTTTGCATTGGTTTATACTAACTTATCTCACGAGTTCTTGTTGAGTTTTGTGTGGATGAAGCTTTTGAGATTTAGGACAACCGTGATATGAGAAGAATTAAGGAGACACAAAAGCTCAAGCTTGGGGATGCCCAAGGCACCCCAAGATAATATTTCAAGAAGTCTCAAGCATCTAAGCTTGGGGATGCCCCGGTAGGCATCCCACCTTTCTTCTTCAACATTTATCGGTTAGTATCGGTTGAGCCTAAGTTTTTGCTTCTTCACATGATGTGTGCTATCCTTGAAATGTTATTTTGTTTTGTTTTGCTTGTTGTTTTAATAAATTACTTAGATTTTATATTAGAGAGAGTCCTCAAATAGCTACCTATTTATTTAACTACTCGCATGATCTTCACTTATATCTTTTTGGAGTAGTTTGTCATTTACTCTTGTGCTTCACTTATATCCTATGAGTAAAATTGTTGAATGAATTGAATATTGTGAAGTTGAAATCATATCATGCCTAGTGGTAGCTTCACATTGGGTTTAGAAAGTGAAATCTTTTGAGGATTGACAATCGCAATATTGGTCATACAAGCAATTCACGAATAATTAGTATAAGGAAGAGAACTTTCACATGCAAATACACCATCCTAGAAATCTTTTGTGATTGTGAGCCCCCATCAAAATATTATATGCCAAAATTGTTGACGTTGGACAAGGAAGACAACGTAATGATTTATGTTTGCTCATATTCACATAGAAGTCATATTGTCATAGATCCTTCAACATGTGGTGCTTGCCCCCCATCTTTGCTAGCCAAAAATTCCGCACCAAGTAGAGATACTACTTGTGCATCCAAAAACCCTTAAACCCAAATCTTATTTTCAATAGTCCACCATACCTACCTAAGGATTGAGCAAGATCCTTCAAGTAAGTTGTCATCGGTGCAATAAGGCAATAAAAATTGCTTCTAAAAGTGTTAGATCATTTAGTGTAAGAGAAAATTGAGCGTTGTACAAACTTATGATGGCAAAGCAATAAAAGCGACGGACTGCATAATAAAGGTTGCTATCATAAGGGGCAATATAAAGTGACGTTCTTTTGCACTAAGGGATTGAGCATACAAACAAATAAGTGCATGGCAACCTCTGCTTCCCTCTGTGAAGGGCCTATCTTTTAATTTTTAGTATTTATTTTTATGCAAAGAGTCAAAGTTATTCTCTATTCCTTTTTATTTTTCTCTTTTGGCAAGCATCATGTGGTGAGGAAAGATCTAGGCACATATGTCCAGTTGAATATGGGTAGCATGAGTTATTATTGTTGACATCACCCTTGAGGTGAATACGTTGGGAGGCAAAACAATAAGCCCCTATCTTTCTATGTGTCTGGTTTAAAAGGTTTGCTCATGTGTATGAGCTGAGTGTTAGCAATCATAGAAGACTATATGATAGTTGAGTACGTGGAGCTCTTACTTAAACTTTGTTGAATAAGTTGAATTGCAATTTCTTGGTGACTAAGAACATAGGTTGTCGAGTTTCAAGAGAGTTCATTGTTTGAACCTTAACATATGATTTGGTTGCCACTATAACATGAGAAGTTTTATAAGAAAGAATTGTTGTTATGATGCTAGGAAAAGTGATTGAAATTATCATTGATCAAACTTATGCACTTTGCTAGCATTCACACTTCATAAATTTTTTATTTTATCATTTACCTACTTGAGGACGAGTAGGAATTAAGCTTGGGGATGCTGATACGTCTCCAATGTATCTATAATTTATGAAGTATTCATGCTGTTATTTTATCATTCTTGGATGTTTTACAATCATTTTATAGCAACTTTATATCATTTTTTGGGACTAACCTATTGACCCAGTGCCAGTTGCAGTTTTTGCTTGTTTTTTAAATCGCAGGAAATCAATATCAAACGCAGTCCAAACGCAACAAAACTCCAAGGGGATTTTTTATGAGTCAGAAGACATCCATTGGGCCAGAGCAGCACCTGGGGGATGCCCCGAGGGGAGCACAACCCACCATGGCGCACCAGGCCCCCCTGGCACGCCCAGGTGGGTTGTGCCCACCTCGGTGGCCTCCCGCACCCCCTCTTTGCACTATAAATTCTCAAATATTCCGAAACCCATCAGGGTTAACCTAGATTAGAAGTTCCGCCCCCGCAAGGCTCTGTAGCCATCGAAAACCAATCTAGACCTGTTCTGGCACTCTGCCCGAGGGGGGAATCATCTCCGATGGCCATCTTCATCATCCCGGCGGCCACCACGATGAGGAGGGAGTAGTCCACCCTCGTGGCTGAGGGTTTGTACCAGTATCTATGTGTTTAATCTCTCTCTCTCTCTCGTGATTTCTATCATGTGTTTTGTTAATATAGTCGGATCATATGATGTTTCTACCCTCTATACTCTTGTTATGATGAATTGAATCTTTACCCTTTGAAGTTTTGTCTTGTCGGATTGAATATTCAGAGATGAGAAAACACATGATATATGTCTTGCGGTATGAATACTTGAGGTGACAATTGGGGTATCTTATCGATTCACTTGGTATATGTTATGGCATTCAACTCGCGGATTCCCGCGGTGATATTGGGGTAATCTATGCATAGGGGTTGATGCATGTTTTTCTCCAACGGAAACTTTGGGGTCTTTTTGTAGTTATTTGTGTGGATTGAGTATTATGAATATGAATTTGCGTTGGTGTTATCTTAGTACGAACTCTTGATTAGATCGATCGGAAAGAATAGCTTGCGTTATTCTAGTACGAACTCTAGGATAGATCGAACGGAAAGAATAGCTTTTAGTTGGTTTCGTACCCTACAAACAATTTCTATCTTTTGTTCTCCGCTAATAGGAACTCGGGAGTGATTCTTTATTACACTTTGATGGATAATCATATGATCCAACTATGTTAGCACTGTTGAGAGATTGCACTAGAGAAAGTATGGACCCTAGGCCTCATTTTTAAGCATTGCAATACCGTTTTTCTGCCCGTTTACTATTTTCTACCTTGCTGTTTTTATCTGTTCAAATTATAAAAATATATTTCTACCATCAATATTACACTTGTATCACCATCTCTTCGCCGAACTAGTGCACCTATACAATTTGCCATTGTATTGGGTGTGTTGGGGACACAAGAGATTTCTTGTATTTGGTTGCAGGGTCATCTGAGAGAGACCATCTTCATCCTACACCTCCCAGAGATTGATAAACCTTAGGTCATCCACTTGAGGGAAAATTGCTACTGTCCTATAAAACTCTGCGCTTGGAGGCCCAACACGTGTCTACAAGAATAAAGTTGCGTAGTAGACATCAGCCACCAACGGTTGAGTATGAATCTTTCTTGACTAGCCTTTGTTACGGTGAAAATAGGGGAGTGAGACAAGGAAGAATAAAGAGCATTCACTTTCCCGCAATTCAGTATTTTGCTTTATTTAACGGGAAATGCATAGTAGTCAAGCAATACTGTAGCATACTTTATGCGCCAGACTTGAGCCTCACACCGCTCTCACTGGTGAAAGGAATTATAACCTTGGAGTGATTGTGGCACGTAGACTTCAGCATAACGCCAAAAGTGGCTGGTTCTATGGTGGAATTTATGCCACACGTCTAGCACGAGGGCTGGGTGTTTCACCTTTGCCCTTTGATCCTATCTTACCCACTCGGTATTTAGATTTTGATGCTTTAAAAGAGCATAAAATCCTTAAAGGAAAGATTCATGACTTCACTTATAATCTGATTTTTAACCAATCATCTATTGTGGACACATATTTGCATGCCCCTACTCTTTTTGACTACAACAACAAGGGAAGATATTTTGTTCTTGAGAGCGAGGCCCGAGCTCATAACGCAGCAGTGGTAGCGGCATGGCGTGCCGAGGCATCTCACGGAGGTAAATAGTTTTTCTCGATGCAGAGGTGTGTCGTACCAAGCTCCCTCCAGACTACTGATCGACTGCCAAGTTAGGCCAAAAGCCTAAGCTTGGGGGAGTACGTGTTTCTCACCGACATTACATTTATGTCTACATATCATTCTATTTGTTGGTGTTCACACTTTTTCATTGTACCATCCATGCTTAGATTTATTTTCTTCCTTTCTTCTTGTGTGTTTGAAAAACTTTAGAAAAACCAAAAAAATTAGTTGTAGTAATTTACTTTCCGTGCATGCTTAGTAGTAGTTCTAAAAAGAATCCAAAAATATTTCCTTGTTCTTCTTTTGCTTGGTGGGAGCTTTCCCGTGTAAATAGTTTTTCTCATTTTTGCTTTTTATCTGCTTGTTGAAGAAAACCAAAAACTCCAAAAATATTTTAGTGTGTTTCTCTGAATTTCTTTTCTTTTTATTCGAGTCTTACCAAGGAGAAGACCACGACGAAAATGTTGAGTGGCTCTCATATGAATAAATGTTAAACTAATGGAGAGCCCATTTTACCTTGTCTTCTCTTGTTGAATAAAATGTTTTGCAGATTCCAGCTTAGTCCACGGCACTCTTGCACTATTATTATTATTGTTTTTATATCATTCGGTCGTGCAAGTGAAAGGCAATAATGACGACATTTGATGAACTGGCCGTGGCAGAGAAACTGGTATGAACTCGACTTGTTCTGTTTGTGTAAATATGTTTAACCTAGTATCCATGATTCAGCCCATTATGATTAAACATGTTTGCAATGACAATTAGAGATTATAGTTTCTCATGCCATGCATAAGTAGCTGGGAGTTGATAATGATTTATCTTGGATATCAACATAGCGTTAAAATGATTGTGATGTAGTATGATGATATGGTATCCTCCTCTGAATGTTCGAGTGGCTTGACTTGGCACATGTTCATGCATGTAGTTGAATCAAAACCAACATAGCCTCTATGATATTTATGTTCATGGTGTTTATATACTGCTCATGCTAGTGTCCAATGTTACTTATGCATAATGCATGGTTATGATCGTTGTTGCTCTCTAGCTGGCCGCTTCTCAATCTTAGTTGCTAGCCTTCGCCTGTAGTAAGTGGGGATTCTGCTTGTACATCAAAAACCTTGAAACCAAAGTTATTCCAGATGAGTCCACCATACCTACCTATATGCGGTCTTACCCTGTCGTCCTAAGTAAATTTGCATGTGCCACCTCTAAAAACTTCTAAAAAATTATCCTTTTTGTGTGCCTGGATCGTTCATGGAACGACAGGAGGTGGTCGGTATCTTCCATGCTAAGCGGGTCATTCTCAGGTCGAGTGTTTATTCAGTCGCCATCGCACGAGAAAGGGCGGTAATAGGGATGCCCAGTCCCAAACTGCAAACATGAAAAAGAGTTCATCTCTGAAATATCAAACAAAAACTCCCAATGGAGTCAAAACCTTTACTTTTATCGCTTGGGAACCGCCACTAGCGTGCTTAGCATGGAAGATGTTGATAACTGATGGTCGTGAAGTGAATAAGAAGGGTGCATGTCTCAAAATATCATTTATCTCTGTTTTAAAAACTGAGCTCTAGCACCTGTGCAAATCACTGCTTCCCTCTGCGAAGGGACTTTCTATTTACTTTTAAGTTGTGTCATCACCTTCTAAAAACAAGCGCCATAAACTGAGTAGAGCACAGCCGTCATGATTTATGCATTATGTATAGCTCATGTTGGGTGCATCATGACTGGATCTTTTCTACCATGAATTACAATGTTTAGTCGCTGCTTGAACTTTGGAGGTGCTCTGCATTTATGTTTTGCGGTCTCAGAAAGGGCTAGCGAGATACCATTATTGTCATATTATATCATGGTTGTTTTGACAACGTGTTGCTGTTTGAGATATCTTATTATTGCTCGCTAGCTGATTATGTCATCGATATGAGTCATTATAATCTTTAAGAGTTATTGTCGACATGGTTAGTTATAATGTTGGCTGAAAACATGCGTGCTGTTTAAGCTTATTTATGCAAACAAGAGCAAAAGAGTTTGTAAAAGTTTTTCTTTCTCACTTTCAGTTTATCAACTGAATTGCTTGAGGACAAGCAAAGGTTTAAGCTTGGGGGAGTTGATATGTCTCCAACGTATCTACTTTTTCTCACGCTTTTCCTCTTGTTTTGGACACTAATTTGCATGATTTGAATGAAACTAACCCCGGATTGACATTGTTTTCTGCAGAACTACCATGGTGTTGTTTTTGTGCAGGAATAAAAGTTCTCGGAATGGAACGAAACTTTGCGAGGATTTTTTATATCAATAATAAGAATTTCTGGAGCCAAGACCCACCGGAGAGGGGCCCCTGGTTGGGCACAACCCACCAGGGCGCGCCCCCCCCTCTCCTGGCACACCCAGGTGGGTTGTACCCACCTGGTGGCCCCGCTGACGACCCCCTGATACTATAAAATCACATATTTCCAGAAAAAACCAGGGAGAAAGAATTATCGCGATCCACGAGAGGGAGCCGCCGCCAAGCCCTGTTCTTCCTCGAGAGGGCAGATCTGGAGTCCGTTTGGGGCTCCGGAGAGGGCGATCTTCGTTCTTCGTCATCACCAACCCATCTCCATCGCCAATTCCATGATGCTCCTCACTGGGAGTGAGTACTTCCTTTGTAGGCTCGCTGGTGAGGAGTTGGATGAGATTCATCATGTAATCGAGTTAGTTTTGTTAGGGCTTGATCCCTAATATCCACTATGTTCTTAGATTGATGTTCCTATGACTTTGCTATGCTTAATGCTTGTCACTTTGGGCCCGGGTGCCATGAACTCAGATCTGAACTGTTTATGAATTCATCATTAGATCCATGTTTTAGATCCGATGTTGCAAGTTATAGTCACCTACTACGGTTATGATCCGGCAACCCCGGAGTGACAACAATCGGGCCCACTCCCGGTGATGACCGTAGTTTGAGGAGTTCATGTATTCGCTATGTGTTAATGCTTTGTTCCGGTTCTCTATTAAAAGGAGGCCTTAATATCCCTTAGTTTCCAATATGGACCCCACTGCCATGGGAGGGTAGGACAAAAGATGTCCTGCAAGTTCTTTTAATAAAGCATGTATGACTATTTACAGAATACATGCCTACATTATATCGATGAACTGGAGCTAGTGCCGTATCGCCCTAGGTTATATCTGTCACATGATAAATATCATCCAACAAGTCACCGATCCAATGCCTACGAATTTATCTTATATTGTTTCTGCTAAGTTACTACTGCTATCATCACTGTTACACTTGCTACAAAAATACTGTTATCACTGTTACTGTTACTGTTGCCACTGTCACTATTATCAAAACTATCAAACTACTTTGCTACTGATCACTTTGCTGCAGATAATTAATCTCCATGTCTGGTTGAATTGACAACTCAGCAGCTAATACCATCAAATATTCTTTAGCTCCCCTTGTGTCGAACCTATAAATTTGGGTTGAATACTCTACCCTCGAAAACTATTGCGATCCCCTCTACTTGTGGGTTATCAGTACCCCAAAGTTTCTACCGGAGAGTCAAGACGAAAACGTGTGCTAGCCCCTATGCATAAGTTCACAAGGTCACAGAACCCACAAGTTGATCACCAAAACATACATCAAGGGGATGACATGAATATCCCATTGTCACCACAGATAAGCACATGCAAGACATACATCAAGTGTTATCAAATCCTTAAAGACTCAATCTGATAAGATAACTTCAAAGGGAAAACTCAATCCATTACAAGAAGGTAGAGGGGGAGAAACATCATAAGATCCAACTATAATAGCAAAGCTCATGGTACATCAAGATCGTGCCAAATCAAGAACACGAGAGAGAGAGAGAGAGAGAGAGAGAGAGAGAGAGATCAAACACATAGCTACTGGTACATACCTTCAGCCCCGAGGGTGAACTACTCCTTCCTTGTCAGGGAGAGCGCCGGGATGATGAACATGGCCACCGGTGATGGTTTCCCCCTCTGGCAGTGTGCCGGAATAGGGTCCCGATTAGTTTTTGGTGGCTATAGAGGCTTGTGGTGGTGGAACTCTCGATCTAGGTTTATTTCTGGGGGTTTCTATATTTATAGGAATTTTTGGCGTCGAGAACAAGTCAGGGGGGGTCCATGAGCCAACGACAAGGACGGAGGGCGCGCCTAGGGGGGAGGGTGCGCCCTCCACCCTTGTGGAGGCCTCGTGGCTCTTCTGGCCCAACTCTTTTGCTTTGGGGGCTTCTTCTGGTCCATAAAAATTTACCATAAATTTTCAGCTTATTTGGACTCCGTTTGATATTCCTTTTCTGCGAAACTCAAAAACAAGGAAAAATAGAAACTGGCACTGGGTCGTAGGTTAATAGGTTAGTCCCAAAAATCATATAAAATAGCATATAAATGCATATAAAACATCCAAGATAGATAATATAATAGCGTGGAACAATAAAGAATTGTAGATACGTTGGAGACGTATGAAGCATCCCCAAGCTTAATTCCTGCTCGTCCTCGAGTAGGTAAATGATAAAAACAAATTTTTTTGATGTGGAATGCTATCAAGTGCACAAGTTTGATCAATGATAATTCCAATCACTTTTTCTAGCATCATTATATATCCTAACAGTAGCTCATATCATAAAGCTTCTCATGATCAAGTAACAAGCTATTCACATGTTAAAGCATAGATCATAAACTTTCTTGAAAACTAACAAACTATGTGCTTAGTCATCAAACAATTGAATTCATCTTATTTTCAGGAAGGGTCTATGTAAGAGGTTTGATTTAGCAAATCTCACATACTCGACTATCATATAGTCTTCCATGATTGCTACCACTCAAAGCATATTTTTAGAACAAATAGCATCCATCGAACACAGAGAAAGATAGGGGCTTAATGTTTCGCCTCCCAACTTATTTTCATATAGATAATTTTCAACAATAATAATTCATGATCAAATATATTTGAATGGCCATATATGCTTAGATCTTTCCCCATCACATGATGCTTGCCAATTAAAGAGTAGGTTGGAATGATAAGGAATACTACTGACTCTTGCATAAAAGTAAAAGATAGGCCCTTTGCAGAGGGAAGCAGGGATTTGTGCAGGTGCCAGAGCTCAAAGCTTTTAAAACAGAGATGAAAATAATTTTGAGAGGTATGCTTTCATTGTCAACATAACAACCAAGAGTTCCCAATATCTTCCATACTAGATACATTATAGGCGGTTTCCAAACAGAAAGGTAAAGATTTTACTCCCCCTCCACCAACAAGCACGTTCCATGGCTGGTCCGAAACAACGGGTACTGTCCAACTATCAACAAACCTGGGGGAGTTTTGTTTAATTATTTGCGATTTTGTTTTTGATCTTTTGATCATAGGACTGGGCATCCCAATTACCAGCCACTCTCTCGTGAATGATGAGCGGAGTCCACCCATCGTGAGAATAACCCACATATCATGGAAGATACTAACAGCCCCTAGTCACCACATGAGTGATTCGGGCATACAAAACAGATTATTATTTGAAGGTTTAGAGTTTGGCACAGGAAAATTTACTTGGGACGATAGGTAAATACCGCATATAGGTAGATATGGTGGACACTCATGGAAGAGACCTGGTTCAAGGAATTTGGATGCACAAGCAGTATTCTCGCTTAGTACAGAAATTTAGGCTAGCAAAACATTCTAAATAGCAAGCACCACATGTTGGAGGATCCATAACAATATAACTTCTATACAAATATACCCAAGCATAACTCATTATGTTGTCTTCCTTGTCCAACTTCAACTAATTTGCTCAGATTTGAAAATAATTAATGGGGCTCACAATCATAGAAGATGTCCAAGATAGTATATTTATATGTGAAATCTCTCTTCCTTCAATATTCTTTCATGAATTGTTCAAGTGACCAATACAATGTTTGCTAACTTTCAATAAATTTACCACCTATACTTCTTATATGTGAAGTCATTACTCCCCATGGGATAAGCATATGAAACATATATAATTGCAGATTTATGATATTCAATTCATTCAACCATTTACTCATAGTATATAAGTGAAGCGCACGAGTAAATGACAAACTACTCCAAAAAGATATAAGTGAAGATCAATGAGTAGTCAAATAATTAAGTAGCTATGTGAAGACTCTCTCGCATTTAAGAATTTTAGATCTTAATATTTTATTCAAACAGGAAGCAAAACAAAATGAAATGACTCCAAGGATAGCACTGATAACCCACAAGTATAGGGGATCGCAACAGTTTTCGAGGGTAGAGTATTCAACCCAAATTTATTGATTCGACACAAGGGGAGCCAAAGAATATTCTCAAGTATTATGTAGCGACCAGACCTCAAACAGTCTGTGCTGCTGTGCACCAGTGTCATCCCTGGATCAGTAATGCTGACACGCACAGTACAAATGGAGGATTTATAACAGAGTAGCAATCACACACTTATTACAACGAATATCTCAAAAGAGAATAAGTATGATAAATATGGCTTAAGGCCATCTAATACGATAACAGCGGAAGGCTTGGAAGATAAGTGAGTCCATCAACTCCAACGGCATCACTGAGTATAAGACCACGACCTAAGGCACCTTACTCGTCGTCTGAAAAGTCTGCAACATGAAACGTTGCAGCCCGAAAACGGGTCAGCACGTGGAATATGCTGGCAATGTAACACATAGAGAGTAATGAACATAATAATACTATACTACATGCATATATGGCTGGTGGAAAGCTCTATGGTTACAGTTTTTGCGAAAAGCCAGTTTTTCCCTACTTCAAAGGAATAAATTTTATTTAACTATCATGGTGGTTGTTAAACATTGAGATGGTTGACAGCATCTCAATCCCAATTAAGTATCATCATTAACCCAACAAATTTAATTAAAGTAACATGGTGATGAGATTCACATGATAATCCAAGTAATAGATACTCAAGATGTCCATAACCGGGGACACGGCTAACCATGATTAGTTTGTACACTCTGCAGAGGTTTGTGCACTTTTCCCCACAAGACTCGATCACCTCCGCTTGATTCTCGCACTACAAGATGTTTGAGAAACGGATGACCGAGACACATTCTTTCAGAAACAATAACTCTTTACTCCGGGTGGACAGTTACACCTACTTTCCCCTACATCTGCTAGCCCACCTCTTCAAGAGATCATGTAACCTACTCAACTATGCTAGAGCCCATAATAGCTTGTGGCTGCACACGGAAGTTTCTAGCATGAATAATCGTATGATCCCTTTGAGCCTGGGTGGCGGTCCTTAGAAAAACAGGCAACACTGGGTTCTCCAGGTGCCTCAATCCACCCAGATGTGAGTTTTAGTTGCCACCTTAAGTAAACCATTAATTAACAATCTCACATCTATCGTGAATATCTCTCAAACCCAATCCACGTCTATAAGCATAGCATAGCAATATAAGCAACGTAGAAGTAACTCCCAAGGGTTTGATAATGAAACAGGTGATAGGTACTACCTCATCTACTTCCCAATTCCCACAGTTTAATTAGATCCTAACCATGCAATGTTTGAGGTTGCTCTAATGCAATAAAACTGGGTAGTAAAAGGGGTATGATCAAAGTGTTACTTGCCTTGCTGATGATCCGTGAAACCTAGAGATTCGAAGTAGCAAGCGGCGCACTCCGGGTACTCTGTCGCAAACAAACAAGCAAACAATAAGCACTTATCTAATGCACAAGTAAAACTCAAATAAAGATCTAACCAGAAAGTTCAACTTAAGAACTCCGGTTTGCAAAAAGAATCAACTCAAACGAAGCAACGAAAGTCAAACGGCGAAAGAAACAAGCTTCGTTTACTAATCTGGATCTAAGTCAAATTTTACAGTAGCAAAAACTTGTTTCAATAGGTTAAACGGAAAGAGAATTTCGAGATGAAACTCTAGGCGCTTGAATCGCCTGATTCCGATAAACGAGCGAAAAGTTAAACCAGAACGAAAATCTGATCAGAAATCGTGATCTGGAATAATCGCGGAAAATCCGACAAAAAAGAAAACTGACGAACAGTTAAACGAACGGATGTTCGTTAACAGCGTCAAACCGACGAACACGTTCGTTAAAACGAACAGAACGGTGAACGTTCACTAAGTAATTAAACCGAAAAAAATAAACCGAACTAGGGTTCGAAAAAAAACGAACGGTTTTTTTAAGAAAACTGGCACGGCGGCGGCGGCGGCTCGGCTACCTCGTCGGCAACTCCGGCGGGTCGGGCGAGGTGCGGCGAGGGGCGGCGAGGCTCGGGCATCGGCGGGGCGACGACGGGAGGTGGCGGGCGGCGGCGTACGGGCTCCGGGGCGGCGACGTCTTCGGCGGCGGCGCGGGCGCTCCTAGCGGCGGCGGCGGATGCGGGTCGGGGTGGCGGGTGAGGAGAGGCGGCGGGGTAGGGGGTACTTATAGGAGGGGAGAGGGTGCCGTGGAGGAGGGGCAAGGCGGCGGCGGCGTCGGCCTCGAGCCGGACTCGGCGGAGGCGGGAGCCGTGCTCGGGAGGGAGACGGGGCGCGGGGCAGGCTGGGCCGTCGGCTGGGCTTCGGCCCAGTCGGCGCGCTCGGCGTGTTTTTTTAATAATTCGCCGAATCTAAAAAACATCGCAGAAATATTAATAAAAATCCAAAAATGCTAAAACAAATTTTTCCCGTCTAATTAGAATAATTAGAACGAGATGAACATTTTTTTGACCCAAAAATGCAGTTTTGAAAACGTGCAATTGTTTTTTGCAATTAAAATAGCAAATAAAAATCCGAATAAAATCCAATATTTGATTTTAATATTTTTACCTCCAATATTTTGGTTATTTTGGAAAAGTCATATTTTCTCCTCTCATTTATTTTAATATGAAATATTTTTCGGAGAGAAAAATAATTAAAACCAAAATCCTCGTTTTATTATTTGATAAAAAAATCAAATATGAAAACCGGGAAAATCCCCAACTATCTCCGAGGGTCCTTGAGTTCCTTAGGATTTATCGAGGATTTGCCAAAATGCACTAAAATATGCTATGCAATGATGATCTAATGTATAACATTCCAAATTGAAAATTTGGGATGTTACATATTAGCAGTTGAGTTGCCAATTCAACCACACCTGGATAACTTAGTATCTGCAGCAAAGTATTTTGTAGCAAAGTAGTATGGAAGTAACGGTAACGATAGCAAAAGTAATATTTTTGGGTTTTGTAGTGATTGTAACAGTAGCAACGGAAAAGTAAATAAGCGAAGAACAATATGTGAAAAGCTCGTAGGCATTGGATCGATGATGGAGAATTATGCCGGATGCGGTTCATCATGTAACAATCATAACATAGGGTGACACAGAACTAGCTCCAATTCAGCAATGTAATGTAGGCATGTATTCCGAATATAGTCATACGTGCTTATGGAAAAGAACTTGCATGACATCTTTTGTCCTACCCTCCCATGGCAGCGGGGTCCTAATGGAAACTAAGGGATATTAAGGCCTCCTTTTAATAGAGTACCGGACCAAAGCATTAACACATAGTGAATACATGAACTCCTCAAACTACGGTCATCACCGGGAGTGGTCCCGACTATTCTCACTTCGGGGTTGCCGGATCATAACACATAGTAGGTGACTATAGACTTGCAAGATAGGATCAAGAACTCACATATATTCATGAAAACATAATAGGTTCAGATCTGAAATCATGGCACTCGGGCCCTAGTGACAAGCATTAAGCATAGCAAAGTCATAGCAACATCAATCTCAGAACATAGTGGATACTAGGGATCAAACCCTAACAAAATTAACTCGATTACATGATAGATATCATCCAACCCATCACCGTCCAGCAAGCCTACGATGGAATTACTCATGCACGGCGGTGAGCATCATGAAATTGGTGATGGAGGATGGTTGATGATGACGACGGCGACGGATTCCCCTCTCCGGAGCCCTGAACAGACTCCAGATCAGCCCTCCCGAGAGGTTTTAGGGCTTGGCGGCAGCTCCGTATCGTAAAACGCGATGAATCCTTCTCTCTTATTTTTTTTTCTCCCCAAAAGTGAATATATGGAGTTGGAGTTGAGGTCGGTGGAGCGTCAGGGGGCCCACGAGGCAGGGGGCGCGCCCCCCACCCTTGTGGACAGGGTGTGGGCCCCCTAACGTGGATTCTTCTTCCAGTATTTTTAATATTTTCCAAAAATATGTTCCGTGGAGTTTCAGGTCATTCCGAGAACTTTTGTTTCTGCACATAAATAACACCAGGGATAGTCTGCTGAAAACAGCGTCAGTCTGGGTTAGTTCCATTCAAATAATGCAAGTTAGAGTCCAAAACAAGGGCAAAAGTGTTTGGAAAAGTAGATACGACGGAGACGTATCAACTCCCCCAAGCTTAAACCTTTTCTTGTCCTCAAGCAATTCAGTTGATAAACTAAAAGTGATAAAGAAAAACTTTTACAAACTCTGTTTGCTCTTGTTGTTGTAAATATGTAGAGCCAGCATTCAAGTTTTCAGCAAAGATTATGACTAACACATTCACAATAACTCTTAGGTCTCATGTTTACTCATATCAATGGCATAATCAACTAGCGAGCAATAATAATAAATCTCGGATGACAACACTTTCTCAAAACAATCATGATATGATATAACAGGATGGTATCTCGCTAGCCCTTTCTGAGACCGCAAAACATAAATGCAGAGCACCTTTAAAGATCAAGGACTGACTAGACATTGTAATTCATGGTAAAAGAGATCCAATCATAGTCATACACAATATAAATTAATAGTAATGAATGCAAATGACAGTAGTGCTCTCCAGCTGGTGCTTTTAATAAGAGGGTGATGACTCAACATAAAAGTAAATAGATAGGCCCTTCGCAGAGGGAAGTAGGGATTTGTAAAGGTGCCAGAGCTCGATTTTAAAGCAGAGATAAATAGTATTTTGAGCGGCATACTTTCATTGTCAACATAACAACCAAGAGATGGTGATATCTTCCATGCTACACACATTATAGGCGGTTCCCAAACAGAATGGTAAAGTTTATACTCCCCCTCCACCAACAAGCATCAATCCATGGCTTGCTCGAAACAACAAGTGCCTCCAACTAACAACAGTCCCGGGGGAGTTTCATTTGCAATTATTTTGATTTAATTTGAAAAAAGCATGGGACTGGGCATCCCAGTGACCAGCCATTTTCTCGTGAGTGAGGAGCGGAGTCCACTCCTCTTGAGAATAACCCGCCTAGCATGGAAGATATGGACAGCCCTAGTTGATACATGAGCTATTCGAGCATACAAAACAGAATGTTTATTTAAAGGTTTAGAGTTTGGCACATACAAATTTACTTGGAACGGCAGGTAGATACCGCATATAGGAAGGTATAGTGGACTCATATGGAATAACTTTGGGGTTTAAAGGATTGGATGCACAAACAGTATTCCTGCTTAGTACAAGTGAAGGCTAGCAAAAGACTGGGAAGCGACCAACTAGAGAGTGACAGCAGTCATGAACATGCATTAAAATTAGTAAACATTGAGTGCAAGCATGAGTAGGATATAATCCACCATGAACATAAATATCGTGAAGGCTATGTTGATTTGTTTCAACTACATGTGTGAACATGTGCCAAGTCAACTCACTTGAATCATTCAAAAGAGGATACCACCCCACTATACCACATCACAACCATTTTAATAGCATGTTGGCACGCAAGGTAAACCATTATAACTCATAGCTAATCAAGCATGGCACGAGCAACTATGATCTCTAATTGTCATTGCAAACATGTTCATCCATAATAGGCTAAATCAGGAACGATGAACTAATCATATTTACAAAAACAAGAGAGGTCGAGTTCATACCAGCTTCTCTTATCTCAGTCAGTCCATCATATATCGTCATAATTGCCTTTCACTTGCACGATTGAATGCTGTGAAAATAATAAGAGTGCACGTGCATTGGACTAAGCTGGAATCTGCGAGCATTCAATAAACAGGAGAAGACAAGGCAATATGGGCTCTTGGTTAAATCAACAATAATACATATAAGAGCCACTTCAACAATTTAATTATGGTCTTCTCCTATCGACCCCCAAAGAAAAGAAAAGAAATAAAACTATTTACACGGGAAAGCTCCCAACAAGCAAAAGAAGAACGAGAAATCTTTTTGGGTTTTCTTTTTAATTATTACTACTACAGCAAGAAAAGTAAAATAACTAAAAGCTACACTATTTTTTTTTGTTTTCTTAAGGTTTATTAAACACACAAGAAGAAAGCAAGAAAAAGAAAATAAACTAGCATGGATATTACAGTGAAAGAGTATGAGCACCGACATCTAGCAATGAGTGTGTGTGAACATAAATGTAATGTCAGTGAGAAATACGTACTCCCCCAAGCTTAGGCTTTTGGCCAAAGTTGGTTTATCGCCACGGATGGCCTGGCGGATATCCATAGTTGTAGTAGGGGTCGTACTGGGATGCTGCAGTTATTGCCTCCTGGGCTGCAGCGTGGCGGCGAGCTACCTCCGCCCTCCTCTCATACTCATCTGCCTCCTCTTTGGTAATAAAATGTCTTCCTTTTGCCTGATAATCCAAGAAGGCAGGAGCAGGGAGAGTAATACGGACAGCACGACGTCTGTCAAAGATTAAGCGATACCGGAGAGGCGATTCATTCCTCTCGACAAATTGGTGGTGAACTGTAGCATTAAAGTCTAAATAAGTAGGAGGCAACTCAATATCATCCTCATGTATGTCCACACCAAGAAAATTAGCTAATCGGGTTGCATAAATTCCACCAAAGAAATCTCCATTAAATCTATTATGATGCAACCTACGTGCAACAATGGCTCCCAAATTATAAGATTTGTCTCCTAACGCAGCACTCCTAAGAATACTGAGGTCAGGGACACACATGTGACATGCTTCATCCTTACCATTTATGCACCTACCTATGAAGAGAGCAAAATAATGTATAGCAGGAAAATGAATGCTCCCTATGGTAGCTTGTGCTATATCTCTAGATTCCCCCACAGTTATACTGGCAAGAAAATCTCTAAATTCGTATTTGCGAGGTTCACTAGTACTACCCCATTGTGGAAGTTTGCAAGCAGTGATAAAATCATATAAGTCCATAGTGTAAGATTTTTCATAGAGATCAAACAGGACAGTTGGAGAATTGCGTGAAGATGAAAATTCAAACCTCCTCACAAAGGAACTAGTGAGGTAGTGGTACTCGCGGCACTTTTCCTCCTCGAAGCTCACAAGGTCAGCATTACTCAAATATGCGTTAAATTCTTCCTTGATTCCCGCTCGATCCATAAAGTTTTCTGAAGGCCGTTCACAAGGCCGCACTGGAGCATCCCTTGGTGGCTCATCGTCAGCATCACGCATTGCATGCCTGGGTCCTTGCTTCCTTGAAGAACCACCTTGGTACATTTTCCTAAGAATATTTCTTCCTCTGAAAAATTTCTGAAATTTTTAGTAACTTCAAATAAAAGTGAGCCAAGCTCAACAAGATTGATAGCAACTACTCCTACAAGTGCCTAGAGACTATATCATGCATTAGAACTACTTGGAACCATATAAATTTGACATGCAAGCTCAAGAACATGGTCACCTAGGCAGCACAAATTTGCAATGAATAAAGCACTAGAACAAAAACTAATTGGACCAATGGAGGAGTCACATACCAAGGAACAATCTCCCCAAGCAGTTTTGTGAGAGGTGCTTTGAGCAAAGAGATCGAAAATCGCAGCAAAATGAGCTAGAACTCGTGCTTGAGCTGGATGGTGATTTTTTGGGAGGAAGAAGAAGTGTGTGGGTGCAGGAATAAGTGGAGGGGGGCCACTGTGGGTCCACGAGGCAGGGGGCCGCCCTGTAGGGGTGGGCGCGCCCTGGACCCTCGTGGCCAGGTGCTTGCTCCCCCTGCTGTGTTCTCAGTGCCAGATATTCTCAAATATTCCAGAAAAAATCATATTCCATTTTCAGGGCATTTGGAGAACTTTTATTTTTGGGGTATTTTTATATTGCACGGATAAATCAGAAAACAGACAGAAAAATACTATTTTTGCTTTATTTCAACTAAATAACAGAAAGTAGAGAGAGGGTACAGAAGGTTGTGCTTCTAGTTGCATCCATCTCATGCTCATCAAAAGGAATCCACTAACAAGGTTGATCAGGTCTTGTTAACAAACTCATTCCGAATCGCATGAAACCGGAGAAATTTCGAATGACACTATGTTACCTCAACGGGGATGTGCACATCCCCAATAATAAGAATATCATATTTCTTCTTGACAGTAGGAAGAGGAAATTCAAAACCTCCCAAAATAATCGATGGAATTTTTCCAATAGAATTGATACTGTGGACTTGAGGTTGTTTCCTCGGAAAGTGTACCGTATGCTCATTGCCATTAACATGAAAAGTGATATTGCCTTTGTTGCAATCAATAACAGCCCCTGCAATATTCAAAAAAGGTCTTCCAAGAATAATAGACATACTATCGTCCTCGGGAATATCAAGAATAACAAAGTCCGTTAAAATAGTAACGTTTGCAACCACAACAGGCACATCCTCACAAATACCGACAGGTATAGCAGTTGATTTATCAGCCATTTGCAAAGATATTTCAGTAGGTGTCAGCTTGTTCAAATCAAGTCTACGATATAAAGAGAGAGGCATAACACTAACACCGGCTCCAAGATCACATAAAGCAGTTTTAACATAGTTTCTTTTAAAGGAGCATGGTATAGTTGGTACTCCTAGATCTCCTAGTTTCTTAGGTATTCCACCCTTAAAAGTGTAATTAGCAAGCATGGTGGAAATTTCAGCTTCCGGTATCTTTCTCTTATTAGTAACAATTTCTTTCATATACTTAGCATAAGGATTCATTTTGAGCATATCAGTTAATCGCATATGCAAAAAGATAGGTCTAATCATTTCAGCAAAGCGCTCAAAATCCTCATCATCCTTTTTCTTGGATGGTTTGGGAGGAAAAGGCATGGGTTTCTGAACCCATGGTTCTCTTTCTTTACTGTGCTTCCTAGCAACAAAGTCTCTCTTATCATAACGTTGATTCTTTGATTGTGGGTTATCAAGATCAACAGCAGGTTCAATTTCTACATCATTATCATTACCAGGTTGAGCATCATCATGAACATCATTATTAACATTATCACTAGGTTCATGTTCATTACCAGATTGTGTTTCAGCATCAGAAATAGAAATATCATTTGGATTTTCGGGTGTTTCAGCAATAGGTTCACTAGAAGCATGCAAAGTCCTATCATTTTTCTTTTTCTTCTTCTTAGAAGGACTAGGTGCATCTATATTATTTCTCTGAGAATCTTGCTCAATTCTCTTAGGATGGCCTTCAGGATACAAAGGTTCCTGAGTCATTTTACCAGTTCTAGTAGCCACTCTAACAGCATAGTCATTATTCTTACTATTTAATTCATTGAGCAAATCATTTTGAGCTTTAATTACTTGTTCTACTTGAGTGGTAACCATATAAGCATGTTTAGTAATGAGTTTAAGTTCACCTTTAACTCTAGACATATAATCACCCAACTGTTCAATCATATAAGCATTTTGTTTTAATTGTCTACCAAAATAAGCATTAAAGTCTTCTTGCTTAACCATAAAGTTATCAAACTCATCCAAACAGTGGCTAGCAAACTTAGTAGGAGGGATTTCAGCTCTATCATATCTATAGAGAGAATTTACCTTTACTACCTATGTCGGGTTATCAAGACCATGTGTTTCTTCAACAGGTGATGAATTAAGACCATAATTTTCTTCAACAGGCGGTAAATTAAGACCATGTATTTCTTCAATAGGAGGTAAATTCTTAACATCTTCAGCTTTAATACCCTTTTCTTTCATAGATTTCTTTTCCTCTTGCATATCTTCAGGACTGAGAAATATAACACCCCTCTTCTTCGGAGTTGGTTTAGGAATAGGCTAAGGAATTGGCTCAGGAAGTGTCCAATTATTTTAATTTGTCAACATATTATTCAATAGAATTTCAGCTTCATCTGGTGTTCTTTCCCTGAAAACAGAACTAGCACAACTATCCAGGTAATCTCTGGAAGCATCGGTTAGTCCATTATAAAAGATATCAAGTATTTCATTTTTCTTAACAGGATGATCAGGCAAAGCATTAAGTAATTGGAGAAGCCTCCCCCAAGCTTGTGGGAGACTCTCTTCTTCAATTTGCACAAAATTATATATATCCCTTAAAGCAGCTTGTTTCTTATGAGCAGGGAAATATTTAGCAGAGAAGTAATAAATCATATCCTGGGGACTACGCACACAACCAGGATCAAGAGAATTAAACCATGTCTTAGCATCACCCTTTAATGAGAACGGAAATATTTTGAGGATATAAAGGTAGCGAGATTTCTCATCATTAGTGAACAGAGTGGCTATATCATTTAATTTAGTAAGATGTGCCACAACAGTTTCAGATTCATAGCCATAAAAAGGATCAGATTCAACCAAAGTAATTATATTAGGATCAATAGAGAATTCATAATCCTTATCAGTAACACAGATAGGTGAAGTAGCAAAAGCAGGGTCAGGTTTCATTCTAGCATTAAGAGATCGCTGCTTCCATGTAGCTAATAATTTCTTAAGATCACTTCTATCATTGCAAGCAAGAATGGCTCTAGCAGATTCTTCATCCAAAACATAACCCTCAGGCACAACAGGCAATTCATATTTATTAGGGGGAGAGTCTTCATCATCACTATCTTCAATATTATTAGTTTCAATAATTTCATTCTCTCTAGCCCTAGCAAGTTGTTCATCAAGAAATTCACCAAGTGGCACAGTAGTATCAAGCATAGTAGTAGTTTCATCATAAGTATCATGCATAGCAGAGGTGGCATCATCAATAACATGCGACATATCAGAATGATAGCAGACGCTGGTTTAGGTGTCGCAAGCTTACTCAAAACAGAAGGTGAATCAAGTGCAGAGCTAGATGGCAGTTCCTTACCTCCCCTCGTAGTTGAGGGATAAATTTTTGTTTTCGCGTCTTTCAAGTTCATCAGAGTGACCAGTAGATATAAATCCCAAGTGACTCAAAGAATAGAGCTATGCTCCCCGGCAACGGCGCCAGAAAATAGTCTTGATAACCCACAAGTATAGGGGATCGCAACAGTTTTCGAGGGTAGAGTATTCAACCCAAATTTATTGATTCGACACAAGGGGAGCCAAAGAATATTCTCAAGTATTAGCAGTTGAGTTGTCAATTCAACCACACCTGGATAACTTAATATCTGCAGCAAAGTATTTTGTAGCAAAGTAGTATGGAAGTAACGGTAACGATATCAAAAGTAATATTTTCGGGTTTTGTAGTGATTGTAACAGTAGCAACGGAAAAATAAATAAGCGGAGAACAATATGTGAAAAGCTCGTAGGCATTGGATCGGTGATGGAGAATTATGCCGGATGCGGTTCATCATGTAACAATCATAACATAGGGTGACACAGAACTAGCTCCAATTCATCAATGTAATGTAGGCATGTATTCCGAATATAGTCATACGTGCTTATGGAAAAGAACTTGCATGACATCTTTTGTCCTACCCTCCCGTGGCAGCGGGGTCCTAATGGAAACTAAGGGATATTAAGGCCTCCTTTTAATAGAGTACCGGACCAAAGCATTAACACATAGTGAATACATGAACTCCTCAAACTACGGTCATCACCGGGAGTGGTCCCAATTATTGTCACTTCGGTGTTGCCGAATCATAACACATAGTAGGTGACCATAGACTTGCAAGATAGGATCAAGAACTCACATATATTCATGAAAACATAATAGGTTCAGATCTGAAATCATGGCACTCGGGCCCTAGTGACAAGCATTAAGCATAGCAAAGTCATAGCAACATCAATCTCAGAACATAGTGGATACTAGGGATCAAACGCTAACAAAACTAACTCGATTACATGATAGATCTCATCCAACCCATCACCGTCCAGCAAGCCTACGATGGAATTACTCACGCACGGCGGTGAGCATCATGAAATTGGTGATGGAGGATGGTTGATGATGACGACGGTGACGGATTCCCCTCTCCGGAGCCCCGAACGGACTCCAGATCAGCCCTCCCGAGAGGTTTTAGGGCTTGGCGGCGGCTCCGTATCGTAAAACGTGATGAATCCTTCTCTCTTATTTTTTTCTCCCTGAAAGTGAATATATGGAGTTGGAGTTGAGGTCGGTGGAGCGTCAGGGGTCCCACGAGGCAGGGGGCGCGCCCCCACCCTCGTGGACAGGGTGTGGGCCCCCTGACGTGGATTCTTCTTCCAGTATTTTTAATATTCTCCAAAAATATGTTCCGTGGGGTTTCACGTCATTCCGAGAACTTTTGTTTTTGCACATAAATAACACCATGGAAAGTCTGCTGAAAACAGCGTCAGTCCGGGTTAGTTCCATTCAAATCATGCAAGTTAGAGTCCAAAACAAGGGCAAAAGTGTTTGGAAAAGTAGATACGACGGAGACGTATCAAGCACATATCATGTGAAGAAGCAAAAACTTAGGCTCAACCGAGGCTAACCGATGATTGTTGATGAAGAAAGATGGGATGCCAACCGGGGGATCCCCAGGCTTAGATGCTTGAGACTTCTTGAAATATTAATTAGGGATGCCTTAAGCATCCCCAAACTTGAGCTTTTGTGTCTCCTTAATTCCTTTCATATCTCGGTTTCCCGGAATCTTAAAAACTTCATCCACACAAAACTCAACAAGAACTCGTGAGATAAGTTAGTATAAATCCATGCAAAACCTTATCATTTTCTACTGTATAAAATCACTAAAATTATTTAACACTCATATCCTCAAATAGAATCATTAAACAAGCAAATATATGCAAACAATGCAAACATAACAGCAATCTATCTAAACAGAACAATCTGTAAAGAATGCAAGAGGAATAATACTTGTTTAACTCGAAAAATTCTGAAAATTTACCACACTATATAGAATTTATCATAGCTTATTCTTCAAAAAAATTCAACATTTTATCACATTCTGACTTTTCTAGGGAATTTTTGCAATAGCGACAAACTTTCTGTGTTGAAACAGCAACTCATATACTTGCAAATTGTGCATGGTAAAGGCTATCCTTAACACTTTTATTGAAATAAAGGATACAAAACCTTATTCTAAATAACAGAAAGCAAATATAAATAGAATAAAATGATGCTCCAAGCAAAACACATATCATGTGGTGAATAAAAATATAGCCTCAAGTAATGTTACCGATGAACAAAGACGAAAGAGGGGATGCCTTCCGGGGCATCCCCAAGCTTAGTTGCTTGGGTGTCCTTGAATATTACCTTGGGGTGCCTTGGGAATCCCCAATCTTAGGCTCTTGCTACTCCTTATTCCGTAGTCCATTGAAACTTTACCCAAAACTTGAAAACTTCACAACACAAAACTCAACACAAAATCTTATGAGCTCTGTTAGTATAAGAAAATAAATCACCACTTACGTACTGTTGTGAACTCATTCTAAATTCATATTGGTGTTATATCTACTTATTCCAACTTCTCCATGGTTCATACCCTCCGATACTACTCATAGATTCATCAAAATAAGTAAACAACACATGAAAAACAGAATCTATTTAAAACAGAACAGTTTGTAGTAATCAGGAAGCTTTCCATACTTCTGTAACTCCAAAAATTCTGAAAAATAGGAAAATCTGGGCAATTTGTATATCAATCTTGTGTAAAAAATTCAGATCAAAATCACGTTCCAGCGAATTTTCAAAATTCCTGGACAGAGAGCAAAAGTTTCTGTTTTTGCACAGAATCAAGTTAACTATCATCCACACTATCCCAAAGGATTTACTTGGCACTTTATTGAAACAAAAGCTATAAAACATGATTAATACGGTAGCCTAATCATGTGAACACACAAAGACAGTAGGGGTAGATATTGGGTTGTCTCCCAATGAGCGCTTTTCTTTAATGCCTTTTTAGCTAGGCATGATGATCTCAATGATGCTCACATAAAAGATAAGAATTGAAACACAAAGAGAGCACCATGAAGCATATGACTAGCACATTTAAGTCTAACCAACTTCCTATGCATAGGGATTTTGTGAGCAAACAACTTATGGGAACAAGAATCAACTTGCATAGGAAGGCAAAACAAGTGTAACTTCAAAAATTGCAACACATAGAGAGGAAACTTGATATTATTGCAATATGTAAGAGCACATCATAATAATTTCAGTGGCATCATGAATGAATTCAACAACATAACCATCACATAAAGCATTATTCTCATGATGCACAAGCATATGAATTTTACTACTCTCCACATAAGCAAAATTCTTCTCATTCAGAATAGTGGGAGCATACTCAACAAAATAACTATCATGTGAGGCATAATCCAATTGAAAATTAAAATCATGATGACAAGTTTCATGGTTATCATTATTCTTTATAGAATACATGTCATCACAATAATCATCATAGATAGCAACTTTGTTCTCATAATCAATTGGAACCTCTTCCGAAATAGTGGATTCATCACTAAATAAAGTCATGACCTCTTCGAAACCACTATCATCAACATAATCATCATAAATATGAGGCATGCTATCATCATAATAAATTTGCTCATCAAAACATGGGGGACTAATAATATCATCTTCATCAAACATAGCATCCCCAAGCTTGTAGCTTTGCATATCATTAGCATCATGGATATTCAAAGAATTCGTACTAACAACATTGCAATCATGCTCATCATTCAAATATTTAGTGCCAAACATTCTATTGACTTATTCTTCTAACACTTGAGAAAAAAATTCCTTTCCATCATTTCCACGAAAGACATTAAAAGATGAAGCATATGAGGCAACCTCAATTCCATTTTTTTGTAGTTTTCTTTTGTAGACTAAACTAGTGATAAAATAAGAAACTAAAAGATTCAATTGCAAGATCTAAAGATATACCTTCAAGAACTAACCTCCCCGGCAACAGTGCCAGAAAAGAGCTTCGTTGACGGGATGTGAGTGCCGCTTACCTTGCCTCCCCGGAAACGGTGCCAGAAAAGAGCTTGATGTCTACTACGCAACCTTCTTCTTGTAGACTCGTGTTGGGCCTCCAAGTGCAGAGTTTTGTAGGACAATAGCAAATTTCCCTCAAGTGGATGACCTAAGGTTTTATCAATCCGTGGGAGGCGTAGGATGAAGATGGTCTCTCTCAAACAACCCTGCAACCAAATAACAAAGAGTCTCTTGTGTCCCCAACACACCCAATACAATGGTAAATTGTATAGGTGCACTAGTTCGGCGAAGAGATGGTGATACAAGTGCAATATGGATGGTAGATATATGTTTTTGTAATCTGAAAATATGAAAACAGCAAGGTAGCAAGTAACAAAAGTGAGCAAAAATGGTATTGCAATGCTTGGAAATAAGGCATATGGTTCATACTTTCACTAGTGCAAGTTCTCTCAACAATGATAACATAATTAGATCATATAACAATCCCTCAAAGTGCAACAAAGAGTCACTCCAAATTCATTAATAGCGGAGAATAGACGAAGAGATTATTGTAGGGTACGAAACCACATCAAAGTTATTCTTTTTGATCGATCTATTGGGCTATTCCTATAAGTGTCACAAACAGCCCTAGAGTTCGTACTAAAATAACACCTTAAGACACACATCAACCAAAACCCTAATTTCACCTAGATACTCCAATGTCACCACAAGTATCCGCGGGTTTGGTTATACGATATGC
Source organism: Triticum aestivum (assembly GCF_018294505.1). Lineage (NCBI taxonomy): Eukaryota > Viridiplantae > Streptophyta > Magnoliopsida > Poales > Poaceae > Triticum > Triticum aestivum. Next base: position 451,032,151 of record NC_057799.1, on the reverse strand, counting down.
ATCACACAATCTCAGATTCATCAATTAAACCAACACAAAGAACTTCAAAGAGTACCCCCAAAGTTTCTACCAGAGAGTCAAGACGAAAACGTGTGCCAACCCCTATGCATAAGTTCACAAGGTCACAGAACCCGCAAGTTGATCACCAAAACATACATCAAGGGGGTCACGTGAATATCCCGTTGTCACCACAGATAAGCACATGCAAGACATACATCAAGTGTTCTCAAATCCTTAAAGACTCAATCCGATAAGATAACTTCAAAGGGAAAACTCAATCCATTACAAGAAGGTAGAGGGGGAGAAACATCATAAGATCCAACTATAATAGCAAAGCTCGCGGTACATCAAGATCGTGCCAAATCAAGAACACAAGAGAGAGAGATCAAAACATAGCTACTGGTCATACCCTCAGCCCCGAGGGTGAACTACTCCCTCCTCGTCATGGAGAGCGCCGGGATGATGCAGATGGCCACCGGTGATGGTTTCCCCCTCCGGCAGGGTGCTGGAACAGGGTCCCGATTGGTTTTTGGTGGCTACAGAGGCCTGCGACGGCGGAACTCCCGATCTAGGTTTATTTCTGGGGGTTTCTATATTTATAGGAATTTTTGGCGTCGCGAACAAGTCAGGGGGGTCCACGAGTCAACGACAAGGACGGAGGGCGCGCCTAGGGGGAGGGCGCGCCCTCCACCCATGTGGAGGTCTCGTGGCTCTTCTGGCCCAACTCTTTTTATTCGGGGGCTTCTTCTGGTCCATAAAAATTTACCGTAAATTTTCAGCTTATTTGGACTCCGTTTGATATTCCTTTTCTATGAAACTCAAAAACAAGGAAAAACAGAAACTGGCACTGGCCTCTAGGTTAATAGATTAGTCCCAAAAATCATATAAAATAGCATATAAATGCATATAAAACATCCAAGATAGATAATATAATAGCATGGAACAATCAAAAATTATAGATACGTTGGAAACGTATCACTCAACCATTTCAAACTGTACATCATCGCTCATGTAATCACCAAGAATGGTACCGGGCGCTAGCCCCGGATGATTAGCGACTGCTATTTCTTGAGCTTGTGTTGGTTTTTCCCTTGAAGAGGAAAGGGTGATGCGGCAAAGTAGAGATAAGTATTTCCCTAAGTTAGAGAACCAAGGTATCAATCCAGTAGGAGACAACGCACAAATCACCAATACCTGCACAAACAATCAAACAACTTGCACCCAACGCAATAAAGCGGTTGTCAATCCCTTCATGGTTACTTACAAAAGTGAGATTTGATAGAGATAGATAAACGGTAAAGTAAATATTTTTTGGTATTTTGGGTTTATAGATTGGAAAGTAAAAGATTGCAAAAATAGTAGATCGGAAACTAATATTGTAGAGCGGAAAATTATATGATGGAAAATAGAAACTTATATGATGGAAAATAGACCCGGGGGCCATAGGTTTCACAGAGGCTTCTCTCAAGATAGCAAATAATACGGTGGGTGAACAAATTACTGCCGACCAATTGATAGAAAAGCGCAAAGTTATGACAATATCTAAGGCAATGATCATGAATATAGGCATCATGTCCATGTCAAGTAGACCGAAATGATTCTGCATCTACTACTATTACTCCACACATCGACCGACTCCCGCCTGCATCTAGAGTATTAAGTTCATGAAGAACAGAGTAATGCATTAAGTAAGATGACATTATGTAGAGGAATTAACTCAAGCAATATGATGAAAACCCCATCTTTTTATCCTCGATGGCAACAATACAATGCGTGCCTTGCTGCCCCTACTGTCACTGAGAAAGGACACCGCAAGATTGAACCCAAAGCTAAGAACTTCTCCCATTGCAAGAAAAACCAATCTATTTTGCCAAACCAAACCGATAGTTCGAAGAGAATCGCAAAGATATCGAATCATCACTGGTACGCGTCGGTGCTATACAAACGGCATTTGGAACCATCGCCAAGTGAGTGTGGGTGATAGGGGGTCCTTCCCACGTAACCCAGAAATCGTCGGGGATAGGCCCTCCTGGGACACAGGCTGGGGCCAAATGAGCTCGTGTGCGATCGGGCGAGGCATCGAAACCCAATCATTTCCGTTCGGATGTACATCCCACACGGTGAATCCCAGAAAAATATTTTTGTTCGTATGTATATCACACACAGTCAATCCAAGGAATACGTTTCCGTTCTTATGTACATCCCACACAGTCAATCCAGGGAAAACGTTTCCGTTCGTATGTACATCCCACACAGTTTTATGTATACGCTCGTGTGTGAAAGGTGTAACTATCACACACGCTCTGCCTTGGTTAACTGTTTTCTTTTATGAACTACATCACACATGATTTAATGTAAAAAACTGTGTGGCATTGGGTTATCCATCACAAGCGCTTTTACTGCCAGAACCGTTTGCAAAGTTCCATGACCGTCTGTTCTCTTTTTACATCGCACACACTGTTTTCTTTCCAGCCGTGTGCACATTATTTTATTAGCTCCTGTATATTTTTTTTTTGCCTGTAATTTATTATTCAAATTGGAAATTTTGAAATATGAAACGTGCAATTCAAATTCTCAGCACAATGGTTCAATAATGAATCCATAAATAAAATTGCCAGTACAATATGTTCAGTACTTACAGGATTAGGCAGCAATTAACTATGATGAACCACAATATTTAAAGGCGGTAAAGGTGAACAGACAAGTGTAAATCATTTTGACTGCCGACGGTGTTGAAGAAGCGGAATGCCCATAATGTGCCTTCCTGCATGCCATAGGCACGAACAACTTTTGTCCAACCCCTTGTGATGATTGCCCACCCATCCTTCACCGCCTTCAGGAAGACTTCTAGAGCATTATCATGGTAGCATGAATTATATACTTTAACCTTAGTTTCCTCCACTCCGGTCATGTAGTTTGCAAGGTAATCATCAGTAAATAGCTTCGGAAACCACTGAAAAGACAAAAATATCTGATACTGAGGTCTAATAGAGTAACTTGTTGTGGGCAGGGGGAAAAGGCAACACATTACTTGCCATCCTAAAGTTCACTGTTGTCTTGGACAAACTGTAAATAAAGAGATTAATTCCAATCACCCGTTTCTTTCGCATAACATTTCTTAGTTTCCTCACTTGACGCTTGTTCATGAATATCTCATTGCCCCATACGCCAAAGGGATCGAAGTGTGGATCAGTACCGCTCATATATGTACCTACAAGCAACCAGTAAATGTTAGAAGCTAAACTGAGACTGCACAAATGATGTAAAATACAACTACCTATGTTCCTAAGTACAAGTTTTTTTTGAGATTTCAATACTACATACGGATGTATATAGAATTATAGATATAGTTTGATTAGAATCTAGATTCACTCATTTTGCTCCTTATGTAGTCTATATTGGAATCTCTAAAAATACTTATATTTAGGAATAGATGGTGTATAAGACATGGGATGCAGCTAACCTCGACGGCAAACAACAGCATCGCCCATTGTAGCCCTGTGTAAGTACATGGAAAGCCAATGTTAACTACAACACGGTTAACATCCACCAAAAATAGCAAATGGTAATAAAACGGCAGCATCTGTAGTGATATCTTCATTGCGAAAGAGTAGCACGGTAGCAAAGGGGCGGATTAAAAAATGGATACAACTTTTAACTGCAATAGGCTTAACAACATCCTAATTCATGTTTTGTAAGTTTGTAGCCATTGAAATACAACTCTTTAAAAATGGATACAACTGTTAATTGCAATAGGCTTAATGGCCATTGAAACTGGTACTGATAAAAATGCAATTGGCAGAGTTAAACATCACAGGGCAGGTGCTGCCAGAGCAGATAATGGTCCAGTTGTCTATAAAAAGGTAGGGAAATAGCTAAAACATGTTAGGCATGTTTACTACAACATGCTAAATACATCGACCGTACAAAACATAGCCATTAATTGCAACTGGTATTGGTAAGATTGAACTGGTGAGTACATACTTGGTAAGTCCTGAGAGGTAGTTGCTGGGGCACTTCATCTTGGCCAGAGCCCGCCCAAAGTCAGTGGCGGCGGAGGCGAGCTGTTCCTCCGGGTCAAAGCGTGGATCAGTGCCACTGACATGTGTACCTACAGGCAACCAGTAAATGGTAGAAGTTAAACTGCAATTGCACAAATGATGTGAAATACTATAAGACATGGGATGCAGCTAACCTCGACGGCAAACAACAGCATCGGCCGTTATGACCCTGCGTAAGCACATGGACAGGCATGTTAAGTACAACAGGGTTAGCATCCGCCAAAAATAGCAAATGGGCAGCATCTTTAGTATATCTTCATTGCGGGGAGTAGCATTGTAGAAAATGGACAGATTAAAAAATGGATACAACTGTTAATTGCAACAGGCTTAACAGCATCCTAAGTCATGTTTTGTAAGTTTGTAGCCATTGAAATACAACTGTTTAAAAATGGATTCAACTGTTAATTGCAACAGGCTTAATAGACATTGGAACCAGTACTGATAAAAATGCAATTGGCATAGTTAAACATCACAAGGCAGGTGCTGCCAGAGCAGAGAATGGCCCAGATGTCTATAAAAAGGTAGGGAAAGTAGCTAAAATGTGTTAGGCATTTTTACTAGAACATGCTTAATACATCGACCGTACAGAACATAGTCATTAATTGCAACTGGTATTGGTAAGATTGAACTGGTGACTACATACTTGGTAAGTCCTGAGAGGTAGTTGCTGGGGCTCTTCATCTTGGCTAGAGCCCGCCCAAAGTCAGCGACGGCGGAGGCGAGCTGTTCCTCCGGGTCGAGGCGTGGATCAGTGCCACTGACATGTGTACCTATAGGCAACCAGTAAATGATAGAAGTTAGACTGCAATTGCACAAATGATGTGAAATACTGTAAGACATGGGATGCAGCTAACCTCGACGGCAAACAACAGCATCGGCCGTTATGACCCTACTTAAGTACATGGACATGCATGTTAAGTACAATAGGGTTAGCATCCACTAAAAATAGCAAATGGGCAGCATCTCTAGTGATATCCTGAGTCATGTATTGTAAGTTTGTTGCTGGTATTGGTGAAATTGAGCTGGACACGGTAATATTTGAACATCACACAGTGTGCAGTACTGAAATACATAAGGCATGGACATGCTTAATACATCAACCGTACAAATCATAGCCCTTGCAAGTGGTATTGGTAAGATTTAGCTGGTCAGATCTTACATGTTAAGTCCTGGGGGGGTAGTCGCTGGGGCACTTCATCTGGGCCAGAGCCTGCACCATGACGGCGGTGGCGGCGGAGGCGAGGTGTTCCTCCGAGTCAACACGCACAGCGGCCATCGCGCCATGGACCGCCATCAGATCCTGGTGATGGGGATTTGGAGGCATGAGGATGTTTCGCAGGCGCCATTTAAGCAATCAGGCGGGGGCCGTGATAGAGATCGGTGGGTTACCTGACTGGATCTGAGCAGAATGTAGATGTGGTTGAAGTTGTGGTTGTGGTGGCGGTGGTTTGAGATGTCAGTAGGGGGAGGCGTGAGGGGGGGATACAGAGGGTGGGGATGTGGTTGGAGGAATAAATTCTGAAATCACGCGCCTAATGAAAATTTCGCTGCGAAACTTGAAACTTGGGCGGGGGAAACACACAACGCTGACGAAGCGCATAAAATACTCGTGTACGAGAAAAAGAAAGTTGGCAGATCCCGTCTCCAAAACAATGTACACGTGTAGTTGATTTTTTCGGTCAATGGTACGCCTAGTTTATTAGGAAACATCGCACGGGTAACTGACTTATGGATCATTAACGCAAAAAAATGCAGATGTGTACAGCATAGAAACCGTGTGTTTTGTCATCTTCTAATGATTAACGCAAAAGAACGCACATGGGCACACAAGCTAATCAACGCTCAAAGCCCTCAAAGGATGCTCTTACCGACATTGTACGTTAATACTACAAACTTAAAGTACTACTGGTAATTTGCTCTAAAACTACAAACTTAAACTACTTCTTACATGCTGCCATCAGGGCATGCTGGCCAGACGTCGGCGTTCTCCATCCCGGCCTTATAGGCGGAAGCCCACTGTGCTTCGATCTCCGCCAAGCTCTCCTCACCACGGCGTGCGGCCTCTTTTTTCTTGCGGCGGCAGGACTCTCTTTTCTTGACTGCTTTCTTCCTTTTCCGCTCCTTCTGGGCGGCTTTGGCCGCCTCTAGATCCACCACCCATTCAGCCATGGCAGCCTCAAAGTCCACCCATGTAATTGTCTGTCCGCCGGCGGCGATGAACTCGGCGCGGTGAGATGCCATCGCTTTCTTACCATGTGTGCGGTCGCGGGCGGCGAGGAACGCGGTGAGGCGGGATGCCATCGCTTCCTTTCCAGTTATTGTGCGCTGCAGTGCCATGGACGACGCCTGGAGAAAGCTCTGGTATGGAGGGGCCGGGCAGCCGTATAGTGCGGCGGTATTCAAGAGCTCAACAACAAACGACAACAGAAATTTGGCTTCCCTTACAATTTTGCTCGTTCATTATCGCACACGGTTCTTTTGGAGATATGCCCTAGAGGCAATCATGTATGATGATATTTCCTATGTGTTTATGAATAAAGATAGTCCTTGGACATTATCAATGATGTGTATCAGCAAGTACGTGACTTGTTTGTGGGACTATGCATTGTATGATGACTGTCCTAAAAGGTCCCTAGTCGAAAGGGCTGTGAGGACGCGCAGCCAACTAGACTAGCATATGCCACGGTCGATGGCTTGGTCTCACTAGCCATGAAGCATTGGATGCTAACCGGATAATATGGACTTGGAAGGATCTGGTCGGACTCGACGTAGTCGGATCCGAGTCGAGATAAGGTCCGAGTCGGACAGACCCAACTATGAGACATAGCGATATGTCATATGTGAGTCTCTAGTACAACATACGTTCTATGTCCTAAGACCTGAGCTGGCACATGTACTCGGGATGGTGACAGACTTGCTTTGGGCCGACCAAATGCTACTCTGTGACTGGGTAGTTACAAAGGTAGGTTTCGGGCTTGTCCAGACCCATGCTGCGAGACATGGTCGAGCAAGATGGAATTTGCCCCTCCGATCAGGAGAGATGTACTCTGGGCCCCTCGTGTGATCCGACCGGGATAAGCATGGCCATGCGACAAGGATTATGAGATAATCCGGTTTATGGTCAGCATCACTAGAACGAGAAAGAGGTCGGGCTAGCACAAGGATGACAGACTCGCCTTGAGACCGACAACATATATCGTGTGGCAAAAGGAATGGAAGTATGATGTACAGGTTCGCCTATCCAGCTTCATAGTCTGCTTGGTGTTCGGCATGCCTTGCTAGAGGCCGCTACCAACTGTGCAGTTCAGAGGTGATCTGAACTGCGACCAAGCCGGCTTGAACCTAAGGGGTCACGCACTTAAGGGGAGGAACCTACGAGGTCGGATCCGAGGACACTGGTCGGGTATGATCCGAGCAGTATTCGGATTGTGGCCGAGTAGACTTATGGGCTTTAGGGTCCGTGTGAGGCCCAAGTGTTGAGCCCGCGACGGACGCCTATATAAAGTGGAGGTGCGGCACACTCAGGGGTTGATCGCTTCGGTGCTGTCACTAGGGTTCGCATGTGTTGCAAATAGACACCTCCACTCGCCGCCGACTATGTGATCGGACCTAGCAGTCCGCCGCACGGTGTTCCTCCTGCACGCGCCGATACCGTTAAGAGGCGGTGCACCTGCGCCGCTCTGGCGAACTTGTACGTGGGATCGGACGACCGGCTGTTCGAGGGAGATCGGACGAGGAGGAGACAAACCACGCGGACGCGCTGCCCCAACTCTTCTTCCGCTGCACGGTACTACGCATCTAGTGGTAATGATCTGTAATCTATTCCCGTAGCATGTTCCTGGTTGTTCTGCGCGTAGGAAAATTTTAATTTGTAGTCGACGCACCCTACGATAGAACCCAACAGGTTCATCTCCGTTGCTTCTGGAAATAGTGTGCGATGAGCCTATTGTGTGTTGCGTTATGATTGCCTGGAACCCCAGCCACGCGGATCGCGCGTGTGCACCGTAGGATGCGCCCCGATCGAACGTCAATCCACGTCCCTCACATCACACCCGTGCACCTATAGCTGGATTGGATTTATATGCGTTAAATGCCTAGAAAATGCACATAATCCCCTAAATATGGTAAATGAGCCTGAAAAAATGCCAAATTTGAACATAGTGATTTGCAGGGTGTATGTTCGTCGTAGAAAAAAACTCCAGGGCAAAGAACGAAGAAATTGGATTCCCCTTCAATATTGATGATTTCCCTCTCGAAAGCATGGAACTTCTTTGGTGATGGTTCGATTTATGAAGGGCGTGCATGACAACATAAGCCAAACCTTCTCAAATTTTTACCAGGGCATGGTGAGGTCAGACCATGGCACACCATGCCAGGCGTCATGTTTCTCAAGCATTTATTTCATTTTTTCTATAGCTGAAAACCCAATAAACAAATGTGTGTGGTTGACTATCCACACATTTCATCGAAATATCTGTCCCTTCCTTGAAAAAGGCATGAGAATTTACTAAATGGCATGAGCATGGTTTTCCAGGCCGTTCTTGTGCACCCTTTCATGCACCGATTGTTTGAACTTGAATTATGTGCATTAATGCCTAGGAAATGCACATAATCCCGTAAATATGGCAAATGAACCCGGAAAAGTGCCAGATTTGAACACGGTGATTTGTAGGTTGTATGTTCATCGTAGGAAAAAACTCGTGGACAAAGGACAAAGGAAATTTGGACACCCTTCAATCTTGGTGATTTCCCCCTCGAAACCATGAAACTTCCTCGGTGATGGTTCGATTTATGAAAGGCATGCATCACGACATAAGGAAAACATTTTCCAATTTTTATCAGGGCACAGTGAGGCCCTACCATGGCACCACGCCAGGCGTCATGTTTTCCAACCATGTGTTTCATTTTTTGTATAGTTGTTAACCCAATAAACGACGTGTTTATGGTTGACTATTGCCACACACTTCCTTGAAATATCTGCCCATTCCTTGTAAAAGGCATGAGAATGTACTAAATAACACGAGCATGGTTTTCAGACCGTTCTTGTGCACCTTTTCATGCACCGATTGTTCAAATTTGAATTATGTCCATTAATGCCTAGAAAATGCACATAATTCGATAAATATGGTAAATGAGTCCGGAAAAATGTCAAATTTGAACACGTTGCATTTGAGGCGGTATGTTGATCGTTGGCAAAACACTGAATGACAAACTAGGACGAAAATTTGGATTCCCCTTCAATCTTGGAGATTTCCCTCTCGAAAGCATGGAACTCGGTGATGGTTCAATTTATGAAGGGCGTGCATGACGACATAAGCCAAACCTTCTCAAATTTTTACCAGGGCTTGGTGAGGTCATACCATGGCACCATGCCAGGCGTCATGTTTTCAAGCATTTATTTCATTTTTCTATAGTTGAAAACCCAACAAACAAACATTTGTGGTTGACTATTGCCACACATTTCATCGAAATATATGTCCATTCCTTGTAAAAGGCATGAGAATTTACTAAATGGCACGAGCATGGTTTTCCAGGCCATTCTTGTGCACCCTTTCATGCACCGATTGTTTGAACTTGAATTATGTGCATTAATGCCTAGGAAATGCACATAATCCACTAAATATGGCAAATGAACCCGGAAAAGTGCCAAATTCGAACACGGTGAATTGCAGGTGTATGTTCATCATAGAAAAAAACTCGTGGACAGAGGACAAAGGAAATTTGGATCCCCCTTCAATCTTGGTGATTTCCCTCGAAACCATGAAACTTCCTCGGTGATGGTTCGATTTATGAAAGGCGTGCATGACGACATTTTTACCAGGGCACGGTGAGGCCATACCATGGCACCACACCAGGCATCATGTTTTCCAAGCATGTATTACATTTTTGTATAGTTGTTAACCCAGTAAACGACGCGTTTATGGTTGACTATTGCCACACATTTCCTTGAAATATCTGCCCATTCCTTGTAATAGGCATGAGAATGTACTAAATAGCACGAGCATGATTTTTCAGACTGTTCTTGTGCACCTTTTCATGCACCGATTGTTCAAATTTGAATTATGTGCATAATTAATGCCTAGAAAATGCACATAATCACCTAAATATGGTAAATAAGTTTGGAAAAAAAGTCAAATTTGAACACGTTGCATTTGAGGCGGTATGTTGATCGTTGGAAAAAAACTGAATGCCAAACTAGGATGGAAATTTGGATTCCCCTTCAATCTTGGTGATTTCCCTCTCGAAAGCATTGAACTTCCTCGGTGATGGTTCAATTTATGAAGGGTGTGCATGTCGACATAAATCAAACCTTCTCAGCTTTTAACCAGGGCACGGTGAGGCCATACCATGGCACCATGCAAGGCGTCATGTTTTTCAAGCACGTATTTCATTGTTCTATAGTTGATAACCCAATAAATGACGCGTTTGTGTTTGACTATTGCCACACATTCCATTGAAATCTCTGCCCATTCCTTGTAAAAGGCTAGAGAAATTACTAAATACCACGAGTATGGTTTTTCCAAACCGTTCTTGTGCACCTTTTCAAGCACCAATTGTTTGAATTTGAAGTATGTGCATTAATGCCTATAAAATGCACATAATCCCCTAAGTATTGCAAATAAACTCGGAAAAGTGTCAAATTTGAACACGGTGATTAGCAGGGTTTATGTTCATCATAGAAAAAAAAACTCATGGATGAAGGACAAAGGAAATTTGGATTCCCATTCAATCTCGGTGATTTACTATCGCACACGATTCGTCTCCGTCGCCTCTGTGAACCGTGTGTGTTCACTCACACATGCAAAAGGATAAAGGAAACCCTCGCCCACTTCGTCCCGACTCACTCGCCGCGGACTCCTCCGCAACTCTGCACCCTAAGCTCGACGGCTATTGGCGGCGGGCGTAGGTCGTGCTCCAAATGGCACGGGATTTCGCCCCTACCGCTTTCCGCCGGCTATCTGCACCGACATTCTAGACTCTGGTCGACTGGGATTTTCTGCGGGATTGGGTCGGGAATTTTTCTCATGGAGAAGGTAATCAACTTAGCGAAATATTCACTCATCTCTTATCGCAGTCCGTCCGTCGCTGTTAATCAACCAGCGGAAATCGCTATGGAATCATTTTTGTTCTAGCTGATTCGTGGGTGTTCATTCATGTGTCCACAGTGCGAGCACAAATCGGGCAACTGTGGTCATGGCCGGTCGGAAATGAAGTTCTATCTCACCATTCCGGATGACTTCAGGGAGCGCTCGGTATGTTCAATCTCAACCTACCACGGTCGGCATGGCCTAAATTTGTGAACATATACCGTGTGTTGCTACATTATCTATATATTTGCATCAAATCTTTGTTACATTATCTATTTTTAATTCTATATTTTTGTACTTTGCTTTCATCTATATATTGATCTGTTCTATTAGTTACTCCCATATTTGCATCTTGCTCTGTTATTTCAATATATCTAATTTATGATCTTAATTTTCATTTAGAGCAGTACATCCCTTGCTTTGCAAGAACAGGAGTAGAAGGAAATCTTGGGCTTTACTTTGTTGATGACTCCCAGGATGTCATATTGACAATGCAGCATGGATTTACAATGACGGTTAGCATAAAACTTGATAAAGATGGTCGCTCCTATTTTAATGCGGACCTTTGGAGAAAAATGTCTAAGTGTTATGAACTGAAAGCTGGAAATAAAATTCTAGTGCGTGCACCACAGCCTGGTCTAATTAACATGGATGTTTACTTCCCCAACGTCATCAGCCGATCAAAGTCTGATCGAGGTTAGTGTCCTTTCAACTTTCTCCATGTTGTCATGTTACATAGCAAAATCGGGGTATTTGTTCTGACTAATTGATCATTATTTAAGCAACCAATTGTGATTTCATATTCTGGCTCCGTTCCTAGGCAGTAACAAATTCTATTTACCAATTTATGCGCACTATATATTCTTATGCCATGTTCCACCTTTTAAGCAAGATATGTTGGATGCATAGTGAACGATATGTATGTTACTAAGCGTACCAAATTTCACTGGAAGGACTTGAAGAATGTCATAAACTTTGTTGATAATCTGACAGAGATAGCACAGCGTATGAACGTTGGATTTTGGATGGTATTAATTGGAAAAATGCACAAAACGCTGGTAAAAAGTCTTATTTTAATGTTGATGCTCCTAAACTATATATATCTTCAACGATATGTTACAATTGGTTTTTATCCTACATGTCAACAGAAATTGCCCCCTGTAGCAGTTCCTGGATCGATTTCCCGGCGTGGTCGAATTACACTTGTGCCTGCTAATAACGCCAAAGTGATTGCAAGGAACTGCATTTCCCGCAGAAATGGAACCATTCAAATTAACAAGTTCTCGCTTCTTGTGGCAATGCATCCATATTGGAAAATTGGAGACACTGTTCTACTCATGCTCTACCAAGGCACAGGAGGGCTCTTCCTTTTCATTGACGAGATGCCGAGTCGCCGTGATCAAGCTGCTTCCAGTGGATAGTTGTGGTTGTTGGCCCTCATCCTCTTAAAATGTGCTAGCTGTTACTATATATGTTAAGTATCTAAATATGGACCATATGGTTTTTGGCCCTTAGCCTCTTAAAATGTGATAGTTGTTACTATGTTAAGTATGTAGATATGGACCATATGGTTGTCAAAACCGTGTTACGAAGATCCTCCTTTTGTCGAATAGTGTAACCACTATATATATGTTACTCAAATGCTGTTACCCAAGTTCATAAATTTTCATGGGAAGTATTAGTATCGTACACACCTCATTGAGTTTAAGCATGTGCCTGATGTCTAGAAGGCACTTGCATATTAACTGTCCATATTGCAAATTCACACACATGTTAACATAAGGAAACATATGTGTAACATAATAATCATCGCACACGAGTACTCGTAGACGCATCGTGTGCGATACTCCTAGCCACCGGAAGCAACTAGTTTGCATTTTTCAAAGTTTTTTGTACACACTGAATCGCACACGAGCTAACTATATTGACCGTCTGTGTTGTAATTTCTCATCGCAAACAGTTCACCCGAGTTGGCTGTTTGCCACTTATCACACAAATCTTGTTTACACGACTCGTTTGTGTTCTTTTGGCTCATCGCAAATAGTTCATCCATGTGAACTGTATGCCGCATATCACACACATCTTGTTAAGATAATCCATTGCCATATATCGCACACACATTGATATGGCTACTTGTTTCTGTTGTTCTACCTCATCGCAAACAGTTCGAATGGATTAACCGTGTGTCCTCCATCGCACACACATTGATATGGTTGCCCGTTTCTGTTGTTCTGCCTCATTGCAAACAGTTTGAATGGATTAACTGTGTGCCCTGCATCGCACACCCAACTAAAATCTGAACCGTGTTTCATGGCTCCGCCATCGCAAATGTTTTGCACCTTTTTTGATGGGTTTTTTTACACCACTGTTTGCGATTATTGCATTGCACACAGTTTCGGCAAAGGGTCTCTGATCGTAGTGTCGCGTTAGCAGTATCCCGGACTAGTGCATGCATAAAACAATTTAGAGAAGATTCAAATAATATTCATAGATAAGCTGATCATAAATCCACAATTCATCGGATCTCGGCAAACACACCGCAAAAAAGTATTACATCGAATAGATCTCCAAGAACATCGAGGAGAACATGGTATTGAGAATCAAAGAGAGAGACGAAGCCATTAGCTACTAGCTATGGGTCCATAGGTCTGTGGTAAACTACTCACGCTTCATCGGAAGGGCAATAGGGTTGATGTAGAAGCCCTCCGTGATCGAATCCCCCTCCGGTAGGGTGCCGGAAAAGGTCCCTAGATGGGATCTCATGGTGCAGAAGGTTGCGACGGTGGAAAAGTGTTTTCGTGGATGCCTCTGGTGGTTTGGGGATATTTGGGAATATATAGGTGAAAGAATTAGGTCAGGGGAGTCACGGGGGGCCCACAAAGCAGGGGGCGCGCCCTACCCCCCTGGGCGCACCCTCCACCCTTATGGACGCCTCGTGGCTACTCCGACTTCATCTCCAAGTCTCCTGGTTGTCTTCTGGTCCAAGAAAAATCATCGCAAAGGGTTTATTCCATTTGGACTCCGTTTGGTATTCCTTTTCTGCAAAACTCAAAAACAAGGAAAAAACAGAAACTAGCACTGGGCTCTAGGTTAATAGGTTAGTCCCAAAAATAATATAAAATAGCATATTAATGCATATAAAACATCCAAAACAGATAATATAATAGCATGGAACGATAAAAAATTATAGATACGTTGGAGACGTATCAGCGACATCGGTAAACACCTTGAGCAGGGGGCACGATTGCTTCTCCTGTTCGCCGAGCTGGGGAATTTTTCCCACTTCGTCTTGCAGCACTCTTAGTACTTCCCGACCGCTGCACTTCATCAAATGTCTTTTTAATACAGCGGTCATAGTGTGATATCGGCGGAGGCAGTGGTGGTCGCCTAAGGGCATCCAGAGAGCGCTTATCTTTTACCGGATCTATTATTTCCTTCGGAGGTGGAGGTTTCTATTCAAAATGGGACTTCACTTTGGCAGCCACGATGTTCTGGTTTTCCTCGTCAGTCCTCTCATATGGTAATTTGGCAGGAGCCTTGAGGCTTGGACCAGCTATAAATTTCTTTCCTGTTGTACTGCTAGCCGCCGGAGCGACGACGGCTCTCTTCCGTTGTTGCTGAGGCGGTGGAGGAGGCGAAGTCCGCTGACACGGCGGAGACAACTGAGGCGAAGGAGGATTCTACTGAGGGCCCTCCTCCGTCGGAGTCCGCTGACGCGGCGGAGACGGCTGAGGCGGCGGAGACAGCTCATGCGCCGGAGACGACTGAGGCGGCGGAGATAGCAGAGCTTGACTGTGGGGAACTTACTTCTGGAGCATTTGGCTCATGTCATCCTACAGCTTAGGCTCTTTACATCTCGAGTCTAAGACAGTTACTACTCCCGCGTCAAGCTTAATGGATAGCAGAATAAAGTGGAAGCTGCGCACGTATAACTCATCAATTACAGTATTTAACCTCGAGTAAGAGAAACAGAATATGCACAAGATAGTAACCCTCACTTGAATTTTTAAGGAAATAGTACTTACCTTTTGTTTTGATGTCGAAGGAACGCATTTAGCAAGTTTTCCTCAGTATCTTTGGCTCTGTTTTGTACTGTCCATTCATTTACGGTATTTGGGCTAATGAATCCAATGTCATAGATTTGTCCTCTTTTGCATTCGACGATCTTCAATCTGCATAATATAGTGAGGATGCTTATATATACATGCAATGAACGAGCTGAGCTAGAGACTTAATTACAGAAATAATACTTACACACAGTAGCAAGTCACGAGACTTTTGTCGATGGCGTCTTGATTGAACAACCGGAATAATTCCACAAATTCAACGTACATCATGTCGACTCAAATGAAGTCATGCTCATGTTTAATTCCCAGCAATAAACTGTCGGTCCCATCCTTGCTGCAGGTTTCCAATTACCAGTTATGTAATCTTTGCATCATCATTGGTAGATGCGGGAGCTGATCAGGTTTGACGAGAGGCTTCCTATGCTCGTATATAAAGGGCGCTACTACCTCAGCCATTTCAAACTGTACATCATCGCTCATGTAATCACCAAGAGTGGTAGCGGGCGCTAGCCCCAGATGATTAGCGACATCGGTAAACACCTTGAGGGGGGGCATAATTGCTTCTCCTGTTCGCTGAGCTGGGGAATTTTTTCCCACTTCGTCTTGCAGCACTCTTAGTACTTCCCGACCGCTGCGCTTCATCAAATGTCTTTTTAATACAGCGGTCATAGTGTGATATCGGCGGAGGCGGTGGTGGTCGCCTAAGGGCATCCAGAGAGCGCTTCGATTTTACCGGATCTATTATTTCCTTCGGAGGTGGAGGTTTCCGTTCAAAATGGGACTTCACTTTGGCAGCCACGATGTCCTGGTTTTCCTCGTCAGTCCTCTCATATGGAATTTGGCAGGAGCCTTGAGGCTTGAACCAGCTCTGAATTTCTTTCCTGTTGTACTGTTAGCCGCCGGAGCGACGACGGCTCTCTTCTGCCGTTGCTGAGGCGGCAGAGGAGGCGGAGTCTGCTGACACGGCGAAGACAACTGAGGCGGAGGAGGATTCTGCTGAGGGACCTCCTCCGTCGGAGTCCACTAATGCGGCGAAGACAGCTCACGCGCCGGAGACGACTGAGGCAGCGGAGATAGCAGAGCTTGACCGTGAGGAGTCTGCTGAGGGGCCTCCTCCGGCTGAGTCTGCTGAGGCGGCGGTGTCCAGTTTGGAAGCACAATGTTTTCGTTTCTCCATAGACAGGTAGTCCTTAAGGCATTTTCCAGAAAAATCTCCCCTTCACCTGTATGGTACTCAAGCTCCAGCCCCTCAAATCCGTCCATTATTTCATCCACCCCTACAATAGCAAAGCTATGTGGAATCAGACTACAATGGACAATACATAAAACCATTCTGCTTGTTTGCCTCAGCCACTTGGAGAAATTTATGCAGGCTCTCAATGTACTCGGAGGTGCATCGGTCACCATACATCCATTGTCGGTTCATCCGCGTGCATTATATAATTAAGTGTATCAAAAACCATTACAGAATATCATGGATAGAGAAGTGACCAAATTAATACAAGTTCATCATCACATTAAAACCAAAGTACAGTAGTGATCAAATGTTATCACTAAAAAAATAGATACATAAAGTTCATACATAGTTCTCATAGAACAACATATAGCTCTCTAGAGCATCTAATTAAAATATACATTGAAACTAACATACAAATATGTAAAACATTTAAATGCAATAACAAATGCGATCCAAATCGCAACTAAGGTAACCATTGATCTGACAGCGTAATGATACCAAGCCTCATTATCAATGGCATATTCTCTAATCTTTCTAATCTTCACGTGCATTGCATCCATCTGGATCTTGTGATCATCGACGACATCGACAACATGCAAATCCAATTTCATTTTCTCCCCTTCAATTCTTTTCAATTTTTCATTCAAATATTTTTTTCTTGTTCAACCAAATTTAACCTCTCGACAAGAGAGTCGGTTGGAATTTCCGGTTCACATACCTCTTAGATAAAAACATCTATGTCACGCTGGTCGGCATAATTGTCATAAACACTAAATGAAACAAATAGTTATAAAAGATAATATACCACATTCAAATCATAGACAGGACGAGGGCCGATGGGGGCGGATACCAAAACCATGGCACTATATAATAACAAGCAATAATAAAAGTAAGAAAATTGTACAAGTAGCTATCTAAATCATACAAGTAAGAATTTTTCTTTTAAAAAGAAGATAAGAACAAGAGGCTCACCACGGTGGTGCCGGCGACGAGATCGGCGCGAGCGATCGACGACGGTGAGGACGGGGACGGGACGACAGCCTACACATTTGCAGACTCTAAGAAGTTAATTTGAGCTCAAATTGTGCATCTAAATTAAAAGAACTCCCACATACACTCCTACACTAAAACCCACAAACCACTCTACTTCTAGAGCATTTGAAATGAGCTAAACTAGTAGTGAGAGATGAAAGGATGAAGTTACTAACCTTTTAGAACACTTGTGTAGTTGGTGCACCGCCAAACCTAGACAAATCTTGGGGAAAATGGATCTTGGAGAGGAGAAAGCTTAAGTGTGGCTCGGGCATTTCAGCGAACACCTCATGTGCATAGGAGGTGAGAGCAGAGCAACACACACCTCCCACACGTCGGCCGACCAAAAAACAGAGGAGTGAGCAGGCAGGGGCGAGCATATATATATATATATATATATATATATATATATATATAGGCATCTCTTTAGTCTCGGTTGGTTGCTAGAACCAGGATAGAAGACTGACCTTTAGTCCCGGTTCCAGCCACCAACCGGGACTAAAGGGGCTGCGCCAGGAGAGAGGACCTTTAGTCCCGGTTCGTGTTTGGAACCGGGACTAAAGGGGTCAAATGAACCGGGACTGGTGCCTGCCGAGGCCCGGCCGGCGTCCTAGCCTCACGAACCGGGACTGATGCACCCATTAGTCCCGGTTCGTAACACGGCCGGGACTAATGCACTTATCTGGCCTGGACCTAAGCCTTGTTTTCTACTAGTGTTACGCACCGAGACATGGGCATCCATTTGAAAGTCGCAGTGGTGGTTTAAGGTGGGAAGATGTCCCACCAGTCTGCTAGTGCGTTTTGGCGCTGGCGTGGAGTACTGGCGGAGCCGACTATTCAACAATTTGTTATCAAGATGTTGATTGGAACACCACTTCAGGTTCCGGGGTGAAAACTCTGGTTCTAGCCTTTATTAGTCACACTCAAGAGCAACGAACTTGCGTGGTTGCATTGTTAAAGGCGTCTCCTACTTGTTGTCGTGCCGATCTTTATTGATTGGTCTCGGTAATCAAGATGAATTTTTTGTGCAGGCCGTCTCCAGTCGAACGTGGCGACGATGGCATAGTGATATTTATCCCTTCTTGAAGACGTTGTTGCATAAGAAGTCGACTTAGTTGTAGATGTAAATTTCATATCTTGTAATGATTTGATCATGGTTGCATTTGTTCTATACTTTGCTTAATAATTAAAGAATGGTTGTGTGCGTCACAACAATGCAAATGCTGAGTGTTTTGACCTCCTTTTCAAAGGCAAAGAAAATGGGCATTGTGTCAAACGCCTCATGATCGGAGCCATCGGTCTCATCGCCATTGGCCGTTGGGGTGGGCAGCGGTGTCGCGACCTTCTTCCATGTCACTGCTTCTTCCATCGCCTTGGTCGATGACAACACCTTTTCTTCTTGTCCGACAAGAACGGGGGCAACCAACCGTGGGGAAGGGGCGATGGTGTTGGATGTGGTGTCGGGCTGCACCACATTGTTGCCCGGCCGACATTGTTGTGTTGTACCTGTCATCCGACAGGGTAATGGGTCATCGCGGGTAAAAATACCCACGCTTGCATAACCTCAATTTGAGAATCACATAATCATAAACTATAACATAGAATCCTAATTCATAGACAACAACACATAATAATATCAATACATACTTATAAACAACAACACATCATAAACAACAATACATTCTATAAACATCAACACATCATAAACAACAACACATCATAAACAACAATACTTTCTTGTAAACAACAACACATCAAAACATCAACACATGGTCATAAAATAATAGCACATAGTCATACATTTGAAGTTCAACAACTCACGACAAAAGTGTAGAGGTAATTTGTCGATACTTGCTAGATTTTACAAGGGTACATGAGTATGCGGGTATGGGTCATATGATCTCATACACGTACCCGCTCTGCCCGATGGTTTGAGATTTCTCTATTTATATACCCATGCGTAACTTTTTGTCTCATACTCTTACCCTAATAGCATTTTTACCCGCCGGGTACGTGAGTAATGGATACCCATTATCATCCCTATTGACATATTGGGAAGGGGGCGGAGGCGGGGAAAGAGGACACGCATATCCATTTATGTTGTGAAGGAGGCGCCGGAGGCATCGACGACATCATGCGGCCACTTGGAGGTTGAAAGTTCTCCCGTCAAGCATTTTGGGCTTAATGAGAAAAAACGCGAGTAAGCTAATTTGAGTCAGTTGGGGTGCATTTGAGGGCCATTCCTCAAATTTTAGTGGGTTCATTTTTTAAGGGAAGGACTAGGTGTTGTTAACTTGGAAAAAATTAGTAACAGTTTTTGAAGTTAACTTTTACTAGGCAAGGCAAGAGATGCATTATCTCCAAACCAATCAAAACGCAGAGATGTTCAAAAAAAGTGGATGTGGTTCACTGTTTTAGAAAAGCAAATTCCGTTGCTGATGGTATAGCAAAGAGTTCCCTAGGAGCAACTCTAGCAGACCCCGCAAAAAGCCCTGACCTGCAAAATAACCGCCAAAATGCGGGTCGGCGCAGAAAATCCCGCCCGAACAGACCCCGCAAACGCGGCCGGCCTGCAAAAAATTTTGAGGGGCGCGGCAAAATCTCGGCCCCAACCCGTGAATACGCGGGTTTCCGCCTCGCCCCTACGGTTCCCCCGTATCGCAGTGAAGCGGTTGGCGGGAGGGACATTTCAGCCCCCGCGCCCTTTCCCCATCTCCTTCCGCCGTTGCCCGCCCTTGGTTCCGCCTGTCCGCCGCCGGCGATTCTGGCCAAATCTGCGGGCGGAATCGTGCCACGGGGGCGTCCCCCACCCTCCAGCACCGATTCGCTGCACCGCCCCCCGGATCCGGCAAGAAGAGCCGCCCCTCGTCGCTGTCGCCGCCGGGGATCGACCGCCCTCGAGCTCGCCCCTCGTCGCCGCCCGGGATCAGCCGCGAGACGAGCCACCGGTTAGTGTTTGTTTTGTGCTTTGTGTCGAGCGTTATGCCTAGTTGATTGACGCAGCGTGCAATTCTTGTCCATGTAGATGGAATTGAGCCCGTGCGAGAAGTTCTTGCTCTCCGATTCGTCCGATTCGGATGACTCAGATGTTGAGATGATGCTTGCAACCTTTCGGCGGCAGACCTTAGTGATGGCACTTGCCATGAAGGAGCACGAAGACGAGAACCGGAAGAGGTGGTGAGGATCGACCGTTGGGCGTCTTTGCATTCTTCGGAATCGCCATCTCGGGAACAAGATGTTGATGCAAGACTACTTCACGGAGAATCCAACATATCCACGGCACCTCTTTCGGAGAAGGTACCGAACGCGCCGATCCCTCTTTGTGAAAATTGTTCAAGCTTGCGAAGCAAATTGTCAGTATTTTACTCAAAGAAGAAATGCTGCAGGCTTAAAGGGATTTAGTGCATATCAAAAAATCTCCGTAGCTATGTGGGTGATTGCATATGGCGTTCCGGCTGACTATGCCGATGAGTACCTTCGCATTGGTGAAGATACCACAACTGAGTCAGTGCGTAGATTTGCCAACGTGATCATCCGTGTCTTTGGTCCTGAATATCTTCGGGCACCCAACGAGGATGACACACAGAAATTGATGGCATCTAATGAGAGGAGAAGTTGGCCTGACATGCTAGGTAGCATTGATTGTTTGCATTGGACTTGGAAAAATTGCCTGAAGGCATGGCAAGGAATGTATTGTGGCAAGTCTCGTGATGCAACAATTGTGCTAGAGGCCGTAGCATCCGAGGATTTATGGATTTGGCATTGCTTCTTTGGTATGCCGGGCACTCTCAATGATATCAATGTGTCGCAACAATCTCATTTGTTTGCTAGGCTTGCTAGTGGTGATGCTCCTGCTTGCAACTACACTATCAATGGGCACGAATACACAAAAGGGTACTATCTTGCAGATGGTATATACCCTCCTTGGTGCACCTTTCTCAAGACCATCAAAGATCCCAAAACTAGAAAACATTGTGAATTCGCACGGGTGCAAGAGGCAGCCCGAAAAGACATTGAAAGAGCATTCGGGGTTTTGCAATCTAGGTTTGCCATTGTTCGTGGTCCTGCTTGTTTTTGGGACAAGAGGACCTTGAAAAATATCATGACATGTTGTGTTATCCTTCATAATATGATTCTCGAAGATGAGAGGAATGAACTTGGAGTTCTTCTACGACAATGTGGGTAGCCGTGTCAAACCAGTTAGAGGCCCTAACCGCATTAGAGCTTTTCTTCAGACCTACAAAGAGATTGAAAATGCAAACACCCACTTTCAACTTCAGCAGGATCTCATTGAGCACCATTGGCAAAGGGCTGGACACTAACAAACTCATTTTCTATTCATTTGTATTTGTATTCGGGACAAGTTTTGTATTGCATTATTTAGTTTGCTTTGGTGATTTGAATAATTATTTGTTACGATAAAGGGTTTCCCCCCGCTTTAGATTATAAAGCAACCATCCGATACAACGAGCTTGCTGGGGCCGCGGCACAAACAAGCCCGAAAGAAAAGGAGAGAGAAAGAAAGAGAAATAAATGTCAACAACGGCAGATCGATGAAACAAAGATAGCCGGCAACCGCTGCACCCTCTGGAGAAGTACCACCGCGCTTCTAGCACTTCGGGGCGTCGCGTACCAGGCAGCACCTTCAAGAAGGAACGCGACGACGACGCCACTGCTGCCCGGACAAGTCCAAGGGTTTCCTCCGGTACGCAAAGGGCAGTGGGGAAGTGGTATATCCGACGCCCTTCAGGAAGGAATGGCGGCGCCCGCAGGCGTCACCTCGTCAATGACGGACGCGCCACCAGGGATTTCTCCCACCCAAACGACCACCACCACCCCGGACGATCTGAAGTGCACCACCAGAACTGCCGCCCACCAACATGTGCCACCACGATCACCGAACCATCAACGCCGTCTCTCTAAGCCACCGGCACGAGACCTGGGGGAGGGACGAAGAGCCAACGGGCACGGGGGCATCCGCCACTCAGCCGACGGGAGGGCACTACCACCACCGCTGTCGCGGAGCCATCCGGACGGGACGACAAGAGCTTACCAGGCCCGCATAGGCCCGGCCGGACCTCGAAGGATCCGGACAACCCCTGCCGCCACGCTGCAGCACATCGGCTGACGAGGACGCCACCGCCCGCAACCCCTGAGGTCGCGCCATCTCCACCAGGGAGCCGCGCTGCCGCACGCCGGAGCGCCGGCCCGCCCCAACCCAGATGAGGCCCAGAGGAGCCCAGATCTGGGCGGAGCAGAAGCCGGCGGCCAACCGCACCACCACGCGCCCCGCGGCCAACGGCCGCGCCGCCGCATCAGGAACGCCCGCGACCCGCTGGAACGCCTCCAAGTCGCACCATAGGAAGCCGAGGAGCACCGCCGCCGGCCACCGACGCCCGAGCAGGGATGGCCGCACGCGGGGACAGGCAGACCCGCCGCCGCCGGCACCACGCGGGTAAGGCCCGGCGGCAGCGGGAGGAGGAAGGAGCGACGGGGGAGCACTGGGAGGAACCAGGAAGGGGCCCCCAGTCGCCTCACTCGGGGAGGCGACGCGGGGGTATGGGGAAGGGGGAGGGGCTGGGGGCGAGAGGGCGGGCTAGCGGCGGCGGCTACCCGCGGCGGGGTAGCCGGCGGCGGCGTGGACGGAACCCTAGGGAGGGGGAGCTCTCGTCCCCCTGCACCTTGAAAGAGTCCCAAGCTGAAACTAGTTATGCTATCTGAATAATTATTTGTAATGTGGATGATTGTTGTATTGTGTTGGCATTGAACAATTGTTTAATTTGCTTCCGTGATTTGAATAATTTGTTTTGTAGTGTGGATGTTTGTTTTATTTTTGTGGTGTGGTATTGATATTTGCGGACCGGCGGGATGCGGGAACCCTGCAAAGCCAACCCGTAAAAAAGTATATTCCGTGAATATCCTTTTATAAGGGTCCGTTTGGTGGTCTGCCTCTGCAGCCGTCCGCGCCGGCCCACAAAGCCGTTTTTCCGCGAACTGCGAACGTGTTTTGCGGGCCGGCGGGATGCGGGGTCTGCTAGAGATGCTCTAAGTTCTAGAGCTTGTGAGTTTTGGGATAGTGATATTCGGGATTTTATTTTTCATCAAATTGTAAACGATCGTGCTATTATTTAAGGAATAAAGTCTTTTGATGTTAAAAAAAATCAAAACGCACGAGAGATGTTAAAAAAAATATCAAAACGCACGAGAGGAAACTCGCTAGTCGCTACCGGTCCACAGTCCACGTATGCCAACGGGAAAATTCTTTTGCCAGGTTTCACTACCGACACACCTGCCCCACTGGCTCCACTCAAGTCCACGGCAAATGTGGCCGCCGAACCCGGCCGCGCGCCTCTCCAACGGCCGGCCGGCCATCCTCCCTTCACCTTTTTCAAACTAGCCGTTGATGCTCCGCTCCCTCTTCGTCTCTTCCTCAAACGGTCGGATCCCTGCTCCCCCACCCCCATTTAATCCCCAGGCCTCCTCCCCAAATCGCCACACCTCACTCCCTCCCCTCAGTCCTCACTCACAAGCCTCCCTCGTCCCTCTCCGCTCGCTCAGTCGCCGCCACAAGAAGCATGGGCCTCTCGGTGATCGCGCCGCCGGCGGGCGACTCGGCGTCCCCGGCGCACCGCCGCGCGCGCCGCGCCTTCCTCGTCTCCAACTACATGATCCTCGGCGCGGCGTCCGGCTGCGGCTTCCTCACGCTCTCGCTCCGCCTGGTGCCCTCCGTCGACGGCTTCCTCCTCATCCTGCTCCACGCGCTCACCGTGGCGGCCGCCGTGGCCGGGTGCGCCGTCATCGCGGCGCCCGACCCGCCGCGGGGCCGCGTCTACACCGCCCACATGTCCGCCACCGTCGTCGTCTCCATCCTGCAGGGCGCCGCCGCCGTGCTCGCCTTCTCCCGCACCGCCGAGTTCCTCGCCGACGGGCTCAGGTCCTACGTCCGCGAGGAGGACGGCGCCGTCATCCTGCGCATGATCGGGGGCCTCGGCATCGCCATCTTCTGCCTCGAGTGGGTCGCCCTCGCGCTCGCCTTCGTCCTCAGGTACTACGCCTACGTCGACAGGGAGTGCGGCGGCAACCCCATGCGCCGCAGCGCCAAGGTCGGCGGCGAGGATGGCGCCGGCAACTGGCCGTGGCCATTCCAGGTCTGATCCGCCTCAAGGATGATGATGCAGCAAGCAATTTATGATGTGTGGGAGGGGTGTCTGAAGGCGAGGAGGACTGAGAACCGATAGTTCTTGGGAGAAAGACTAGTGTTTGGTGATATTATTATTTGTTGATTGGGTTGTATTGTGTGGTGTGGTATATGATTATGTTGTACTGCCGCTGTTGCACCTCTATAATATTATTTGAAATTCCTGTTCAATCGACTCTCATTTTGGTCACCTCGATAAAAATATTATCAATAGCACTGCGAGAAACATTAGCACATGGAACAGCATACTGACTGAAGCAACTAATCTTTCTTGAATCTGAAAGAAATATTACGAGATCTGACCAAGAATACGGCTTCCTTTTCAGTACGGGAGTACCATCCTTGCAGTTCGCTTCTGACAGCTCTGGTCCCATTATTCTTGAATCTGAATTGCAAGAAATGATTCTTGAATCTGAATTTCGACGATATTTGACCCAAAAAACTACCATTTTGGGGCTCCAGTGAAGTTTTCTGAACTGGAGTTGAGAGAATCGTCCCTTTCTTTTTTAACCGGCCCGTATCCGGGTTACACAGCAAAAAACTTTAGCCAAAACTTTTGCCTGCTTGTTTCATGTCTCCTGATTTCACATCACACCCAATCCAATTGCCACTGGAATAAGTCTTAATGACGATCAGATGGAAACCCGTATCCGGGTTACACAGCAAAAAAGGAGGAAATGGTTCTGAAGATAAAGCACGAACTGAACATGGGCAGAGACAAGAGACACAGCAACCTGATGTACACAACAACTACGTGAGAAAAGAAGAGATGAAGGCAGGGTGAAGTCCCCGGCGTCATTTTAGCTTGTGATTTGAGCTACCATGTCGAAAAAAAGCACTTACCAGAGTGACTGTGAGCTGCTAGTGTCAAAAACGTTCTTGTATTACGGGACGGAGGGAGTAGTAGATTTATTTTGCAATGTGCCATCTCGACACCTTTCACCGAGCACCTGTTCTTCATGGGCAATTTTAGCGCATGGTTGGCTGTAATAATCTGTTGTCGACTGATTGGCAGACAAGGTGCAAAGCTACCGTCTGAATTCCAGTTCTGGTAGTCAGATTGGGTACCGTGACTGAACTGATTCCTCAATCTTACAGTTTTAGAAATCAAGTACTCCAAAAAGTTGCATAGGAAAAAAACATGGTCTGCTGGATTGAGCAATCGAAGACAGATGAAGAGATCATAAAAATCTACGGTAAACACCATGGTAAAAGTGTGATTCGTCTGAAAGCAAAGCAAAACGGATAATCGTTGTTGCCGTACGTGTGTAAAAGCAGAAACAAGTAGTTCAGAAATAAGACAGTTCAGCTATCATTAGTGTCGGAGTAAATGGTCACGGGTAGCCTAACCGACTCCCCCTGGCTCTTCGAAAAATTATCAGGTCATTCGAGCCTTTAAGCATACAGAGCGCAGGGCCGCCTTCCCCCGGCCGGCTATCCCCAGGGCCGGCTACCAGAAGGCGACCCGGTCTCAGAAACCTTCCCTAAGGAAGCTACGAGATGGCCGACTCCAGGAAGCCGGCCCCAAGAGGACCGACTCCCAGAAGCCGGCCATGAAGAGAGCCGATTCCCAGAAGCCGGCCAAGACTACACCCACCAAGACTGTATCCACATAACGCTGATAAGACGGGGCGTGACCGCAGTACAGCCCACTACCCCGAATCCCGAAGCAGGCATGGCCACAGGGCGCCGTACGAGTCAGCCATCTCCCGTCCGGCGCGGCACTGTAGCCATGTTGACCTCGACGTCACCCACGACAGGCGCTAGTACGGCCCGCGGGCGGCGGCCCCCTTTAGCCAGAGAGACACTCGAAGGCGGCCCGGCCTCCCCTAGTCGGCCAGGGGCGTGGCCGGCTCCCAATAGCCGGCTACCTCCCTCCCTCGAAACATGTGCCTCATTAAGGAGACAAGACGAGGTAAGGCTACAGTGAGAGCCCGCAAGGCGGCGGCACTGTAGCCATGCTTACCTCGACAAAGCCCTCGTCATCATAGGCGAGGCAACAGTAACCAGCCGCCGACAAGGCCCCCAAGTGATGGGGCCGGCCTGTCGGCCAAGAGGCCGGCAGCCGGCGGGACCCACCAGTCGGCGAACCCCAATGGTCGGCGGAGAAGCCGGCGAGCATAGACACTGACGGCTGGGACCCGCGCCCAGCCGGATTACCATTGTACCCCTGGGGGTAGGCCTATATAAACCCCCCGGGACACCCATGCAAAGGGTTGATCTCATGGAATTCCACACACCACATAGAGAGAAAAGGAGAACTAGCCTTGCCCTTCTTCTTCCTCTAGCCAAACAGCTCAAGGAGCACTTGTAGCTACTTGTATTGATCTAGTGATCATGCGGAGACCCCGCAGAGCAGGACTAGGGGTGTTATCTCCACGGAGAGCCCCGAACCTGGGTAAGATCCGCCGGCGTGCATGCCTTCGCCTTATCCCGTTTCCAGGCATCGGCGATGTCTTACTGGCTCCCACAATGATAAGCCACCGTTGGCATATGTCGCACCTACCACCCGACATTTGGCGCCCACCGTGGGGCCAGGTGCACCGTCGTCCGGAGACCTGTTCTGGACATAACCCTTTTCCTCCCCGCGAACGTAGCCAGCCTGCTACGCCCGATGGTGCTTGCCTTGACGCACTGCAAGGTGTCGACGACGCCTGCGCGGCGAGCTGCCTCGCCGACCTTCTTGGCGAGACTCGCATCTCTGATGAGCCCGCGTCCGACGCGGGCACGGACTACCCCGAGAGCCGCCTCGTCAGCCTCCTCGACCAGCTTCACGTCTCCAGCGAGCTTGCTGTGGACTTGGAGTCGGTCGGCTCCACCGACCCGATGCTTGTCGACTCCGACACGGCATCGCTCGATGCCTACCCCTCCGACGTGGTAGTCTTCGACGACCCTCTCCCTCGAGCCGACACTGGCAGCAGCGCTGTCACTGAGGTGCTGGTCATCAGCCACGCCGCCGACTCGGGCGAGAACGCCCACGACGCCCTACAAGTGGCGATGCATGACTTGTCCGTCCCCATCCCGGCCGACGCCGACGCCGAGACTCTGGAGGCACGCCGCCTCGCCCTCATCACGGAGGGCCAGAAGATAGCCTCCATGAGACGCCTCACCGAGGCTCACGAGCACGAAGTCGACCGCGCCGCCTTTGGTACGCCGCCTCATGGGGCCGAGCCGAGCCGGCCTCGTCAAGAAGCGCGGCGCGGCCATCGCCAGCATGCTGGGAGCGGACCGCCCAGTCTACGCCACCCCGCTCGAGAATCTGCGAGCCGCTCAGGTGGCCGCAGAAGAGCTGAATGGGCTGGGGGCTGATGAGCTTCCCTACATGACAAGGCGCATCCAGCAGCTGATCGACGCGGCCGCAGAACGGCATGAAGCCGGCGCCCGCGCTGAGAGTCCTCCCCCACGCCGAGAACACGCCGCGACATCCCGGTCGCCGACTGCGAGCGGCGCCCGCGCAAGAAAAGACAAGGAGTCGGCTGCTAGCCGCAGCCGGACTCGAATCACCATCGAGCGCGACGCAGAAGGCCGCCCTCGAGCGGTGGAGCGTCAAGGCAATCCGCCTCCTCCCCCGCCTCGTGGGGAGAGATATCCCACCCCGCCGCATGTCATGCATCTGACTCTCGGTGGCCGACTAGGCCACCGCAAAGGAGTCGGCGAGAACGACGCCCGCCACCGGATCGACCGCCTAGCACGGTCCCTGGCGCTAGAAGAAGAAGACGATGTCGGCCCGCCTTGCTTCGGCCCCCGCATCCGCGACGAGCCCTTCCCCAAAGGGTTCTCGCTCCCCAGAGACACGCCCAAGTACAACGGCTTAGTGAAGCCGGAAGATTGGCTCATCGACTACTCTACCGCTGTCAGCATAGCGAACGGCAACAGGCGCGTAGCCGTGAAGTACGTCCCTCTTATGCTTCAAGGCACGGCGCGCACCTGGCTGAACAGCCTCAAGCCCTACAGCGTCAACAGTTGGCTGGACTTCACGGAAGTCTTCGTCCGCAACTTCACCAGCACGTACAAGCGGCCTCCAAAGCCCCGCCAGCTCTCCTTGTGCGTCCAAGGGCCCAGCGAATCGACTCGCGATTCCCTCACGCGGTGGGCCGAGCTCCGCAACTCCTGCGAGGGGGTGCACGAGGTTCAAGCCATCGAATACTTCACCGCCGGGTGCCGAGAGGGCACCCTCCTCAAGCACCGACTCCTCTGCAACGAGCCGGCTGCCCTCGACGAGCTGCTGGTCATAGACGACAAGTACGCCACGGCCGACTCCTCGATGAAGACCGAGTTCCGAGTGGACGCCTCTGGGATGGTGCTCACTCCGGCTCCCAAGACGCCGGCTGGTGTCTCCAACCGGCGCCCCTACCAGAACGATCACAAGCGCAAGGCCCCTATGCCGCCTTCCACCAATCGGCAGGTGGCCACTGTCGAAGATGAGCAGCTCGAAGAGCGACCGGCTCCCAAGAAGAAGGGCGGCAGGTCGGCTTGGCAGCCGGCCTTCTCCTACGAGCAGACTCTCGATGCCCCCTGCAAGTTTCACAGCGGCGCGAAGCCGTCCAACCACACGACCCGGAAGTGCCACTGGCTCACACGGATCTCCAAGGGCGAGGGGCTGGCGCCGCCTCCAGCCCCCCAGCAGCCGGCTGCTCGACCAGCAGTCGAAGCCATTCAAGATGAGTTCCCAGATGAGCACGCCGCCTACGTCGTCTTCACGAGCCAGGTTGAAGACAAGCGCAGCCGGCGCCAACAGCACCAAGAGGTCAACGCAGTCGCCTTCAGCAACCCCGAGTTCATGCATTGGTCCGAAAGGCCTATCAGCTGGAGCCGGGACGATCACCCAGAGGTGATGCCGTCTCCTGGCTCCTACGCATTGGTGTTGGATGTCACCCTCGCGACGGAGAGGCGAGCTGCCCGATTCTCCCGCGTGCTGATTGATGGCGGAAGCAGTATCAACATACTGTACCGCGACACCATGGAGAAGTTGAACCTCAAGGCAAAGCAGCTCATGCCAAGCCGGACCGTGTTCCATGGCATCGTACTCGGCCTGTCCTGTTCCCCAATCGGCAAGATTAAGATGGATGTTCTCTTCGGAGACAAGGATCACTTTCGCCGAGAAGCGATCTGGTTTGAGGTAGTGGACCTAGAGAGCCCTTACCACGCCTTGCTTGGCCGACCTGCCCTGGCCAAGTTCATGGTTGTGCCCCACTACGCCTACCTCAAGATGAAGATGCCGAGCTCGAAGGGGATCATCACTGTAACCGGCGACTACAAGAAGTCCATCGAGTGCGCTGCAGCCAGCAGCCGGCTGGCCGAGTCCCTCGTGGTTGCAGAAGAGAAGAAGATGCTGGAGCGAGTTGTGGCCATGGCCGGCAAGCAGCCGGCCCTGTCCCCCAACCCCAAGGAATATGATGCGCAGGGCTCCTTCCAGCCGGCTAAGGAGACGAAGAAGGTACCTCTGGACCCGGAGAACCCGGAGAGGTTTGCTGTCATTGGAGCAAACCTGGACAGTAAATAGGAAGGCGAGCTCGTCGACTTCCTCCGTGAGAATCGAGACATCTTTGCATGGTCCCCAAAGGACATGCCGGGTGTTCCGAAGGATTTCGCCGAGCACAAGTTACAGTCCGAGCGGATGCGAAGCCAGTCAAGCAGCCTCTTCGCCGACTGTCAGAGGAGAAGAGAAGAATCGTAGGAGAAGAGATAGCCCGGCTCCTCGCCGCCGGCTTTATTATGGAAGTGTTTTTCCCAGAGTGGCTTGCCAACCCAGTCTTGGTGTTGAAGAAGAACAACAAATGGCGTATGTGTATAGACTACACTAGCCTCAACAAAGCCTGCCCCAAAGATCCGTTTGCCCTGCCACGGATTGATCAAGTGATAGACTCCACAGCCGGATGCGAGCTGTTGAGTTTCTTGGATGCCTACTCAAGATACCACCAGATCAAGTTGGACCCAGCCGACCGCCTGAAGACCGCCTTCATCACACCCTTCGGAGCTTTCTGTTACCTGACTATGACATTCGGCCTGAGGAATGCCAGTGCCACTTTTCAGCGTTGCATGCAGAAATGCCTCCTCAAGCAACTCGGCAGAAATGCCCACGTCTACGTAGACGATATTGTGGTGAAGACGGAGAAGCGCGGTACCCTGCCGGAAGACCTTAAAGAAACATTTGCCAACTTGCGCCGATTCCAGATCAAGCTCAACCCCGAGAAATGTGCGTTCGGAGTACCAGCCGGCCAGCTTCTAGGCTTTTTGGTCTCTGAACGCGGCATTGAGTGCAACCCTGTGAAGATTAAGGCCATTGAGAGAATGGAGATTCCCACCAAGTTGCGAGACGTGCAGAAGTTCACCGGGTGCCTGGCCTCCCTAAACCGCTTCATCAGCCGGCTAGGAGAAAAGGCTCTCCCCCTGTACCGACTCATGAAGAAATCCACTCACTTCGAGTGGAACGACCAAGCAGACCAAGCCTTCCATGAGTTGAAGAAGATGCTGACCACTCCACCTGTCCTGGCGGCGCCGACTGAGAAGGAGCCCATGCTCCTCTACATTGCCGCGACTAGTCGAGTGGTCAGCACAGTCATCGTGGTCCAGTGCCCAGAAGAAGGCCGAGCCCAGTTAGTCCAGAGGCCGGTATATTATTTAAGCGAAGTACTGTCCACCTCAAAGCAAAACTACCCGCACTACCAGAAGATGTGCTATGGAGTGTACTTCGCCGCCAAGAAGCTGAAGCCCTACTTTCAAGAGCATCCCATCACGGTCGTATGTACCGCCCTGCTTGCCGAGATCATAGGCAGCCGGGATGCATCCGGCCGGGTGGCTAAATGGGCCATTGCGCTGGGGCCTTACACAATCTTCTACCAGCCCCGCACCGCCATCAAGTCTCAAGCATTTGCCGACTTCCTTGTCGACTGGGCCGAAACCCAGTACCTACCGCCAGCTCCCGACTCCACTCATTGGCGGATGCACTTCGACGGGTCCAAGATGCGCACTGGCTTGGGAGCCGGCATTGTCCTCACGTCTCCCAAAGGCGACAAGCTCAAATACACGCTGCAAATCCATTTTGCTGCCCCCAACAATGTGGCTGAGTACGAGGCGCTCATACACGGGCTCCGGCTAGCCAAAGAGCTCGGCATAAGCCGGATCCTGTGTTATGGCGACTCGGACTTGGTGGTCCAGCAGTCATCTGGTGACTGGGACGCCAAGGATGCAAACATGGCGAGCTATCGATTCCTCGTCCAGCATATCAGTGGATACTTTGAAGGGTGCGAGTTCCTTCACGTGCCACGGGCCGACAACGACCAAGCAGATGCCCTGGCACGGATCGGCTCCACCCGACAGGCTATACCAACCGGTGTCTCTCTCCAACGCCTCCTCAAGCCGTCTCCAGAATCGGACTCTATCTTCATACCACCCGCCCCTGATGCAGCCGGATCCGACTGGAGGAACCCGGCAGGCGGCTCGGGGACCTCGACAAGCGGCCCGGGGACTGCCGTAGTCGCACCCGGCTCGGGGACTTCAGAACCCGGCCCGGGGACTGCAGCAGTCGGCCCGGGGACTGCAGCGACACAAGAAGCAGTGGCCGACTCCAACTCTCCACCACCCAACCCACCCACCCGGGTCACAGTGGCCGTACTGACAGTAGAAGAAGTCACAGCTCCATCATGGGCCCAGCCCATCCTCAACTTCCTAGTCAACAGAGAGCTGCCGACTGATGAGATCTCGGCAAGACTAGTGCAACGCCGAGCCGGAGCATATGCAATAATAAACAGAGAACTTGTCAAGCGTAGCGTCACTGGAGTCTTCCAGCGCTGCGTCGAGCCAGAGAAGGGCATAGCAATGTTGCGGAACGTAGCAGAAATTTAAAATTTTCTACGTATCACCAAGATCAATCTATGGAGTCATCTAGCAACGAGAGAGAGGGGAGTGCATCTACATACCCTTGTAGATCGCGCGCGGAAGCGTTCAAGAGAACGGGGTTGATGGAGTCGTACTCGTCGTGATCCAAATCACCGATGATCCTAGCGCCGAACGGACGGCACCTCCGCGTTCAACACACGTACGGAGCGGGGACGTCTCCTCCTTCTTGATCCAGCAAGGGGGAGGAGAAGTTGATGGAGATCCAGCAGCACGACGGCGTGGTGGTGGAAGTAGCGGGATCCCGGCAGGGCTTCGCCAAGCGCAAGCGGGGAGGAAGAGGTGTCACGGGAGGGAGGGAGGCGCCAGGGCTTGGGGTGCTGCTCCCATGCGCCTCCCCACTATATATAGGGGTGGAGGGGGCTGGTTTCTTGCCCTCCAAGTCCATTGGGGCGTTGGCAAAGGTGGGGGAAAGAAATCCCATCATTTCCCTTCCCCACCGATTGTTATCCCCCTTTTTTAGGGATCTTGATCTTATCCCTTCGGGATATGATCTTATTCCTTCTAAGGTGGGATCTTGGTGCGCCTTGACCAGGGGTGTGGGGCCTTGCCCCTACTACCCACGTTCATGTGGGTCCACCCATGCAGGTGGGCCCCACTTCAGAACCTTCCTGGTACAATACCGAAAAATCCCGAACATTTTTCGGTGGCCAAAATAGGACTTCCCATATATAAATCTTTACCTCCGGACCATTCTGGAACTCCTCGTGATGTCCGAGATCTCATCTGGGACTCCGAACAACTTTGGTTTAACCGCATACTAATATCTCTACAACTCTAGCGTCACCGAACCTTAAGTGTGTAGACCCTACGGGTTCGGGAGACATGCAGACATGACCGAGACGACTCTCCGGTCAATAACCAACAGCGGGATCTGGATACCCATGTTGGCTCCCACATGTTCCACGATGATCTCATCGGATGAACCACGATGTCAAGGATTCAATCAATCCCGTATACAATTCCCTTTGTCAATCAGTACGTTACTTGCCCGAGATTCGATCGTCGGTATCCCAATACCTTGTTCAATCTCGTTACCGGCAAGTCACTTTACTCGTATCGTAATGCATGATCCCGTGGCTAACTCCTTAGTCACATTGAGCTCATTATGATGATGCATTACCGAGTGGGCCCAGAGATACCTCTCCGTCATACGGAGTGACAAATCCCAGTCTTGATTCGTGCCAACCCAACAGACACTTTCGGAGATACCTGTAGTGCACCTTTATAGCCACCCAGTTACGTTGTGACGTTTGGTACACCCAAAGCATTCCTACGGTATCCGGGAGTTGCACAATCTCGTGGTCTAAGGAAATGATACTTGACATTAGAAAAGCTCTAGCAAACGAACTACACGATCTTGTGCTATGCTTAGGATTGGGTCTTGTCCATCACATCATTCTCCTATTGATGTGATCCCGTTATCAATGACATCCAATGTCCATGGTCAGGAAACCATAACCATCTATTGATCAACGAGCTAGTCAACTAGAGGCTTACTAGGGACATGTTCTGGTCTATGTATTCACACATATGTTATGGTTTCCAGTTAATACAATTATAGCATGAACAACAGACAATTATCATGAACAAGGAAATACAATAATAACCATTTTATTATTGCCTCTAGGGCATATTTCCAACAGTCTCCCACTTGCACTAGAGTCAATAATCTAGTTCACATCACCATGTGATTAACACTCAAAGTTCACATCGCCATGTGACTAATACCCAAGAGTTTACTAGAGTCAATAATCTAGTTCACATCACCATGTGATTAACACTCAATGAGTTCTAGGGTTTGATCATGTTATGCTTACGAGAGAGGTTTTAGTCAACGGGTCTGCAACATTCAGATCCGTGTGTGCTTTACAAATCTCTATGTCATCTTGTAGATGAAACTACCACGCGCTACTTGGAGCTATTCCAAATAACTGCTCTACTATACGAATCCGGTTCACTACTCAGAGTCATCCGGATTAGTGTCAAAGTTTGCATCGACGTAACCCTTTACGACGAACCCCCCTTTCCACCTCCATAATCGAGAAAATTCCTTAGTCCATTAGATACTAAGGATAAGTTCGACCGCTGTCATGTGATCCCTTCCTGGATCACTATTGTACCCCTTGACTAACTCATGGCAAGGCACACTTCAGGTGTGGTACCCAACATAGCATATTGTAGAGCCTACGTCTAAAGCCTAGGGGACGACCTTCGTCCTTTCTCTTTCTTCTGCCGTGGTCAGGTCTTGAGTCTTACTCAATACTCACACCTTGTAACACAGCCAAGAACTCCTTCTTTGCTGATCTATTTTGAACTCCTTCAAAATCTTGTCACGGTATGTATTCATTTGAAAGTACTATTAAGCGTTTTTTGATCTATCCTTATAGATCTTGATGCTCAATGTTCAAGTAGCTTAATCCAGGTTTTCCATTAAAAACACTTTTCAAATAACCCTGGATGCTTTCCAGAAATTCTACATCATTTCTGATCAACAATATGATAACAACATATACTCATCAAAAATTCTATAGTGCTCCCACTCACTTCTTTGGAAATACAAGTTTCTCATGAACTTTGTATAAACCCAAAATCTTTGATCATCTCATCAAAGCGTTCATTCCAACTCCGAGATGCTTACTCCAATCCTTAGAAGGATTGCTGGAGCTTTGCATACTTGTTAGCATCTTTCAGGATTGACAAAATCTTCTGGTTGTATCACATACAACCTTTCCTCAAGAAAATCGTCGAGGAAACAATGTTTTGACATCCTATCTGCAAGATTTCATAAATAATGCAGTAACTGCTAATATAATTCTAACAGACTCTTAGCATCGCCACGAGTGAGAAGGTCTCATCGCAGTCAACTCCTTGAACTTGCCGGAAAACATCTTAACGACAAGTCGAGCTTTCTTAATGGTGACACTTACCATCATTGTCTGTCTTCCCTTTAAAATCCATCTGTACCCAACAGCCTTACGACCATCAAGTAGTTCTTTCAAAGTCTATACTTTGTTTTCATACATGGATCCTCTCGGATTTTATGGCCTTGAGCCATTCATCGGAATCCGGGCCCACCATCGCTCCTCCATAGCTCGTAGGTTAATTTTGTTCTAGCAACATGACTTCCAAGACAGGATTACGTACCACTCTGAAGTAGTACGCATCCTTGTCGTCCTATGAGGTTTGGTAGTGACTTGATCTGAAGTTTCATGATCACTATCATAAGCTTCCACTTCAATTGGTGTAGGTGCCACAGGAACAACTTCTTGTGCCCTGATACACATTAGTTGAAGTGACGGTTCAATGACCTCATCAAGTCTCCACCATCCTCCCACTCAATTCTTTCGAGAGAAACTTTTCCTCGAGAAAGGACCCGTTTCTAGAAACAATCACTTTTGCTTCCAGATCTGAAATAGGAGGTATACCCAACTGTTTTGGGTATTCTATGAAGATGCATTTATCCGCTTTGGGTTCGAGCTTATCAGCCTGAAACTTTTTCACATAAGCGTCGCAGCCCCAAACTTTTAAGAAATGACAGCTTAGGTTTCTCTAAACCATAGTTCATACGGTGTCGTCTCAACGGAATTGCGTGGTGCCCTATTTAAAGTGAATGCGGTTGTCTCTAATGCCTAACCCATAAACGATAGTTGTAATTTGATAAGAGACATCATGGTATGCACCATATCCAATAGGGTGCAGTTATGATGTTCGGACACACCATCACAATATGGTGTTCTAGGCGGTATTAGTCGTGAAACAATTTCCATAATTTCTTAATTGTGTGCCAAACTCATAACTCAGATATTCATCTCTATGATCATATCACAGAAATTTTATCCTCTTGTCACGACGATCTTCAACTTCACTCTGAAATTACTTGAACCTTTCAATAATTCAGACTTGTGTTTCATCAAGTAAATATTCTCAGCATCTACTCAAATCATCTGTGAAGTAAGAACATAATGATATCCACTGCGTGCCTCAACACTCATTGGACTGCATACATCAAATGTATTACTTCCAACAAGTTGCTCTCTTGTTCCATCTTACTGAAAACGAGGCCTTTCAGTCATCTTGCCCATGTGGTATGATTTGCATGTCTCAAGTGATTCAAAATCAAGTGAGTCCAAATGATCCATCTGTATGGACTTTCTTCATGCATATATACTAATAGACATGGTTTGCATGTCTCAATCTTTTAAAAAACGAGTGAGTCCAAAGATCCATCAACATGGAGCTTCTTCATGCGTTTTATACCAATATGACTCAAGTGGCAGTGCCACAAGTATGTGGTACTATCATTACTATCTTATATCTTTTGGCATGAACATGTGTATCACTACGATCGAGATTCAATAAACCATTCATTTAGGTGCAAGACCATTGAAGGTATTATTCAAATAGACAGAGTAACCATTATTCTCCTTTAATGAATAACCGTATTGCGATAAACATAATCCAATCATGTCTATGCTCAACGCAAACACCAAATAATAATTATTCAGGTTTAACCCCAATCTCGATGGTAGAGGGAGCATGTGATGCTTGATCACATCAACCTTGGAAACACTTCCAACACATATCGTCATCTCACCTTTAGCTAGTCTCCGTTTATTCCGCAGCTTTTATTTCGAGTTACTAACACTTAGCAACCGAACCGGTATCTAATACCCAGGTGCTACTAGGAGTACTAGTAAAGTACACATTAATATAGTGTATATCCAATATACTCCTGTCGACCTTGCCAGCCTTCTCATCTACGAAGTATCTAGGGTAGTTCTGCTTCAGTGACTGTTCCCCTCATTTCAGAAGCACTTAGTCTCGGGTTTGGGTTCAA
Source organism: Triticum aestivum (assembly GCF_018294505.1). Taxonomy (NCBI): domain Eukaryota; kingdom Viridiplantae; phylum Streptophyta; class Magnoliopsida; order Poales; family Poaceae; genus Triticum; species Triticum aestivum. The sequence continues at coordinate 450,994,732 of NC_057799.1, read as the reverse complement.
CCTTGGGTTTCATCACTAGAGCAGCAACTGATTTGCCGTTTCATGAAGTATCCCTTCTTGCCCTTTCCCTTCTAGAAACTAGTGGTTTTACTAACCATCAACAATTGATGCTCCTTCTTGATTTCTACTTTCGCAGTGTCAAACATCGCGAGTTGCTCAAGGATCATCATGTCTATCCCTGATATGTTATAGTTCATCACGAAGCTCTAATAGCTTGGTGGCAGTGACTATGGAGAACCATCACTATCTCATCTAGAAGATTCACTCCCACTCGATTCAAGTGATTGTAGTACTCAGACAATCTGAGCACATGCTCAACGATTGAGCTTTTCTCCCTTAGTTTGCAGGCTTAAGAAACTTGTCAGAGGTCTCATACCTCTTGACGTGGGCATTAGTCTGAAATCCCAATTTCAGTCTTTGGAACATCTCATATGTTCTGCGACGTTTCAAAACCGTCTTTGGTGCCACAATTTTAAACCGTTAGCATCACACACTGAACTATCACGTAGTCATCAAAACGTGTATGTCAGATGTTTCGTAACATCTACAGACGACGCTCGAGGTTCAGCACACTGAGCGGTGCATTAAGGACATAAGCCTTTTGTGCAGCAATGAGGACAATCCTCAGTTTACGGACCCAGTCCGCATAATTGCTACTATCAACTTTCAACTAAATTTTCTCTAGGAACATATCTTAGTAGAACTAAAGCGTAAGCTACGACATTATTTGCAAAGACCTTTTGACTATGTTCATGATAATTAAGTTCATCTGATTATTTAATGAACTCCCACTTAGATAGACATCCCTCTAGTCATCTAAGTGATACATGATCCGAATCGACTAGGCCGTGTCCGATCATCACGTGAGACGGACTAGTCATCATCGGTGAACATCTCCATGTTGATCGTATCTACTATACGACTCATGTTCGACCTTTCGGTCTCTTGTGTTCCGAGGCCATGTCTGTACATGCTAGGCTCGTCAAGTCAACCTAAGTGTTTTGCTTGTGTTCGAGGCCATGTATGTACATGCTAGGCTCGTCAACACCCGTTGTATGCGAACGTTAGAATCTATCACACCCGATCATCACGTGGTGCTTCGAAACAACGAACCTTCGCAACGGTGCACAGTTAGGGGGAACACATCTCTTGAAATTTTAGTGAGGGATCATCTTATTTATGCTACCATCGTTCTAAGCAAATAAGATGTAAACATGACAAACATCACGTGCAAATCATAAAGTGACATGATATGGCTAATATCATCTTGCGCCTTTTGATCTCCATCTTCGAGGCGCGGCATGATCACCTTCGTCACCGGCATGACACCATGATCTCCATCATCATGATATCCATCATCGTGTCTTCATGAAGTTGTCTCGCCAACTATTACTTCTACTACTATGGCTAACGGTTAGCAATAAAGTAAAGTAATTACATGGCGTTTTTCATTGACACGCAGGTCATACAATAAATTAAGACAACTCCTATGGCTCCTGCCGGTTGTCATACTCATCGACATGCAAGTCGTGATTCCTATTACAAGAACATGATCAATCTCATACATCACATATATCATTCATCACATCCTTTTGGCCATATCACATCACATAGCATACCCTGCAAAAACAAGTTAGACGTCCTCTAATTGTTGTTGCATGTTTTACGTGGCTGCTATGGGTTTCTAGCAAGAACGTTTCTTACCTACGCAAAAGCCACAACGGTGATACGCCAATTGCTATATACCCTTCATAAGGACCCTTTTCATCGAATCCGATCCGACTAAAGTGGGAGAGACAGACACCCGCTAGCCACCTTATGCATCAAGTGCATGTCAGTCGGTGGAACCTGTCTCACGTAAGAGTACGTGTAAGGTCGGTCCGGGCCGCTTCATCCCACAATGCCGCCGAATCAAGATAACACTAGTAACGGTAACCAAATTGAACAAATCGTCGCCCACAACTACTTTGTGTTCTACTCGTGCATAGAATCTAAGCATAAACCTGGCTCATGATGCCACTGTTGGGGAACGTAGCAGAAATTTAAAATTTTCTATGAAATCACCAAGATCAATCTATGGAGTCATCTAGCAACGAGAGAGAGGGGAGTGCATCTACATACCCTTGTAGATCGCGCGCGGAAGTGTTCAAGAGAACGGGGCTGATGGAGTCGTACTCGTCGTGATCCAAATCACCGATGATCCTAGCGCCGAACGGACGGCACCTCCGCGTTCAACACACGTACGAAGCGGGGACGTCTCCTCCTTCTTGATCTAGCAAGGGGGGAGGAGAAGTTGATGGAGGTCCAGCAGCACGACGGCGTGGTGGTGGAAGTAGCGGGATCCCGGCAGGGCTTCGCCAAGGGCAAGCGGGGGGGAAGAGGTGTCACGGGAGGGAGGGAGGCGCCAGGGCATGGGGTGCTTCTCCCATGCGCCTCCCCACTATATATAGGGGTGGATGGGGCTGGTTTCTTGCCCTCCAAGTCCATTGGGGCGTTGGCAAAGGTGGGGGAAAGAAATCCCATCATTTTCCTTCCCCATCGATTGTTATCCCCCTTTTTTAGGGATCTTGATCTTATCCCTTCGGGATATGATCTTACTCCTTCTAAGGTGGGATCTTGGTGCGCCTTGACCAGGGGTGTGGGGCCTTGCCCCCACTACCCACGTTCATGTGGGTCCCCCCATGCAGGTGGGCCCCACTTCAAAACCTTCTAGAACCTTCCCGGTACAATACCGAAAAATCCCGAACATTTTCCGGTGGCCAAAATAGGACTTCCCATATATAAATCTTTACCTCCGGACCATTCCGGAACTCCTCGTGACGTCGGGGATCTCATCCGGGACTCCGAACAACTTTCGGTTAACCACATACTAATATCTCTACAACTCTAGCGTCACCGAACCTTAAGTGTGTAGACCCTACGGGTTCGGGAGACATGCAGACATGACCGAGACGACTCTCCGGTCAATAACCAACAGCGGGATCTGGATACCCATGTTGGCTCCCACATGTTCCACGATGATCTCATCGGATGAACCACGATGTCGAGGATTCAATCAATCCCGTATACAATTCCCTTTGTCAATCGGTACGTTACTTGCCCGAGATTCGATCGTCGGTATCCCAATACCTTGTTCAATCTCGTTACCGGCAAGTCACTTTACTCGTACCGTAACGCATGATCCCGTGGCTAACTCCTTAGTCACATTGAGCTCATTATGATGATGCATTACCGAGTGGGCCCAGAGATACCTCTCCGTCATACGGAGTGACAAATCCCAGTCTCGATTCGTGCCAACCCAACAGACACTTTCGGAGATACCTGTAGTGCACCTTTATAGCCACCCAGTTACGTTGTGACGTTTGATACACCCAAAGCATTCCTACGGTATCCGGGAGTTGCACAATCTCATGGTCTAAGGAAATGATACTTGACATTAGAAAAGCTCTAGCAAACGAACTACACGATCTTGTGCTATGCTTAGGATTGGGTCTTGTCCATCACATCATTCTCCTAATGATGTGATCCCGTTATCAATGACATCCAATGTCCATGGTCAGGAAACCATAACCATCTATTGATCAACGAGCTAGTCAACTAGAGGCTTAATAGGGACATGTTGTGGTCTATGTATTCACACATGTATTACGGTTTCCAGTTAATACAATTATAGCATGAACAACAGACAATTATCATGAACAAGGAAATACAATAATAACCATTTTATTATTGCCTCTAGGGCATATTTCCAACAAGCAATCCTCAAGGATATCCACCAAGGCGAATGCGGCCACCACGCAGCCTCAAGATCACTTGTCGCCAAAGCTTTCTGCCATGGTTTCTTCTGGCCGACTGCTTTGGAAGATGCCAAAGAATTAGTCAAATGCTGCAAAGGATGCCAAGTCTTCAGTTCTAAGCAACACCTGCCGGCTTCTGCACTCAAGACCATCCCCCTCACCTGGCCCTTTGCCGTTTGGGGGCTGGACATGGTGGGCCCATTCAAGACAGCCCGCGGCGGCATGACACATCTGCTTGTCGCCGTGGACAAATTTACCGAGTGGATCGAAGCGAAGCCGATCAAGAAGCTAAACGGGCCGACTACCGTGACATTCATTGCCGACATCACTACTCGGTATGGTGTGCCACACAGCATCATCACCGACAACGGCACAAATTTTGCCAAGGGAGCACTGGCACGTTTCTGCGCGACACAGGGCATCCGACTGGACTTAGCGTCCGTTTCCCACCCGCAGTCAAACGGCTAGGTCGAGCGAGCAAACGGCCTCATCCTTTCCGGCATCAAGCCCCGACTGGTCATACCACTGGAGCGTTTGGACCGGCTGCTGGCTCGATGAGCTGCCGGCTGTCCTCTGGAGTCTGCGTACTTCCCCAAACAAGTCAACCGGCTTCACTCTGTTCTTCCTTGTATATGGCGCCGAGGCTGTCATCCCAACTGACATCGAGTTCGACTCGCCTCGGGTCACCATGTACACAGAGGCGGAGGCCAAGGAAGCACGAGAAGACGACGTCGACCTGCTGGAAGAAGGCCGGCTGTTAGCACTCAGCCGGTCCGCCATCTACCAGCAGGGTTTGCGCCGTTACCACAACCGGAAGGTCAAGCCAAGATCCTTTCAAGAGGGCGACCTTGTGCTCCGGCTGATCCAGCGAACAGCCGGCCAGCACAAGCTCTCGGCCCCTTGGGAAGGCCCTTTCGTCGTCAGCAAGGCACTAGGCAACGACTCCTACTACCTGATCGACGCACAGAAGCCAAGAGCACACAAGAGGGATGATTCCGGCAAGGAGTCGGAACGACCATGGAACGCAAACCTCCTTAGAAGATTTTACAGTTGAAAGCAGTATGTATCATGCTACCTTTTTTGTATTAAGTACGAGACAAACGGGCCCCCCAAGGCACACTCGGGGACTGCCCTCCTTTATCTATGAATGACGAGTGTCATATTCATGAATGTATTATTACATTTGATTTTCTATCTGGCACCGGGTTCGACTAGTCGGCCCGGGGACTGGCCGCCTTAAGTTATATTAAAAGTTCTACCTAAAGTCAGACAAGTAGTGTGCCAGCACCCGAGCCCTCTCTTGTTGAAAGTCACAGCTCGAAGAACCGACTGTTCGACTGGCAAGAGCCAAAGGCAGAAAGGATGCCCACACGAAAAACGGCTAAGGACTAACGAACTTATATAACGCAAGCCGGCCTCCAGCCACGCCTATCGGCTGTCAAAACAGCCGGCTGGCCGGCCTCCCAGTCACTTCGCTACAATCCAACAAAGCTTGAGTACTTACCCTCCCAACCGGCCAAGCACTTCTCCAGCCACAGACTGCAGAGCAGCTGTCCGGCTGGGAAGGCGGCAACTAAGGGAGGGCGGCAAAGGAAACAGCTGAAGGATAAACAGCAAAGAACAAGGGAAAGCCAAACGCATGCATAATTATATTTACACATAAGGCCTTCAACAGGCCGGCAGTCAATATAGTTCGAATACACCCCCAGTGGGTGGAATTGTGCAAACTTAACAAAATACTGTTCCAAGAGTAATAAAACAGGAAAGTAGAGGCAGCAAATTAGACTAAGGGCGCAGCAGAGGAGCCAGGCTGGTAGGTGGACACGGCGGCGCCGGCTGGAGCAGTGGCCGGCTGGCGAGTCTCGGCTTGATCATCGCCAGCTGCAGGCGGTGCGCCCGCGCGTGCCTTGTTGCTGGAGGCACGGTCAAGCTGAGGCTGACCGGCCGCTCCACCATCTGGCGCGGCGTCCTCACCCTCCTCCTCCTCCTCGCCCTCGTCGCTGGAGTCGATCTCCTCCGCCGAGTCCTCGCCATCTGCCGGGTTCAGCCCGAACCACTCCTCCGGCTGGGCAACGCCGTTGTCGTCCACCTCAGGAGCAAAGGCGCTGGTGTCGGTGTAGTCGGCGATCGCCGAGGCTCGCTGGATGATAGCCGGCCGCACCGGCTCCAGCTCCGTGTCGGCCTCCTGCCGCCAGGTGGCCAGCTGGTCCAAACTCAGCTCGGGATACCAGGCCTTGACGAACTCCAGCGCCCGCCTGGCGCCGGACCGAGCCGCAGAAGCCTTCCAGGCCTCGAAGCGGCCGGCCGCCACCTCCAGCCAGTCGGCAGTCCGACTGGGGGTGCGGGGAATCACCTCACCAGGCCAGAGAGCGGCCAGCACCTGCGCCCCAACACGCTGAAGCCGGCGGAGCATGCGGTGAGCCGGCTGGAGGCGGGCTTGAATCGCCAAGAGCTGTTCCTCCAGCGACCGGCGAGCGTTCGGCGCGATCTCGGCGCCAGCCTACCTTCGTGCCTCGCGGTGGGCCTCGACGACCAGGTTGGCGGCAGTAGAGTAGCCAGGGAAGTACTCTGCGCAAGAAAGAAAGAGAAAGAAGAGAAAAATACCAAGTCAGAAAATGAACCAAACGGCAAGCGGCAAGCAAGGGACGAAGAAGAGGGCGGCCTACCGTCAACCAAGTCTTCGATCTGGCCGTAGCCGTTGATCAACGACTGCCTCGCCTCGGCCCAGCTTGCCGCCTCTGTCTCATATTCGGCTTGAAGGGCGGCCTCGTTGTCCTGCACCGCCTTCAGGGCCGCCTTATGGCTCTCCTCCTGGTCGGCCAGCCTCTTGGCCAGGCGGTCACGCTCCTGGGCCAAGGCGTCAAACTCGGCCTCCTTAGCGCGAAGGACGGCCTGAGTCCCACCCAGCTGCTCCCTCAGTTTGGCGTTGGCCGCTGCAGGCATGACAGAGAAGAAAGAAGCAATAAGGAAGAAGTCGTCAAGAAAGATCCGACCCGACTGCTCAGCAGTCGGCCCAAATCTCGGGGACTACATCCAGTGGGTGCGCTGACGCGCCCCCACATGAGAAAAAAGATGAAGCACTTACCCCGGCTCTCAGATAGATCAGCATTCTTCTGGGTCAGCTCCCGAGCCTGGGAGTTGAAGGCAGTCGCGCGGAGGTTGTGGTAGTCCTGCAAGTCAGGCAGAGAAGCGAATGAGAACAAGATAGTAAACAAAGCCCGCTAAGAAATTCCAAGCCGCCTGCTCGGCAGCCGACTCGGAACTCGGGGACTACACCCAGTGGGTGCGCTGACGCACCCCCACGGAAGAAACCAAGATAAAAAAAGCAAAAACAGGAAGACTAACCCGAATGGCCGCTCGCGTCGCAAGGAACTCGTCATTGTATTTCCTCAGCACCGCAGCCTGGGACTGAAGCCGGTTCCGGACTTCCTGCGTCGCCACGTTCACCACGGCCGTCCCTCCACACGGCGTCCACCCCGAGCTGGCGCTGGCCGCCTCCACGTCCCGGGCCGATGAGCCGGAGCCCGCGGCCTTCTGCAGGTCCGAAGTGGCCTTCCCGGCGCGCTGGCGCGATGGCGACTGGACTACCAGGTCCGTCCTCGCAGCCGGCTCGCCCCCAGCCGGTTGCGCTGGCGGCACATTAGGCCGGCTGCCTTGGGCCGCCCTAGTCGGCGAGGTCGGTGTCGCCTCCCTCTCCGGGACGACGACGTCGTCCCCTTCCCTCTCCAGGCCTGGCAGGTCGCCGCCGGCTTCCTCCGGCGGGGGCTCCGGGACCTCGGGCGCCACGACACGCAGAGGGGTGACAAGCAAGGCCCCCTCCGCTGTCGCCGCGGCCGCAGCCTCCGCTTGGGCCTTGGCCGCCGCATCGGCACGCGCCTTCGCCGACTCCTCCTGTGCCGCCTTGGCGGCAGCCGCCCTCAACTCCTCCGCCTCCCGCTCCTCCCGCGCCTCCCGCGCATTTCGCTCTGTCGCCGCCTGAAGCTCGGCGCGGGGGTCCACACGGCGGGTGCTCCCGGATCCTCCCGGCGATCCAACGACGGAGGCGGCAGCAACCCGCTCAAGAGAAAGCGGAGCCCTGAGTTTTGAGAAAGGGCAAGGATTCAGAAATCTACAAAGAAAAGAAGAAAGAGTGCGCAAAAGAATATACACTTACGCCGACACCGTCTGCGGCGGCTTCACCGCCTTGCGGAAGCGGGCCGCCTTCGCGGCCGCCTCATCCCGCCTGGTCGCCGCCGTCCCGCCCTTAGGCTTCTTCGGCCGACTGCCGAACAAGCCCGACGGGGCCCGGCACTTCTGCCCGCCGCCCCGAGCAGGCGGCGCGGCGGAGGAACCCGCGCCATGGCCGGACACCGGACTGGCGGCGCGGGATGATTTCCGCCTCGTCGTCATCCGGCCAGTCGTCGAAGCTGACTCCAAGCCCGGAGCCACCTGCTTCGCCGCCACCCGCCTCGGTGTTTTCGTCCGTGGCAGCCGCCCCCAAGTCGTGGTCCTCCAGGTCATGCTCCGCCCGGTCGGGAAGAAATCGGCGCTCCGCCCCCGACTCAGCTGCAGGTCGAAGGAGAGGGCTCTGCCAAGACGTGCCGACTGGTCAGAGTCGGCCAAGAAAAACTCGGCGACAAAACTAAGAGAAGAAAGGGTAAAGAGAGCATACCGTAGGCGGAGGATGTGCACGGGAGTATGGCTCCTTGCCAAACCGCCACTCTGCGGAGAGCTTGCAGTTCGCAAGATAATTCACCATATGAGCCACCTCGTCGTGCGGCATATCCTTGGTGCACATCCAACTCGGATCGAGTTGGCCGCTCATCTGACAGATCAGGTGAGGGCGCCTTTGAAGCGGAAGCACCCGGCGCGCGACGAAGGCGGCCATCAAGTCGGACCCAGTCAGGCCCTCCGACTGGATCATCACCCGGAGTCGGGCGATGGCCGCGGCTCCAGCCTGCGACAGCGTCACGGCCCAATAGGACCACTAGGGCCGCCTCCCAGCCGGCGGGCCGGCTACGTAAGCCGGAAAGTTGACGTAGTCGCCTTGCGGGGCGACGTTCCTCACGTAGAAATACGACTTCTGCCAGAGCTTCACCGACTGGATCAGCATGATGACGGGGAAGGGGTTGTCGGCCGCCGGCCTCCGCATCGCGATGAAGGCGCCGCTCTGAGCCGGCACGCCCTGCATGCGGGTGGCGAGTTTGGATTGGAAGAACTCCCCCCAGATCTTGGGTGGGGAGAACGCCAAGAAAGCCTTCGCACATGGTGACTAAGGCGGACAGCAGCACCACCGTGTTCGGAGTGAGGTGGTGCGGCTGGAGTTGATAGAAGTCGAGGAAGGAGAGGAAGAAAGCGCTCGCCGGCAGGCCGAGGCCGCGCAGGAAGTGCGAGCGGAAGACTACCCGCTCGCCTTCCTCCGGCGCCGGCGTGATCTCCTTCTCCGGCGCGAGACGAACCCACACCTGGTCCTTGCCGGGCAACCGCCGCGTCTTGCGGAGGAACTCGATGTGGTCCATATGGACGAGGGAGCCGTCCCAGTCCCCGCCGTACTGCATGGTGACGAGAAGCTAACGCGGAAGAGTGCGGCGGCGGAGAAAGCACGGCCCTGCGGCGGCAAAGCTGCGGGGCGGAGTGAAGATTGGTGGGACGGCGCGGCGGCGAGGCGCTGCTGCGAGGGAAAGCAGGAGGAAGAAGATGGCGGAGAATAGAGGGGCGTGCGAGCGTTTGCCGCTTCCCCCCCCTACTTATAGCCTCATGCGGCGAAGCCGAGGAGGCGAGGCGTGGGGCGGAACGTGGGATTAACTGCGCCCACTCCCCCACGTCCCGCGATTATTACGCCCTAACAGCGTGCGGAAACCGCCGCCGAAAGACGTGCGGACAACTTTGGGCCACATAGGATCCGCGCCTGGGCCTAGGCGTAGGAGTGGTGGGCCCCCGGCCTGCGGCGACGTCCTGTCACGCGCGTAGGTTGGCAGGCTTTTTTCAGCCGGAGGATGCCACGTGGTTCGTAGGCGGTGAGCGGCCGGCCTGTGGCCCGGCGCACGCGTCAACAGGCTCCCGCCTTCCTACTTTAGAAATTTCGCCAAGACGACGCGCCCAACCGAAGCCGGCTCCTAGCTGCCGGCTCGTCAAGATAAGAAGCTGACCGAGCTTCTCGACCTCCTCTCAGCCTCGAAGCCCAACCAGCTTTGGGGACTACTGTCGGAGTAAATGGCCACGGGTAGCCTAACCGACTCCCCCTGGCTCTTCGAAAAATTATCAGGCCATTCGAGCCTTCAAGCATACAGAGCGCAGGGCCGCCTTCCCCCGGCCGGCTATCCCCAGGGCCGGCTACCAGAAGGCGACCCGGCCTCAGAAACCTTCCCTAAGGAAGCTACAAGATGGCCGACTCCAGGAAGCCGGCCCCAAGAGGACCGACTCCCAGAAGCCGGCCATGAAAAGAGCCGACTCCCAGAAGCCGGCCAAGACTACACCCACCAAGACTGCATCCACATAACGGTGATAAGATGGGGCGTGGCCGCAGTACAGCCCACTACCCCCGAATCCCGAAGCAGGCATGGCCACAGGGCGCCGTACGAGTCCGCCATCTCCCGTCCGGCGACACTGTAGCCATGTTGACCTCGACGTCACCCACGACAGGCGCCAGTACGGCCCGCGAGCGGCGGGCCCCTTTAGCCAGAGAGACACTCGAAGGCGGCCCGGCCTCCCCTAGTCGGCCAGGGGCGTGGCCGGCTCCCAATAGCCGGCTACCTCCCTCCCTCGAAACATGTGCCTCATTAAGGAGACAAGACGAGGTAAGGCTACAGTGAGAGCCCGCAAGGCGGCGGCACTGTAGTCACGCTTACCTCGACAAAGCCCTCGTCATCAGAGGTGAGGCAACAGTAACCAGCCGCCGACAAGGCCCCCAAGCAGTGGGGCCGGCCTGTCGGCCAAGAGGCCGGCAGCCGGCGGGACCCACCAGTCGGCGGGCCCCAATGGCCGGCGGAGAAGCCGGCGAGCATAGACACTAACGGCTGGGACCCGCGCCTAGCCGGATTACCATTGTACCCCTAGGGGTAGGCCTATATAAACCCCCGGGACACCCATGCAAAGGGTTGATCTCATAGAATTCCACACACCACATAGAGAGAAAAGGAGAACTAGCCTTGCCCTTCTTCTTCCTCTAGCCAAACAACTGAAGGAGCACTTGTAGCTACTTGTATTGATCTAGTGATCATGCGGAGACCTCGCAGAGCAGGACTAGGGGTGTTATCTCCACGGAGAGCCCCGAACCTGGGTAAGATCCGCCAGCGTGCATGTCTTCGCCTTATCCCGTTTTCAGGCACCGGCGATGTCTTACTGGCTCCCACAATGATAAGCCACCCGTTGGCATATGTCGCACCTATCACCCGACAATTAGAGTTTAAGAGCATGCATAACATGAATCATTTGCGATCAGCCACTGGAACGAACAGAAATGGATAGTAATGGTGCGGCTGCACCAACATCATATCAGAACACTCGTACCCTTCGAGTCGACGAAATTCATAAAATTCTCCGCGAACGTATTGAACAATATAATAGGAAAGTAGGGATTGAGAATTAGTACATAACCAGCAGCAGGCAACCATAGGAGAGTGCAGCCGAACAAACGACAGTTAACGACCATGACGCTGGAGTAGCGCGCGTCAGGGAAACAAAATGGCGAAGACCAACTTCGCCGCGATCGCGATGACGCTGATGGCCACCTTTGGAATCTCGAAGCCCAACATCTTCACTACGGCGGAGGCGACCAGACAGAGGGCCTCCATTATTTCGTCAGCGCTTGAGGCTGCGCGCTTCGCCTTCTCTGACTCGGCCGGCAAGAACTCTCCGGGCGACAGGTTAGGAAACATCGGGGAAGACACTCTCTTGATGCCGTTCACAATGGCGGCGACGAGAGCGGCGACATCACCGGCTCGCACGAGGAAGTTCACGCCGTCCAGCTTATTCTTTGCCGAAGCGCCAGCCGCGTCGCCATGCAGGCACCCAATCAACTCGACGACGCGGCTGCTGATACACGTGGCGGCGCGCTTCACCGCGTCGCAGGCCTGGGCGACGACGCGCTTGACCTCAACGTAGGCATCGGCGACGGCCGAAGCTACCGCTCGATACAGGGCGGAGACGTAGTTGGCCGCGGCCTCCGCCGCTTCGGCGATGGCGTCAAAGACCGGTTCAGCCGCCGCACGTGCTGCCCTGTGCGCAGCCTCGACGGCTGCTCCCCCCAACACCGCCCGCAGCGCCACCAGGCCAACCTTGCTCACGACGCCTCCCATCGTTCGTCTCTGAGAACTAATACTCCGGCGAGGTAGAGAATGGGATGGGTAGGAGCACGAGGAGAGAGTATCTGGTGAAACGAGCAAACTGATGCACCAGGTACAGCAGCGATAGATGGGCCGTTGGATTCGTAAGAGAGGGACAGGATTCGGTTCGATGATTGGGCTCCTGGTATATTTGCAAAACAGTCCTTGCAGTACAGCTAAATCCAGCGAATTGACCTCCACAAATCCAGATCGTCTTCCTCCCCTTCCTGTGTTCTGTACCAAGCCTGGAGCTAGGGCTAAGCAAAATCTAGGCGAGCTCTCTCTCTGTGTTGGTCCCTCGTTACACCAGATGCGCCCTCCCCCCGTCCAATTTATCTCTCTCTGTCCGGCTTCCGGCGTTGACGCATCAGTGCCCAGAATCCAACTCAGGTGGTCCACTGGCGGCTCGCCGCGATTGCGTCCACCTAGCGACGCGGCGCTGTAGCTTCGGGGATATCGATGTTGCGGCTGATTAGGAGCCAACCATCCTCTTTTTACTGATAAAGGATCCACGGTATGATCACTAATTTTGGTTCTTCTGTTATCCAAGTTCCCAATCCTTCGGTTCACTGATTCGTTTGAATGCAGTGGCATTTGGTAAATTGAATAGTATGAGCACCGAATCAATGTGCCACATGCAGTTCTAATGGATAATTTTACCAGTAATTGTAGGCGATTGGAAAAATAGACGAGGGGAAATATGTTTGTACAATCTGTATGTCAAGCACAAGGTTTGACTCCCTGTTTTGATCGTTTATTAGTAAAAAATATTAAGTAGAAAGTGCACTTTGCAGTGTCCAACTTAACTTGCTGAATGCATTGCAAGTTCATCTTCTTGATTTTATTATGTAGTTCATCATTTCCCTGAAACTGGTGTTTTCAGTTCGTATATACAATGTAGTAATCCATCAGTGGTAGAATGTCGGCATTCCTTATAATCCGTTTGCAAAATCTCATAAATTCTGAGGTCCCTGTAATCTGCAGTTAGAAGGGCTACAAAAATTATCCTCAGTTGCAACTATAAGACTGGAAAATAGACAGTTGGTACTTTTATATGAAGATATCAAGGCTCCAGCAGGCCTCGGCTCATGTTTATAAATGTTTCCACGTGATAGTTAGTACTTTTATATGAAGAAACCAGTGCTACAACAGCCATTTCCTCGAGCTTAGTGCTAGCAGGCAGAACACAGGTAATGCCAGCCTGCTCAATTTTTTTCAGTTTCGGCGTTCAGTGTTACTCAGTTTAGGTCCATCAGTTGCTAAAATCTAGTTTAATCATATTGTTCTTATCATCAACGCCTCCACTCTACACTAACATTGACACTAGTGTGTTTGTCGCAGATGGATCAATTGCTTCATTAGATAAAAAAAACAGCACACCCTGCCAACAATACGATAATTCTCGTTGTGTCAACATATATTCAGGACCATACTTTCCAGAGGTATACTCTAATAATGTGGTGCTTGTATTGCAAGTGAAGCATGAGCTGAATAGGTAAATCGTAAGGGTAAAAGTTTATCCTCAGCCGGTGCAGCAAGATTGGAAATAGACAAACGAGCAGTGTGATTATAAACATTTTTCATGTTTTCCAAGTAAAAAGAAAGTTTCCATATGACTGTCAGTACTTGCGTATGAACAAGTTAATACCTGGGATTTATGGTACAAGTCAGCAGTATATTATTTGCTACGCAACTCTTGTTATTCATTTTGTTGATTTTGAATGCCCTTTTTGATGCCCAACTGAGGAAACCCTCACTAATTTTCATGTTTCAGATTTTATCTTGCCAGAATTCTCACTATTAGAACCTGTACTTACAACCAGCTATTGTTCCTGACTTCATTTTTGTGCAGGTTTAATGCAATTAAGGATTAACCCATGTTTTCTTGTGTGTCGGCGGGTGAAGACTTTCATGGCTGGGGTCACAACAATCTCCTAAGTGTAGAGCTTAGATTAGGAAGAAATAAATCATGTAGTACATGGCTTTTGAAGTTCAGATGGACAACTTTTGTAAAGTTTGTGTCATTTTTTGGATCAAATTCTTGCGATGTTCCCACATGTAAATATCTTGTCGTTTTTACATGGAAACGGCTAAAAAAATTGTGTCCAGCGCGATCACATAATTTAGTTATAAACCTTCAAGCATTACAACTGATTGAAGAATAGATCACATGCATCCTTTGCCAGAATCATTTAACACTGCAATTCAGTTTGTGAGAATTTTTGTTGCACTTTGAAGGCCTAAATTCAGTTTGCACTACATTACATTTTTTCAAATAAGGTTGTATAGTATTCCCAGATTTTACATTTCCACTGGAGTACCATCCTGCAACAATCTCATTTTATTTTCTGAGTGAGACGTGGATGTCCTAGGAAAAGGTCCATAACTAACAGCAAGGGAAAGATGAAATGCGTACTGATCTTAGGTTTCAGGTAACAACATCTCAAGATGCCTGGGCATGATTATCATGTTAGCAGCAGAAGAAAATATTTTTATTTGTTAACTATTCACCAGTCTCGGGGCCTGGTTCAGTGGTACAGGAAGAGGAAGACACGAACTGGGTTTCGGATGTTGTTTCGTTGATTTAGCTACGCTTCAAGGTCTCCTTTGCAAAACGTACCAGCAGCCAACCTGTTAGATAGATCCTGTCCCTTCCATTACGATCTGAGGGCTCATGTGCATCTGGTGCATCTGGTGCACGAGTTCTCTCGTTGCACAGGATACGTCCTCGGAGCACAAGTGATCGGGAAAGGCTTCGGAGCGGGTTTTATGGTGAGACTAGCCACAATGGATAGTAACATGCCCATGTTACTATTCTATGTTACTACCTCAATAGTGGATAGTAACATAAGTGTGGTAACATGCAAAGCTTCATTTATTACGTTATAAACTCATATTGCATTGGGACATGTGATGTTACAGTAACTAGCTAAGTTACTAGTACTACATCTCTCCTCATTAACTCATTGCCACATAAGCAAAATTGCTAAGTTGGACTCGATGTTACTACCGAAGTTACTCCCACTGTGGCTAGTCTGAGCAGGCTAACCAGGAGCTGTGACGATCGATTGAATCCGATGCGCGCGCGCCTAGGGAAACAAAGCGCGGGAGGATCAATTACGCTCCGTCGCATGGGAACTCGTGGTTGCGCCGGGCGCAATTTAAGACTACTCACAGTGGGAGTAACATAGGTAGTAACATCACACATATCTAGGTTAAATAGATGATGTGGCATGCAATAAATGAAGAAAGAAATGAAAATGGTAACATAGCTAGTTATTACTAATATGAGTAACATCACACATATCAAGACAAGATGTGTCTATAGCCTAATAAATGAAGTGCTCCATGTTACCACACATATATTACTCCCTACCGGGATAGCACTTAGAACAAGGTGCGACACTCAGAGATGGAGACAAGTCACGAGAGCCCGGCTCTCCCGGCTCCTCCTCCGCCTAGCTCCATCCTCCTTGCCACACCGACGGCGGACCACTCCGGCCGTTGTCGTACACCTCCTCCTCCCCATCGTGATCTCAGCCCGCGCGGGCTGGATCTATCCTGCAGCCCTTTGTCCTCGCCCTCCGCCTCGCCGCCCGTCAGGGCATCCTTCAGGGAGGCTCTGCTCTCTGCGCCGCCCCTTGCTTCGGTCGTGAGGGGAAAGGGCATTTACTCCTCACCTGCCGTCGCTGTCCACCCCACCACGACACTCTCTTCGGGCAGGATTCAAGAGGGACGGCCGCGTCCTGGCGGAGACCCAGGCCCCTCCGGCGTGATGGGCTCAGATCGGCGTGCGACGCGGCAGGACACGCCCTGCCCCAACGGCTGGTCCGTTCAGCGGAAGAAAGGCTGGTGGCGTAGGGAGCGGCGCGCACGCCTCCTGGAGGAGCAGCGCGCATCAAATGGCCGCCATAATCGTCTGCGTCAGGGCATTCATGGCGTGCCAGGAGCCCCCCTTCCTTGCAGTTCATTGTTCTCCTTAAGGAGGCGGCCGAAGGAAAATGCTACAACTGCCTCTCCCCTCTCCACCGTGTCAAGAGCTGCACCAAGCCTCCCACCTGCCTCCTCTGCGGGCATCCTGGCCATAAGGCTCGCCGGTGCACCAATCAGCACGTCCGCCCCCCGACTGGCCTCCGCTTGTCTCCCGACCACCCCAACTTCACCCGCCTCCCGGCCTCCTCGCGCCTCACTTTCCCTCCCGACCACCCCAACTCCACCCGCCTCCCGGCCTCCTCGCGCCTCACTCTCCCTCCCGACCACCAGCTCCGGCAGCCGGTGGCCTCCCGTATCTGTTTCCCCCCTGACCAGCCGGCTTCTGCTCCCCCGCCACGCCCGCTGCTCTCACATCACGCCGTTGCGTCCACGCAGCCGTCCATCGTGGGACCTGCGCCGTCGCCATCTGTCGACATGGAGCTAGACCTGGTTCCTGGCGACGCGTGCAACCGACCCGAGTTCGTCACTGGGATCGCGTCGTTCACCTCGGCCATGGTGTCGGCCGAGCGCTTCCATGAGGCGCATGGCGCCATGTTGATCACCATCGGGAACAGGCCGCGCCTCCGTGCTAGCCAGGTCGCGGCGGAGGTGGGTCGGCGATTCTCCCTCGCTCCGGGCACCTACTCCGTCACCATGCTTGCACACGGCGGCGACTTCTTCGTTCTGTTCAACGATCCCGTCATCCGCAACCTCGCCATAAGCCTTCCTGACACTCTGCACGTCGGCTATGCCTCCCTCGCCTTCCGCCCTTGGACTCGCCTGGTCGGGGCTGAGCTGGTGCCACTCCCCTTCCGGGCTCGCGTCTGCCTCGAAGGGGTGCCCAAGCATGGCTGCCAGCTCGAGACGGTCGCCGTCCTCTTTGGCAAGTCTTGCCTTGTGGACTGCGTCGACGACATCCACCCCACCGAGCAGGACGCGGCGTGCTTTTGCGTCTGGGTGTGGTCTGCGGACCCGGAGATGATCGCTCGTCGCGGCTCCCTTGCGCTGGAGGAACGTCCCCTCGCTGCCACGCCGTCATTTGATTTCCCGGAGCTCGGCATCCACGAGCAATCTGTGCCGGTTGAGGGGCCGGCCAACCTCCTCTCCTACCCAATCCTGCTGCATCTCGACAAGGTATGGGACTACGCGCCGCGCCACGACGGCTACTCTGGGCGCAGCAGCGACTCCGGCCAGAGCGGCATCCCATCCGGCGACTCCGACGATGACTACCCTCGGAAGAGGGACTTCTCTTGGTCCTTCTCCTTCGAGGACGGTTGGCGCCCTGTCAACCGACGCCCTGCGCACCAACGGCTAGGGCCTCGCCGTCGCGATTGCTCCCCGGACGGCCCCGGGGGCCACGGTGGTGCTGGCGGCTCGCATGGCAATGCCATTTCTGGTCAGGGCCGAGGTGACGCCACCAGCCGCCCACCGCTGTCCGACAGCGCCGACGCTGGCTTCCACCCCGACCATCGTCGACGCCGTCACGGTGCAGATGACACGCCGCCTCCTTCCGACGGAACCCTCACGTCCGCTGATGCTCACGACTTGACGGCCTCCACCCCGCTAACGGTGGTTCACGGCGAGGCGTCTCCCTCCGTCACCAATGTCGCTGTCCTGCCTCCTCTGGCCATGCAGCCTGTTGGATGCAGCACGCGTGCTCTGTGCCAAGTAAACTCGATGGACGCCCAAGGCACTTTCGGTGGCATCGATTGCTTGCAGGTTGCTCCTGTTGGCAATCTGGAGGTGGCCACTGCCGAGCAGGCTCAGCGCAGCCAGCGGCATGACCAAGTCAACCATCTGACGGGCACAGGAGTGCTGCCGCCCATGTCCGGTGACACGATTTTGAACCCTGCTGTCACGCAGGAGTGCAGCACACCCTTGGGCCGCGATGAGGGAGGGCCTGTGGCGGTCGCGGTTGTCGGCCTCTCGCAGCCCAACAGCATCATCGACCACGCCAACAACTCAGGGCCCATCTCCGATGACTTTGGGCCCATCACCGCCCTCGTCACATCTCCTGCTGCTGCAGCGGACACGGAAACGTGCGAACCTGTTGCAGCTTCTATCCTCGTCGAGATCCCACCGCCACTCATCGCCACGGCTCCGACCACCGCCACCCCGGCCACCCCTGCGGCCCCTCCTCGCCGCGCCAGCCGACGCTTGGCCGGCAAGCCCACGTCCGCTCTTGGCACCATCGAAAGGGCTCGCTGCGTCCTTCGCAGGAAATGGGGAATCGCCGATGACGAAGACGGCGCCGCCTCGGAGGAGGCGCTACTCCAGCGCTTTACGGAGCTTTTCAAGGAGCCGCTCTCTCCTGATGAGATCGACGCCGTCAAGGCCCTCTTCGGTTCCTGCCAGCTCTCCAAGGCCAAGCCTGCTCTGCTGAGCAGACCCTCCTCCGGCCGCAGGGTGCGCGCCAAACATGCTGCTGCCAAGTGAGCTCGCTCACCATGCGCGCCCACCGCGAGATGCCCCCCTCCCCATGATTGCCCCTCGCAGACATCCGCGGAGCGTCCCCATCGCTGCCGCTGCAGTCTATGTATCTGTATCTTCTTTTTCTGAACCCGTCCTACTGGTGGCTCCTTCTCTACTGCCATTTTCCATTTTCGTCAGTTTCGTCAGGCTTCTAGCTGCTCCTCTTCAATTCAACAGAGCTCCTTTGTTTCCCGATGAGTGATCATAATTGTGTTGTGTTCAATTGGAATGTGAGGGGACTGAATAACCCCGCACGTCGCCAAGTTGTTCGTGATTTGGTTGTTCGCAACCGCGCCTCCATTGTCTGTCTCCAAGAGACCAAACTGGACTCCGTGGATAAAAGGCTAATTTTGGAGCTCCTTGGCCCCTTGTTCACTGATGCCTTCTGCTTCCTCCCCGCGGACGGAACCAGGGGAGGAATTATCTTGGCTTTCAGTTCTGACCTCTTCAACATCCAGAGCTCCTCCACCACCGCCAACACGGTCTCTGCTACTATTGTCATGCGCGCCTCTATCGCTTCTTGGGGTGTCACTGCCATCTATGGGCTGCAGGGGGACACAGAGAAGATGGCATTCATCAATGAGATCAAGGCTATCCGCCCCACCATGCTGCCGGCCTGGCTTCTCCTAGGAGATTTCAACCTCCTTTGCAAGGCTGCGGACAAGAGCAACGCCACCATCAGCCGCAGACTGATCAATGCTTTCACTTCTGCTCTGAACTCCATGGAACTCTCTGAGCTGCGACTTCATGGTCGACGCTTCACCTGGGTGAGCTCTTGCCAGCTGCAGACAAAGACCAAAATTGATCATGTTTTCTGCACCTTGGACTGGGGACTGCTTTTCCCCCAATGCTACCTGAGGGCCTTATCCTCCTCGGTCTCTGACCACTGTGCCATGGTTCTCACTGGACAGATCAACCACCGGCGCTTCCGCGGCTTCTGTTTTGAAAATTATTGGTTAAAGATGAGAGGTTTTGATGATGCGGTGAGCAACTCCTGGAGTGAACCTTGCACTCACACGAACACCATGATGATCCTACACGACAAATTGTCGCGTCTTGGGCGCTCCTTGCGTTGCTGGAGTAGGAAAACAGTTGGTAATATTACGCTACTCTCAGCCGCTGCGGAACAGATTATCCTTGGCTTGGACCATGCTCAAGACCACAGAGACCTTACTATTGCTGAAATAGGTCTAAGGCACTATCTAAAGCGCAAATTGCTTGGCCTTGCTGCAATCCAACGCATCAGGATCAGGCAAAGATCAAGGGTCTTATGGCTTCGTGCGGGTGATGCTAATTCTCGGCTGTTTCACATCAAGGCCAACGGGAGACGCCGCCACAATTATATTCCCCTTTTGCAGACCGATCATGGCCAATTCACCACCCAAGCTGACAAGCATGCTGAGCTTCACAAGCACTTCTCTGTCACCATTGGCTCAGTTAAAGCAAGGAACCAATCGCTTAATTGGGATGCCTTGGACCTTCCCAGACTTGACCTTTCCTCCCTGGATGCCCCGTTCACAGAGGAGGAAATTAAAGCGGCAGTTTTTGGTCTACCTTCCGGTAAGGCGCCTGGGCCGGACGGTTTCACCGCTGATTTTTTCAAGCACTGCTGGGAGGTGATTAAGCATGATCTTACTGCGGCCATATGTCAGTTCTTCAACCTTCGCGGTAATCATTGGCACATGTTGAATTCTGCTCACATTACTCTTCTGCCCAAATCCAATGAGGCTTCTCGCATCAAGGAGTTCCGCCCCATCAGTCTCATGCACTCTGTCGGAAAGATTGTTTGCAAGATGTTGTCCATCCGCCTGGCTCCGTTCCTATCAGTGTTGATCCCTCCCTCCCAGAGCGCTTTCATCAAGACTCGCAGCATCCATGACAACTTCTTGTTTGTCAAGAATGCCGTCCGGAAATTACACTCTGTCAACGATCCTGCTCTACTTCTGAAGCTTGACATCGCTGGTGCCTTCGACAACGTTTCCTGGTCCTACATGCTCGAGCTTATGCCACGACTAGGCTTTGGGAGCAGGTGGTGCGACATGGTCTCGCTGCTTTGGAGCTCCTCGTCTTCCCGTGTTATGGCGAATGGCGAGCTTCGCCAGCCCTTCTCCCACCGGTGTGGTCTACGCCAAGGTGACCCTCTCTCACCCATGCTCTTTACTCTCGCCATCGCTCCACTACATTGGCTTTTTGCGCGAGCTGCCTCTTCTGGAGCCTTGTCCCCGATCAAGTTACCCCCCTCCCAACTTCGGGTTAGTCTTTATGCCGATGACGCGGCTCTGTTCATCGCCCCCAACGAGGCGGACATCCTCCTCACAAAACACATCCTCTCCAGCTTTGGCATTGCTTCAGGCCTTGTCTGTAACATTAGTAAGAGTGGCATCTACCCCATCTCCTGTGAACACATAAACCTAGAATCACTTCTACAGCACTTCCCCGTGCCTGTGCTTCAATTCCCCTGTCGATACCTTGGTCTCCCTCTCCACTATAAGAACATCACCAGGGCTGACATCCAACCTATTCTGGACAAGTTGGCTTCCAAACTTCAACGTTGGCGCGGCAAGCTCATGTCTGGGGACGCTCGTCTGCGGCTTATTAACTCCGTGCTCTCCGCCATTCCGGTGTACTTAATCACCATCTTTAAGCTTGGTGCTTGGGCCATCAAGCAAATCGACAAGCTACGGCGGAACTTCCTGTGGCGCTCCCGGCCGGAGGCAGACAAGGGCATTGCTCTGGTCAACTGGTCCACGGTATGCCGCCCGAAATACCTTGGGGGTCTTGGTGTGATTGATCTGAAGCGGTTTGGAAGGGCGCTGCGGCTTAGGTGGAAGTGGCTCGAGTGGCGGGACCAGAACAGGCCTTGGGTTGGCTCTCCCACTCCCTGTGACCGAGATGACGAGGCTCTGTTTGCTGCTGCTACAAATATCACTGTGGGCAATGGTTTGCGGGCTCGCTTCTGGCAAGACCGATGGCTTCATGGTGAGGCGCCTTGTCAACTAGCACCTGACGTCTTCCGTCTCTGCTACAGGAAGAATTTCTCAGTGGCACAGGGACTCGCAGACCAGCGCTGGTTGTCGGGTTTGCATCGCATATCCACTGAGCCTGAGCTTCGTCAATTCACCTTTCTTTGGACAAAGCTGCGGCACTTTGTTCTGGACCCGAACAGGGAAGATAGTATCTCTTGGAACCGCACTGTCTCGACGACATACACTGCCAGATCGGCATATCACGCTCAATTTCTTGGTTCTGCACCGGTTGCTAATTACGACAAGTTGTGGAAGGCCAAGGTCGAGGGAAAATGCAGGTTCTTCTTCTGGCTTTTCCTCAAGGGCAAAATTCTGACCAACGACAACTTGGCAAGGCGTGCACTCCCGCACAATCCGAGGTGCAATCTCTGCGATCAGGAAGAAGAATCTGCCTTCCATCTTATCCCGCAATGCCCCTTTGCACGCTCTGTGTGGCACCTGGTGGAGACCTTCCATTCTGCTCCTGGACTGGCCACGGCTGCCATGCATGCCACCTCTATCATCTCCTGGTGGAATGATGTAATCTGCCCCCTTGGCAAGAAGACCACTACCACGGCCATTTACACCTGCTGGAATATCTAGAAGGAACGAAACAGACGCGTATTCGAGCATAAGACTCTTGCGGAGCAGGGTGTGCTTCTCCTCATCAACCAGGAAATTCTTCAACCTATGCTTTCATCTCACTGGCTTAGTGATGTTGAGAATCAGCCAGAACCTGAGCCAGACTAGACTTTCTACCTTTTTGTAACGTTGTGTTGTAAGAACTATTTGTTTTACTTTTCTCCGGCTTAATATATAGGCAGTGACCTGCCAGTTCCTCAAAAAAAATATTACTCCCTACTATAGAGGCTATAGTAATATAGACTAGTAACATGGACATGTTAATAGTCTATATTACTACCCATTATGGCTAGTCTGACCAGCCAGCCTCTCAATCTAGAGTAGAGCAGCGGATGGACGAGTGCATGCCCGATGGCTCCATCGACGATGGGCCTTTTAATTCGATTGAAATGAATTGCGTTCATGAGTTACGAGCATGCTATGAAGTCCGTACGCACGCATGAAGAAGAGTGGACATCCCAAGTTTTTTTTACTTGGATCCGGGACATGCGCTCTCGGTTTCGGCCCGGCTGCGCTGGCTCAATAACCCCTTCATTCCTAGGATGGCGTTCTGGCTCTCGGCTTCCATGGAGGTCGATTTTTTAAATTAGAAAATTTCGGTTTCAAAAAAAAATCTGAAAAAATGTGTACAAGTAAACAAGTATGTGAGGCGTATGTGTGCAAAATTTAAGAATGAAATACATTTAAATGAGACCTGTATAAAAATACAAATTCATGTTTTGAGAGGATGAATAGTACTCTCCTTTCTGGTTTTAGGGCTTATCTCATTTTTTTCATTTTTCCGATTTAAAGGGCTCATCTGCATCTTCTTTTGAGATTCCGAGGCGCATTAAATCTTTGCATGCAAAAATTAAAAATATTTTTTTTGAAACTATGATGATTTTTATAGCAAATTCGAAAACTATACACCCTAATGCAGAAAAATCAAAAGTATCACCCTGTCGGCCTCATGTTGGCCGAAGAGAGACTTTTCGGCCAACCGTTGGCCAAAAAGGACTTTTTGGCCAACGGTTGGCCAAAGGGTCCCTCTTCGGCCAACACCTGCTCTACTGTTTTAGAAAATTCATATCAATTAGGATTTTTAGTATTTTAATTTGATTCTTTTTGCATTAGATTAGAAATTTTATGAAGTTTCTGTAGATATCAAGTTTGACCAGATTTGAAAGTTTGAATTTTCATGAATTTGCTCAAATCACTAGATTGCCTATAATTTGAGCTAGGAGTATTTTTTCAGATGATTCTTTTTGCTACTGGTTCTTTGTGACTTTGTTTATCAGTAGTAATTAATTGGCGAATTTTATAATTATTTAAAATTAGGTTTTTATGAAAACAATTCTGTTTTAGTGTTTTATAGGTTTTATGCCATTTCTTTTAATTTTAATTGCTTTAAATTGTTTTCTTTAGTTTTTTTGACATATTCTTTTTGTTTCTGTTTAGTTATCAGTAGCTATTTTATTTGTAGTATTTTTTTGTATTTTATTTCTTTTATCCTACTAGAAAACTTGTTTTGAGCTTCATAGGAGTTTATATTTAAAAGTTCCTTATAAATCCTGTACAACCATTGCCGTTTTGTACATGAAAAAAATATTTTTCCGCAATCTTTTCCCTCCATTTTCTTTCCCGCCATCTTCTTTGCTGCCATTTTTTCCCACCATTTTCTTTCCCGCCATTCTCTCCCGCCACACTAAGGAGTGTTGCATCGACGGAGGATGACTATGATGCCTCCATGTGGAGTGTGAAACACTGTGTGAGAGAAGTCATAAGTGTGAAACACTCTCCGATGATGATGATGAAGCTGCAAACACATATGACAGGAAATAAAATGACGGGAAAGAAAATAGAGGCAAAGAATGGCGGGATAGAATGGCGGGAGAAAATGAAGGCCAAGAAATAAAATACAAAAAAATACTACAAATAAAATATCTACTAATAACTTAAGAGAAACTAAAAGAATATGTCAAAAAATAAAGAAAACAATTTAAAGCAATTAAAATTAAAAGAAATAGCACAAAACCTATAAAACACTAATACAGAACTGTTTTCGTGAAAACCTAATTTTAAATAATCCTAAAATTCACCAATTAATTACTACTGATAAACAAAGTCACAAAGAACCAGTAGCAAAAAGAATCATCTAAAAAGAATACTCCTAGCTCAAATTATAGGCAATCTAGTGATTTGAGCAAATTCATAAAATTTCAAATTCAAACTTTCAAATCTAGTCAAACTTGATATCTACAGAAACTTCATAAAATTTTAATCTAATGCAAAAAGAATCAAATTAAAATACTAAAAATCCTAATTGATATGAATTTTTTTAAACAGTAGAGCCGGTGTTGGCCGAAGAGGGACTCTTTGGCCAACTGTTGGCCGAAAAGTCCTTTTTGGCCAGCGGTTGGCCGAAAAGTCCCTCTTCGGCCAATGGTAGGACGAAAAGTCCCTCTTCGGCGAACAGGAGGCCGATAGGGTGATACTTTTGATTTTTCTGCATTAGGGTGTATAGTTTCCGAATTTGCT
The DNA here is from genome assembly GCF_018294505.1 of Triticum aestivum. Lineage (NCBI taxonomy): Eukaryota > Viridiplantae > Streptophyta > Magnoliopsida > Poales > Poaceae > Triticum > Triticum aestivum. Next base: position 450,970,024 of record NC_057799.1, on the reverse strand, counting down.
ATAAAAATCATCATAGTTTCAAAAAAATCAATTAAAAAGGAACTCACCAATGCATGTAACGCTACTACTCATCTAGTGGCCAAGCATGCATGCACTGCAATTAATTCCAATTAATGCATCTATTTAGTATAGGTAGTGTTGTAAAGTACGAGATACATTCCTTCACTCACCATGTGCCTTGGTTGATAAGATTTCAGATTTGAGCCATATAGACTGGAAAGGAGGGAGTATCATGGGTTAAAAAGGCCCAGATTTGTCTTCTTTGCACATCCCTCGTTTTAACGTATTTTGTCCTAAAAATTTACACACTTGTGTACTATGCCTTCATCTATGTCTGTATTTTTTCAGAATGTTTTGAAATGTAAAAATATGAATTTTGCATTTGGAGGCCTCCATGGAGCTCGGCCTCCAAAAGCAATTTCCGCTTCATTCCCACGAATAAAGCGGAGTAAAATACACTCGAGATCCTAAAAGTATTCCAAGTGTGTATTAGGTCTTAAAAGTTTGAAATTGTTCACCGTGAATCCTAAATGTGTGTTGTCCTAAAGTACTTCGATGTGTCAAATAGGTTCTAAAAGTCACGTGTAAAATACACATATAGGACCCGCGATGAACGATTTCAAACTTTTAGGACCCACTACCTTCGTCCGGGTTTATTGGGTCGTTTAGCAACACAATCACATTCTTTTTATTAGGTTGTTTCCCTCGGTTGTCGTCTTCATAGATTAGAGCAAGTACAATAAGGTGACATAAGCAGGCTATAAGGACTAGAATATTATATCTTTGCTTAGTTGGAGGAGAGAGAAGAGAAGCGGGCTCTTGGTTAGGGCATCTCCAACAGGTTGTATGTTAGTCTTGTTGGTAAAATGTTCATGTCATCAACCAACAAGCTATCATACAACTACTCCAATAGATTGTATCTAAGTTATCCAATAGATGGTGAGAAAATAAATGTGATTGCTCTCTATTTCACTTTGTAGCTTGTGCAAAGGTTGTTGGTTATTCTACATACAACTTTGCTCTCTCTCCACATTTATTACATGCCACATCATCGTTACGTCCTAGGTGGCAAATTTACCAACACCTATCTTACAATTGTTGGAGATGCCCTTAGCAGTCGGCTCTAGCACAAGACCCAAGATGCTTTGTGAGGTTGTAAGATGGGCCAACTACTAATAAAGTAGTACACATATAAAGCTTACTATTGTACAGGCCGGCTACAAGGTTGATTATAGATGACATGTCAACTTCTTATAGCCGATTGTTGGCTGTATTATTAACCATGCTCTAAGGTGACATAGGCGGGCTTTAAGACTTTACATAATATATTTTTGCTTAGGCCTCCTTTGGTTCACAAGATAGGAATATTACAGGAATAGAAAAGTTGTACAAAATGAGATGACATGTATTTCAAATCCTATGAGTAAGGATAGGAAAAGAGATGTCATTTGATTCGCATCATAGGAATTTTTCCAATCAGTCTAGGCTAATGTTTATTTCCCTTTTAAATGTGGAGGATAGAAACAAATCTTATGTAAGAATGAGAATCCATTTATATGAACCAAGGGGCTCTAAAGTAAAAATTCGTGTAAAAAATCATATCCTATAGAATCCCTATGAAATTTCTCCAAACCAAAGGAGGCCTTAGTTGGCAGAGAGAGAAGAGAAGAGAGAGGATGGCAGTCTAACCGTACAAGAGAGCTGTACCAGTCTTTCCCCTAGGGTTTTCTCCTAGGGTCTACCTTTCCTCTGGCGGCGCCGCCAGAGTCCACGAGATCCAAACACCGCTTGACCTGCACTTTACGGCAGGATCGTTCGCTCGTTCGAGGTGGTTCGCTACGCCGGGGTGCATGGCGGATCTGTTACAGTTGGAAGGAGGAAGGAGGGAGTTGGGAGGGAAGGAAGCACGGATGGAGGAAGAGAAGATAGGAGATGGTGAGGGAGGATTAGGAAGCACGAGCCAGCAACCGAAAAGGGCCCAGGAGGATGCGGCGGCGGACCACGCCATGCCCGAACTGGGGGAGGACGAGGAGGAAGCATGGGATCACTATGGCCCAGATCTGGCTCTGGAGGATGCGTTTGAAGGGATAAACTTACATGGTGAAGAAGAGGAGGACTTGGACCTATCTGGAGAAGTGGAGGAGCTGATCAGGGATGTGAGGTGGCTAGCGCTGTTTAGGGTTCATACCATGCGGCCGTTCAGCCACTCGGCGCTATTGAACTCGATGAGGAACGCGTGGGCATGCGCCCAAGGGATCACGTTTAACATCAAAGGTCCGAACTTGTTCCTTGCATAGTGCCATTGCTTGGGAGATTGGAAACGTGTAATGGAAGGGGGGCCGTGGCAATTCCGCAGGGATCCGGTAGTTTTGGTGGAGTATGATGGATTCACAAACGTAGGTGAGTATGCTCTGGACATGTACCCGCTCTGGGCAAGGATTAAAGGCCTTCCGGATGGACTGACAAGGAAGAAGGAGCTAGCGGAAAAGGTTGCTAAAAAGGTTGGAGAACCACCGTTTACGGTTATGGTAAATGAAGGAAAGATAAACCCGTCGAGCTATGTACGGGTGAAAGTGTTTGTTAATGTGTATAAGCCACTTGTGAGATTTGTTCCAATCACTTTGAAGGAGAGGAAGAAATACCCGGTTAGTTATGAGAAGCTCCCTGACTTCTGTTTCTTCTGTGGCTGCATGGGTCATGTAGTTGAGGAGTGCAGAGATGGCATTCACTTGCCTAACTCGTGCGAATGGGGAGACTGGCTCCACTGGAATAATGAACCGGGAGGAGGAGGAGGAGGTGTAGGTAGAGGAGGCAGATCTGGTGCGAGGGGCGGGAGCTTTGCTGCGAGGAGTGCTGGGCGTGGGGGGAGAAGAGGCGGCGCTAGGGGAAGAGGGGATGGAGGCAACATGAGGTTTAATAGCGGTGGGAGAGGGCGGGAAGAGGGACTTGCCAATGAAACTTTTGCCCATTCGGAAGATAATAATTTGCATGCTGATGATGAAGGAGGGAGGGTTCGCAAGAGGCTAATTGCTGATGATGGCACGGTGAATGGGAGTGGGCAGGCAGTACAAAATTCTGGCGGCATAGTGTCGAATGTTGTGTTGATGCTTGAAAATGGTTGTGGTACGGGAAGCCAAGTGGATGGGGGTGCTGATCACACCCCGGGAAAAGTCCCAATAGTTAAAAGAAGGAAGCAGGGGGATGAAGGAAGTGGAGTGGTATCTGACAAGATGAATGAGGCGGCCTCCGTGTGTGAGGACCGCCGAGTCCAATGAATTTCTTAAGTTGGAACTGTCGGGGAGGGGGTAATACCCGGACAGTTCGTGAGTTGGCGACGTTATCTCAGTCGCATTCCCCCAACTTTATTTTCCTATGTGAAACTAGACAGAAGGCTAGCAAGATGAAAAGGATCCGGGCAAGATTGGGCCTTAAGGGCTTTGAGGGTGTGGACAGCAATGGTATGAGTGGGGGTCTGGCCCTCTACTGGCATGAGTCTTGTGTTGTGGAGGTGGTTGATAAAGATGAAAGGTATATTGATGCTTTTGTGAGGATGCATGAGGGTGGAATCCAATGGAGAGTTACTTGTGTGTATGGAGAACCTCGCACTGAAAATCGTCATCTCATGTGGGCGAAGCTTCAGAGTTTGAAGAATACTTGCGATCTTCCATGGCTTGTAATAGGTGATTTTAATGAAGCACTTTGGAGTTTTGAACATCTCTCAGCTACCCCAAGACCAAAACCACAAATGTTGGCGTTTAGAGACACTCTGGAGGTGTGCGAGTTGGTGGATTTGGGCTTCTCCGGAGTACCGTTTACTTATGATAACAAACGCAGCGGCAACGGAAACGTGAGGGTCAGGTTGGATCGGGCTGTAGCATGTAACGCATGGAGAAACCTGTTTCCCTATGCTTTGGTTAAACATGTTCCATCACCATGTTCTGATCATGTGGTTTTGGTGCTTAAAGGAGAGGAGGAACAAAGACCACTGGGTGGGGGCGTTCGTCGGTACGAACTTTTTTGGGAGAGGGACCCGGTGTTGCCAGAAGTGGTCAAAACCGCTTGGGACTTAGTTGGCTCGGTTGATAGCATGGCTGACCTACAGCAAGCACTCTCGAAAACTATGTCAGCATTAAGATCGTGGAGTAAGAAATTTGGTAATGTTACGAGGGAGCTAGCAAAGTCTCGCACGCAATTGGAGGAGCTCATGAATATGAATGCTGATAGGCAGGATATTAGAAGTGTAACTGACAAGATGAATGAATTATTGTACCAGGAGGAAATGATGTGGTTGCAAAGGTCTCGAATTACTTGGCTCAAGGAGGGGGATAGAAACACAAGGTATTTTCAGAGCAAGGCCGTGTGGAGGGCCAGGAAGAATAAGATTAAGGAGTTGTCTGACAGCATTGGTGTGGTCTACTCGGATATGGCATCAATGGGGCGCATTGTGAATGACTATTTTCACAACATATACAAAGCTGATCCGAACATTGTACCCTCGACTGTTGTGGATCTTTTCTCTCGAGTGGTGTCAGAAGAGGATAATGTCAAGCTTTGTGCGCCGTTCAGCGACAAGGAGATCTCGGACCCTTTTTCAAATCGGTCCTTTGAAGGCCCCGGGTCCGGATGGCTTTCCGGCCCGGTTTTTCAGCGCAACTGGAGTGTGCTGAAGGAGAGTATTCTGGCTGCAGTAAAGGAATTTTTTACCTCGGGTGTAATACCAGAAGGGGTGAATAATACTTCCATTGTGCTCATTCCAAAAATTGCTAACCCAGTTAAGGTTTCTGATTTCAGGCCCATAAGTCTTTGCAATGTAACATACAAGGTGATCTCCAAGTGTTTAGTCAACCGACTACGCCCGTTGTTTGATGATCTTATTTCACCTGAACAGAGTGCTTTCATTCCGGGGAGGATGATCACGGACAATGCACTAGTGGCTTTTGAATGTATCCATTATATCAAACAGGAAAAGGACCCCTCGAAGAGTTTTTGTGCATACAAGGTAGACCTTTCCAAAGCATATGATAGAGTGGATTGGGGCTTCTTGAAGCAAATGATGCAAAAGTTGGGATTCTCAGACCGGTGGGTGGACTGGATTATGGCGTGTGTCACATCGGTTAGACACTCTGTTAAATTAAATGGGACCGTCTTGGATTCGTTTGCACCGACGCGTGGGCTTCGGCAAGGTGACCCTTTATCACCGTTTTTGTTCTTGTTTGTGGCAGATGGCCTTTCTACGGTCTTAAACCAACAAGTATCAACTGGTGTCATCACACCGGTTAGGATATGCAGAAGAGCGCCGGGTATTTCACATCTATTGTTTGCGGATGACACTCTTTTGTTCTTTGAAGCATCTCAAGAACAGGCCCTACATGTGAGAAAGGCACTGGATATGTATAGTGCGGCTACTGGTCAACTCTTGAATTATAACCAATGCTCCCTGTTTTTTGGTGCTTCATGCCCGGAACCAGTCCAGAATCAGGTCAGGAATACCCTTCAGGTGACTAGCACGCTCTTTGAGGAAAGGTACTTGGGTCTTCCTACACCAGAGGGTCGCATGTCCAAGGGTAAATTTCAGAACTTGCAAATGAGTTTAACAAAGCGTCTGATACAATGGGGGGATGGACATTTAGCGCAGCCGGGAATAGAGGCACTCATTAAATCGGTAGCCCAAGCGCTACCAACGTATGTCATGGGGGTTTTCAAATTACCATTCTTCTTGTGTGATGATCTCACAAGGATGATCAGGAATTTTTATTGGGGTTCAGAGAAAGGCAAGAGGAAAGTGCATTGGATAGGGTGGGACTATCTCCTCCAGCCTAAAGCAAGAGGAGGAGTTGGATTCAGAGATCTCCGTATTTTCAACCAAGCCTTGCTCTCACGTCAAGCATGGAGATTGATCACCAGACCGAATAGCCTATGCGCAAGAGTTCTTAAAGCACGTTACTATCCTAACGGGAAGTTGGAAGATACCGTCTTCTCGGGGAACGCCTCATCCTCATGGCAGGCTATAAGCCATGGACTGGACTTGCTAAAAAAGGGTTTTCTATGGAGGGTCGGGAATGGTAAGAGTATTAGAACTTGGAGAGATAATTGGATCCCTCGGCCTTTCTCCTTTAGGCCGATCTCACCACAAGGTCGATGCCGCGTCCGTTTTGTGGTTGATCTGCTGTATGATAATGGATCCTGAAGTACGATCAGTTGGTGAAGTATTTTGTTGCAGCTGATGTGACTGAAATTTTGAAAATTCGAGCGTCACCAAGGAAGGAGGAGGATGTAATAGCATGGGGTCCAGGGCGTCACGGCCAGTTTTCTGTAAAATCTGCCTATGATATGGCCTTTCAGGAGGAACACAGAAGCAATGCGGTATCTTCGAGTAGCAATCCAGACGGCAACAGATCCCTCTGGAAGTTGGTATGGTCTGCAGAGGTTCCTCCCAAGGTTCAGAATTTTGCATGGTGGTTATGTACGGACAGTCTCCCAACGTGGAAGAACAAGCAAAGAAGAGGGCTTGAAGTATCAAGCATGTGTCCGATCTGTGCTATGGAAACTGAAGATAATTTCCACCCTGTTCTTCGATGCCCGCTGGCTCGTCAACTATATGAGGTCATGTCGGGGGTGTGGAAACTGCCAGCAATTGAAACGATCATGTACACAGGCAAAGAATGGTTATTTCGGCTCCTGGAAAGACTGGACCAAACTACGCACAGCATGCTACTATTTACATTCTGGAGGTGTTGGTATGTTCGTAATGAGGTGGTGCATCAGAAACCTGCCCCGCCTGTGAATGCATCCTGCAGATTTCTTCAGAGCTATTTGGAGTCGTTCATTGCAATCAAAGTGAATGGAGATATGGACCCCCGGAAGGGCAAGACGAGCTGTTTAATCATTGCTGAACCCCCACGAACTTGTACCATAGAGCCAGAACTGAAGTGGGATCCGCCCAAGCGAGGATGGGCAAAACTGAACACCGATGGTTCCTATGACGCCGGTGGTTCAGCAGGTTCAGGTATGATCCTACGAGATGAGGTGGGTGGTATTATCTTCACTGCATGTAGGCAGCTGTTTTCTTGCCGGGATGCGCTGGAATTGGAGCTTACGGCGTGCATGGAAGGACTATCATTGTCATTACAAAGAAGTGAAGCACCCATTGCTATGGAGATGGACTCGCTCATGGCTGTTTCCATGATCCAGGGGGAGGGAGTTGACAGATTAGTGTATGCCTCCATAGTGAATGAGATCAAGTTCCTTAGGACTTTGAGAGAGACGTGTATTACTCATGTATCCCGTAGCCAAAATAAAGCTAGTGATTGCTTAGCAAAGTTTGCTAGAGTTAACCAAAGAACTGTGACGTGGCTACGATCGGGCCCTCCCAGTGTCCTAGATTTGGTGCAAGATGATTGTAAGGACATTTTTGAATGAGTAATACATGGTTTTCCCCGCAAAAAAAGAGAAGAGAGAGAGAAAAAGCGGGCTACAAACTAACAGTCGGCTGCAGCACGTGCTCCTATAGACTTTGTGAGAGAGAGAGAGAGAGGTGAGTCATGGATCAATAAAGTACTCCTTCCGTAAAAAATATAAGAGTGCTCTTATATTTATTTACGGAGGGAGTAATACTTATTTACATCTAACTATTGTGCCTATCGGCTAAAGATTTGGCTATAGATGACATGATAACATCATATAGGCAACAGTTGGTTGTACTGTTAACCATGCTCAACCTGCATGGTAACCTTTGGGAAGGGGAAGGGGATTTCACACGAGGGAGTTCATCAAGCGATTAGGCGTGGGAAATAGAATTTTATTCCCATGCCCTTGTTTGGTATATGATGAGAATTAGTTTGGGATAAATGTCTGCCAACGAATTAACAGGGTCTCCTGTAGGAATAAATTGGTGGGAATTGACACCATCAACTCCCATTACTCTTCCACTTAAACTCTTATTCCCTCTAAACAATCAATAGACAATTATTCTCAGTACCCCTTAAATTTTCATTTCCTATCTTTAGTTCCCACGAAACAAACACGCTGTCAAGAGAAATTAATCCCCAGCCGCTGCATGCGGAGAGGCCGGCTGCAGCATTTGACGGTACTAGTGCCCCTTCGGTTGCATACACAGGAGCAGGCCAATGCATGCCATCAGCACAAAAGGCAGCAAGTGCATGCGGTAGTAAATAATAACATGAATCGAGAAATTTGCATGCGATGTTTGCTCTGGCTTGGTCCTGCCTATTCGGTTGACGTGGATTTTGGGGCTCTATCCCCTTCTCTTTTCTTCCATGCAGACACGTCAGAGCAAGTACAATAGCAGGCTTATAGCCCGCTTACATGGCAATTTTGCCTATGTGGAGGAGAGAGACATGAAAAAGTGAGGGGAGTGGGCTCTCATGCAAGAGCCTAGCTATATGCGGATTCCTAGGTTGATACAATAAATATGAAGAAAGAGATAGAGAGAAGATGAGAAAAAGTAGTACTCATTTAGCTGGCTTTATAGCTAACCTTATTGTATGAGTGGCTATAAGTGATGTCTCTATATGACATGACAACATCATATAGCCAGCAGTTGGCTATACTATTAACCATGCTCTCACGAATGCCTGCGTTGCCCCCTACCCCACCGATTTCGACCTTCCCCGCCCTCTTCACCCTTCTCGCCGCCACCCCGCTTCCGTCCTCTGCAACACCCTCACCCCACCCAGCCACCACCGCCGGGGTTGTTTCCACTTCTTGCCGCTGATGGTGTACCTCGCGGTCCGCACCCTACATCTCGTTGCCGCCCTCCGCACACCACCGCCACCACCAAAGGACGTTGAGTTTGACGGCCAAGCTCCCGGAACTGACCAGGACTGGAGTCTTCACCAGCCGAGACTCATCAATGCCCGTGACTTCGCCACCCACAAGGTATTTGGCCATTTGCTCGGCCTATTTATGAGTTACGGATTCATAACTCTGAAGGATCATGGCGGATAACTCGGATGTTTTATTTTGCAATAACATCATCTATTCATCATTGTCTAAAGAATCGTCTGACGAGGTGAATGATGCTTTGGTTGCTACAGTCAATGAGCACATTTCGAAATTGCGACCATTGTCTAGGGGGTCGCTAAAGGACCATGCACCTGGTTTGAATCGTAACAGAGAATGGGGCCATGTCCTACACTTTAACGATTATTTCCATTGCACAAAGCCACTATTCCCTGGCAAGCTTTTCCGGCGACGATTTCGGATGGCGAGACCATTGTTCAAAAATATTCAGGAGGGAGTGGTGGGCTATGATGATTACTTCGAATGCGATCCATATGCCCTTGGTAAGATTGGATTCTCCTCTTATCAAAAATGCATTGCATCTATTTGGATGCTTGCATATGGAGTTCCAATGATCTTGTTGATGAGTACAACGCATGAGTGAGTCCACAAGCCTTGATTCAGTATACATGTTCTGCAAAGTTATGGTTCGGGTGTTTGGCCCATAGTATTTGAGCTAGCTATGGTTATATTCATGTCTGCCATGTAGTTTGAATCAAATTGAGCTATGAACGTTCAAATTTGTGTCCGTATAAGGGATAAGGTTCCATACAAGGGCATAAATTTGAAGAGATCTACTAGAGATGCTCTGATTTAGTTAAGTTGTTCAAGTCATTCGAAATTATGAATATACCTTGATTAGGAAGAACGTCATTTTCCATTCATATTGTCTATCTACTTATGTGTTATTGTACTTCAGGATGCGACTACATATTGAGTTGTATACTTGTTGATCCTTTCATCTTTGATTGCAGTTGATTTGGCTTGGTTTAGTATGAGGAGATTGGGATACGGAACATCAAGGAGAATGCAGCTCATATGTCACAAATATTCAAGGAAAAGGGTCTGGAACCCGTTGATTTAGAGCTTATCTATTCTTTTGCATGGACGGGTGCAATGCTGCAAGGAGATATCTCTTCTGATGAGGAAGTTGAATATGAAGGATGTGAGGCTGGAGGTGTCGCCCCAGAGATTGCACAATCTGCAGAGTTTCCGAAATCTACATCTCCAATACAATTTTTTTACTACCTTACTGGTCGTGTGACATTGTTGTTTATAAACTTATGTCTTTTAACCTTTAATCTGTGAAGAATACCTTGTATACGAGCAGAAGCCAGAAACTACTTGAAGCTCTCAAGATAGCGGTTCCTATTTGGCGTATAGGTCATTGTATAACGACATAGCACATACCCCCTCGCGTGCCTATCCAACATATGGGCCAGCCCAGTCTGGTTATTTCCCCTCTAGTTTCGGAAAGGTTCTACATTGTTTGTCGAACCGGTTTTTTCTGGTTTTTCTTTCTGTTCTCTTTTTCATTTCCCAATTTTTTTTACTTTCTATTTTTTCATTTATGTTTTTATTGTTTTTTATTTTTTTTATTTTTCTTTATTTTTTCCTTGTTTTTTATTTTTTTCCATTTTGTGAACTTCTTTCAAATTTGTCAACATTTTTTATAAATTTGCAAACATTTTTTGAAATCACGATCATAAATTAAAAATTTGCCAACATTTTTTGAAATTGTGAACATTTATTTAATAGGCGAACCTATATTGAATCGACGAACATTTTTTGAATTGTGGGAACACTTTTAGAAATTCACTAATATTTTGTTAATAGAAACTGTTTTTGAAATTCAAGAGCTTTTTTTGAATCAGCAAACATTCTTTGAATCGATGAACTTCTTTGAAATTTGGGAACAATTTATGAAATTCGTGCACATTTTTTGACATTTTGAACTTTTTCTGAAAATTATTGAACATTTCCGAATTAGTGAATATTTTTCAAATTCACAAACATTTTTAAATACTGAACATTCTTATATTTTTTCCGAACATTTTGTTAAAATCATGAACATTTTTGGAATATGCGAATATTTTTTCAAAATCACAAACATTTTTTGAATCCGCAAACATTTTATGATTTCTTGAACATTTTATGAATTCACAAATATTTTCTTTATTACTAAGAAAATATTTCAAGTTTTGCTATTTTTTGTAGTAGGTAACTTTTTGAAATGTTGAATTATTTTAAAGAGAAAAACAGAAAAAAGGAAAAGGAAAAACCAAAAGCAAAAAAATGAAAAAAATGAAAAAATAGAGGCATCCCACCTCTCGAATGGGCTGGTCCAAGAACGTTTGCTGGAAGGAGCAGCCGACAGAAATGTACTAGCGATTTCTACCCCATGTGGTAAGCAATCCAAACTATTCAAAAAAAAGGAACTCTCTTGCTGAAATTTTCTCCTCTACTAAGGATCTCCAACCATAGGTGTATCACATTTCAAGAGAGATCAATGGTATTGCTCGTAATCTGGCTCATCAAGTTCTTAGATCCTCTTCAGAGCATGACATTTGCTACTTTGCTTCATCTCATAGTAATTTGTCCTGCCCTGCAGTTTCTCATCTCTCTGGTTTTAATTTTCAGGGTTTTGTTCTCCATGCTGTAAGATGCTACTGAGCTCAAATTGTAGGTCCTTAGATTTACTCTGACGCATATAAGACTATAGGAAAATCACACTTGCATCATACTGGACTTCAAGCTTTTGGTCATTTTGTGGAAGGCGCATCAACAAGCAGCTTATGATATAAGTCTACATACCATAGGACCCTTACCCAATTCTCGATGAAACTGCAACTCCCCAGATTGTTGTGGCGGATGTGAGCCAGCTCAATTTTCAGGAAGTCTTAATTTGCAGAAAGTCATGTTTTTACATGGACAATTTGACATAGCATAACGGTGTGATCTTGATGGCTGATTAGGCATCATCTTGCTCATTACTCAGCTACAAAGTGCACATTTCTGCAGTTATTTTAGGTGTAGCCTGCTATGGTGCTCATCAGGTTCTTACTTTCAATGTGGAACCTGTCTTTAGATGCTTTAGTCAAGCTCATAGGCGCAATTTAGCTGTTCTTCTTGCAACATTTGTTTCTGCTTGATTTCCCAGGAGTTGTAATCTTTGCTGTATCATGTAATTGAGCTTGATTTGAAACGAATTGGCGCCTTGAGTGCCTCTCCTTTGTAAAAGAAAGAACATTTGCGGGAGAGCGGGGGTGCACGTGTCCTCCTTATTTGGCGCGCAGATTGGGAAATAGGAGGTCCGAAGCAAGATACAACTCTCTCACGATCAGACGTCGTCCCAGGGGACTGATTCCATTTCCTATTTGATACCCTCATCGCCAGTTAAAGGTAATTTGACAAATCAGTGCACCCTCCTCATCCAGTTTGGGCTTGGCCCATTTCATTTACATGGGATCCGATCTCTAAACCTCCTCACGGTTCAATACTAAGCTTTACTAAAAACGGTTGAATACTAAGCACGATAACCAGCTGGGACACCTCACCTTTCGTGTCTATCTACTGCTTTTTCTTCTTCTTTGTTGTGCGTCAACTTGTAACACTAAAAAGAGGTTATTTCTATTTTTCTTTGGCTGTTTTTAATAAAAAAAAACTCCTATTTATTATTTTCTATTTTTAAATGTGTGAACTTTTTCCAATTTACATCAACATTTTTTCAAATCCATGATTTTTTTACTTTTTTGCTATCTTTCTATTGAACTTTTTTTTCAAATTTCATAAACTTTTTTCAAACCCTGATTTTTTTTCAAAATTTTGCATCTTTTTATTGAACTGCCTTTTCAAAATCCCCGAAGTTTTGTTTTAGTTTTTTGCTAACTTTCTAGTCAATGTTTTTCAAATTTTTACAACTCCTATAATGTACTTCTTTTCCAAAATCCTTGAACATATTCCAAATCTGTGAGTTTTTTTGAAACCGATGGAGTTTTTTCAAATCCATGAACGTTTTTTCCGAAATTGATGATCTTTTTTCAAATATGAGAACTTTTTTAAATCTGTGAACCTTTTCTAATCCGAAAAACTTTTTTCTTTCAAATTCACAAACAAAATTTTAATTTCATGAACATTATTTTAGAATTCTTGAACTTTTCTAATTTGGTGTACTTGTTTTAAATTCATGTACTTTATCAAATTCGGAAACATTTTTTGTATTCATGCTTGCAAGTGCTCTCAAAAGAAAAAACACGTTTGCTTCTCGCGGAGGCACAGATCTGCTACCGTGAGAGGCACAATTATACTTCTCAAAAAGGAAAGAACGCGTATTTTTTGGCTACCACGGGAGGCACAAATTAGCTTCTCATGAAGGCACATCTATCTATATCTATATCTATATCTATACCTACCTACTAATAAAGCAAGGTGTGTTTCGCCAATTTTGTTCATCCGTTCACCGCCGAAAATAATTTTTTTTACGCGAGGTGGTACTAAATTCTCGAAATCACTAATTAAGGAGTACTCGTTGCAAAGAACACTCCATTTTCCTAGGTCACGACAAGTGGCGCACATGCAGCGCGCCACTTGTCGCAACCTGTGAGTTTTCCCTTTTTTCGTAGATCTGTTTAGAATAAACGTTTTATCTCTTGAACCGTGCGTCCAAATCTCGAACCGTTTTCACAATTGGATTCCTCGCGTCGAGATCTTCAAAACTAGATCCCATGTTGCTAGGTTCTGATGAACTTTTTTTTTATAAAAAAACCGGACGAAAAAACCTAACCGGGAGCACGGGATTTTCCCTTTCCGAAAGAGGCACGCCCGTGCCTCTCGCGAAATCACAACCGTGCCTCTCGTGGAAGCAAACCGTGACTCCCGTGGAAGAAAAAAACAGAAAACGCGTTTTTTCCCGTTTCCGAGAGGCACAGCCGGGACTCTCGCGAAAGCACAACCATGCCTCTTGCGGAAGCAAAACCGTGACTCTCGTGAAAGAAAAAAAACAGAAAACGCGTATTTTTTCCCTTTTCGAGAGACACGGCCGTGACTCTCGCGAAAGCACAACCGTGCCTCTCGCGGAAGCAAAAAAACAGAAAACGCGTTTTGTTTTTCCCTTTCCGAGAGGCACGGCCGTGACTCTCGCGAAAGCACAAGCGTGCCTCTCGCGGAAGCAAAACCGTGACTCTCGCGAAAGAAAATTTTTTGATCGAAAAGCTAAGGAAGACCGGGGGAAAACCAAAATGTCGATTAAAACTAAAAAAACGCTTAAAAAGCCGAAAATGCGTGCGAAAAAAAAATCCGGAGGGAGCGTCCAGAGCGGAACACGTGGCGAATGGCTGAGAGCGCGCCAAGTGGCGCTGATCGTTGCGAGGCTACCGAAGGAGCGCTCGTTAACTAGTTGGTCTCCTAAATTCTTATGTGTTTCTTTGCTAGAAAAAGAATTTTGGTACGTGGGCTACACGTTATGGCCCAGCGAAGCCAGCCCACTTATTTTTCCGCCCACGTAGCTGGGAAAATTGTATTTTCCACACTAGGCGACAAATAATTGGAGTTTCGCACAGGACAACAAATAATGGGCTGGCCCATTTTTCTTTTCTTTTCTGTGTTTTTACTTCTCTTTTTATTCTCTTTTCCACATCTCTTATTTTCCTTCCAAGTTTATTTTTCTTTTAGAATATATTTCGTAAATTAGAAATTCTCAAAAAACGTTCAGAATTTAAAAACAAAATTTGGAAAATGTTCAGAATTCCAAAATTTTGCTGCTATTTTGAAAAATATTCGAAAGATGCAAAAAGTTGCCCTTTTTAAAAAACCAATTTTTATTAAAATTGTTAAAGATTCCTAAAAATAAAAGGTCATTTCAAAAAATGCTCCAAATTTAACAAATATTTATGTTTTAGTAAACTATTCAACATTTAAAATAATGGTTGTCTATAAAAGATACCAATTTTCTGAAAATCTTATGAATTTTCAACACATGTTCCCGTTTTAAAAAAGTGCTCACAAATTCAAGTAATGTTCATCTTTTTATAAAAAACTTGATGTTTTCAGAAAATGTTTGTGAATTTTAAAAGATGCCCCCTTTCATATTTTGTTCGCATTTTTTTGAAAGTGTACAGAATTTTCAAAATTTGTTTAAGATTTTAAAAGTTGTTCATGTTTCCTAAAATATTCAGAAACTTCGGACCTGAAAATCCCCTCGATTGAAAGGATTGAAAGGAAGAGTAGATTAAATAACTTGTGGGCCTTCCCTGACGTACGATGACGTAACATAACTCTTAAATGCCCTCGATCAATTAATTGAAAAATAGCTGACTGAATCCTTCACACGCGGCGAAATCGAGAAATTAAATATTCCTTTTTGTTTGCACACAGGATTTTGCTTGCACATATAATTCTCACTGACTTTAAATGCGTATTATTTTATCTTCCGTTGCAACGCACGGGCATATGTGCTAGTACTTCTCAAAAAGAAAAAAAACAAGTATCTTTTTCCCATCACGGAAGGCACAGGTTTGCTTACATGAAAGGCACAACTGTGCGTCTTTGAAAAGGAAAAAAAACATGTTTTTTTTCCTTCCACACAAGGCACATATTAGCTTCTCGTGGAGGCACATATTCTCAAAAAATATTTTAAAAACACTTTTTTTCCTTCCACGAGAGATATAGATTTGCTTCCGCGAGAGGCACCGAAAGGGAAAAAACATGTTTGTTTTCCTCCTTCCATGGGATGCACCTCTCGGAAATGATTTTTTTTTTTGTTCTGGGAGAAGCACATATTTGTTTCTTGTGGATGCACAGATTTGCTTCCGCGAGAGGTACGGCTATGCCTCTCGGAAGGGGGAAAAAGTGGGGAAAATGTGCTTCCAACTCGGTTTTCTTTTCTTTCGGCTTTTTTCCTAGAACAAGTTCGCTGAAACCTATTAGCATGGGATCTAATTTAGATCTCGGCGATATAAATTCAACAGTGAAAATGGTTCGAGATTTGAATGCACGGTTTAAAATATGAAACATTCTGAATAAACAAATTACGAAAAGAAGAAGAACTCCCAAATCACGACAAATAGCGCACGTGCAATGCGTCATTTGTCAACTCTGAAAAGATGAGAGTGAACTTTGTAAGCGATACCTTTTAATTAGTGATCTTGGATTAATAAGATGGTCTTTGTGCGTGGACGATATCCGCTTGAAATGGTCGCCCCGACGCGCGCCACTCTACGGGGAAATTAGTTCCGTCTTAGTATAATATAGTTTTCCGAGCTTTTTTACGTACTACCATCATCCACCTCGGTTACGTGTAGTGCATGCCGCCAACTAGTGGTACCATATACATTGCCCTTCCTAGCCGTCCCATGCTTAATGATTCGACCGACGTGACCATCAGTTTAGTCCGCCCGGCACCCGCACCCGCTCCCCAGAGAGATGAGATGACGACGACATGATCGCCCTGCCTTGGATCATTGTTAACTAAACGGTGCGCGAATGCGTGGCGTCATCAAGCCTTTAAAGCTGCCACGTAATCCTCGACCTCATTTCGCGCATTTCTTCCGTCTGTCCGCAGTCATATGATCATCCGCACCTGCGCTGGTGATAGTACAAAGACTAATTAACACGATCGACGCAACATTAGAAATTTAGAATGTGGCCCGGCGCAACACATGATCGGCGTTTGTCTCATGTGCAACTAAACTACGCCATCTCCGTCCAGAATGGACGGTCGGTCGTGCACCGGTTCCCTTTTTTTGGGGGTCTTTTTTTTTATAATAGTACGAATCAACTGCTCCCCCTTGCCACCTAACATTACAAGGTGCAAGTGATTAGTGAGTAGTGACGGTGAGGTCCACTTGGCGATCAACCACGTCCATCCGGCCTAAAGTGGTTAGCCTGTAGCGAGTACGTACGTGATTAACCTTGCGCGTTCGCACTAGTACTAGCTCGTTTTGTTTCCGCTGCGCGGGGCACTAGCTCGTGATCGTGAAATGAATGGGAGATTCACACTACTAGTACATTCAGTGCACGCGGATATGCCCCGAGATCAACGCTTCTTCCGTTTCCTCCAACGGGAAAGAAAACGCATGTTACTCAAAGAAAACGGCGGAATTCAGATATTGCCGCGCGGCCTGTCAATTCCATAATTGACATGTTGCCGCTGAACATGTGAGTCAGCTCCCCTGCCCTGAATCCATATTTTTGGAAACTAGATGTGGCTTTTGCGCCGCCGAAACTTCACAAAGTTGTTTTTTGCGGGTAACTTTACCAAAGCTGTTGATGTGCTTTAGTTCTCTCGGTAGATACGCGCACTTTACAGGGTCCATAGCGAAATTTGTGACGGATGGTTTCAATAACAGAAATCGGAAGGAGTGACCTCTCTTTCACTAAAGAAAACGCATGATTTATGACTTGTCAATTTTCGAACTTGGTGAGCAGCGATACGGTGTGTCTAGTCACAAACGATTCGTGAAGCAACGAAAAGAGAAAGAAAACGGGCGGGAGAAGGTAGCGATCGCGCGCGCGAGGTAAAGAGCAGAGAGCAATCATGCATACCAAAAGCAAACAATGGAGCAGCGCGAAAAGGCTCTGTCCTATCACTGGCGACTACCATTGACTTGGCTCTGCGTGCTTAGCAAAACTAACAGCATCTACAACCGGACCTCTTAAACTCGCCTCATATGCCCGGGCCGACCGACTGATCACTGCCCCGGGCCTCTCAAACGGCCATCAAATGTCCGGGCTGACCGGCAACCCCCATATCCAGCCCAAATATGGGGCGGATACAGGGATGCCCGCGCACGCCCTCCACGTCGGACGCCAACAGCCCGACCCCACCCCAAATCGCATCAAATCCACCCCGAAGACCAGCCGGATCCATTTGCTATCTCCTCTCTTCTTCCTCCTCTGCGCCGTCCGTCTCGCGCTCCGTCGCCGCGCCCACTCCGCAACCGTTCCCAGGCTCTCCGCCGCCAGCTCCGGAAGAGCGCTCCCGTCCTCGCCACGGGGGACATCGTTACCGGCCCGGACGCCACCGTGATACGTCCAGCAACTCTCCGGCTCTGCCTTGCACTTGATGTGTTCGACACATTGACTGACCGGAATTATTGTGATTTTGTTTGGTAAATGATGGATTCCCATGCTTCGTCGGACGAGGAGTAATGACCGACGGAGCTTGACCAAATGATTCAAGATGAGTTCTTTGATTCGTCAGATTTGGACGAAGAAGTGGACATGATCATACTCATGAGCATGCAAGAGGAAATGGACCGGCAAGTGGAGCATACTCTCAACTTCAAGGGCTCAATCAAAGGGAGAAGAGTAATCAACCGGAACAGGGTGTCCGGAGCAAAGCTACTGCACAATGACTACTTTGCTCCCACACCTGCTTTCCCGGAAGATCCATGGTTTCGTCGCCGTTTTCGCATGCGGAAACCATTGTTTTTGCACATTGTGGAGGGAGTGGAGGCACATGACGACTACTTCAAGCTCAGGGATTGTTGCGGCCAACTCTCTTTCTCGGCCAAACGGAAGTGCAGGGCTGCTTTGAGGATGCTTGCACTTGGTACTGCTGCAGACACCGTTGGTGAGATGGTCAGGATGGGTGAGAGCACGTGCCTGAAGAGTACTGTCAAATTTGCCCGTGTCGTGGTTGAGGTGTTTGGACCTGAGTATCTCAGAGAACCAAATGCCCAAGACACAAAGAAGTTGTTGGCCATTGGAGAGGCAAGGGGTTTTCCAGGAATGCTCAGATCAATTGATTGCATGCATTGGCAATGAAAGAACTGCCCCTAAGGTCTGCAGGGAATGCATCAAGGTCACACAAGAGAGGCCACAATCATACTAGAAGCGGTGGCATCACATGACTTATGGATTTGGCATGCTTTCTTTTGAATGCCCGGTTCTCATAATGACATCAACGTGCTTCAACGATCTCCGGTGTTCAGGAGGCTTTGCAATGGGGAATCATCGTTGTGCAACTACACCATCAACGGCCGGGACTACAACATGGGTGATATCTTGCCGATGGTATTTATCCTCAGTGGGCGGCGTTTGCGAAGACCATATCCAAGCCGCGTGGCGATAAACAGAGCTACTTTGCAACAATGTAGGAATCAGCTAGGAAGGACATGGAGAGGGGATTTGGTGTGCTTCAGTCTCGTTGGGGAATTGTGCGGAGCGATGCAATGATGTGGAAATCAGAAACTTTGTGGCAGCTGATGACATGTTGTGTTATTCTGCACAATATGATTGTCGAGGATGAGGGTGATGGTGTAGCCCAAACCCATGATTTTGAAGCACCCGGAGAACAAGTTGAAATCGCAAAAGATCAATATGCGGATCAGCTTATGAAGTTTCCGCAGATGCATCAGAATCTTCGAGATCAGTAGGTGCACACGCAGCTACTCAATAATCTTGTGGAGCACATGTGGATCCACAATGGCAAGCAAGGAGGCAATGCTTGAGTTTGGCACTTCAAATAAATTTTATGTAAATGCTATCTATGCTTGATACCAACAATTGCTATTTACGTGCGACATTGTGTTGCATGATCAACGTGCATGTATTTGCATGGATTTGAGAGTCCGGATTTGAGATATGTGGATGCACGGAAGGAAATATGAGGGCTCGTCCGAATGCGCCCGCGAGCATTTAAGGGGCCGGATTTGCCAAGTCCGGTTGTAGATGCTCTAAGAGCATCTAGCTGAACTTAGCAAATCTTTCTACTTATACACCCACACCCACGGGTGCGCTCGGAGGCGTCCGCAGATAGCGTCGGACGGTCTCTTATTTGGCCGGCCGGACAGTCACACACCCCAAATTCAAACCATTAAACTCATGAAAATGCATGCACTTCCATCATACACGTGAATGTCACGTGTAAATAAACATTTTTTATAGCGAAAATACATTGTTCGAACATAAATTTCACTTTAGGTGTCCAATTCAAACATTAGCCCTTTGGTTTTTATTGTGGACCCACATATGCTCGACAATATCATTGAGTAGCTACGCATGCACCTGATGATCTAGAAGATTCGTATGCATCTACAAGCAAATTATAAGTTGGTGTACATCTTGATCTTCCGGGATGTGGACTTGTTCCCGAGTCGTTTCAAACTCACTGGTTGGGGCTACCCCATCTCCCTCGTCCTCGACAATCATATTGTGCCAAATGACACAACATGCCATCGGTCGCCACAAAAGTCTCTGATTCCCACATCATTGCAGCTCCACGAACAATTCTCCAATGAGGTTGAAGCACTCTGAATGCCCTCTCCACATCCTTGTTATTGGCACAATATGAAGATCCACACGGATCAAGGATCAAACACAACAAAAGCTCACAAGAACCAATAAATTGCAAGAAAAATTTTTGGGCTATTTTTGTGGGGATTTTCGAATTGGGACAAAGACACACAAAATTAGGCTAGAAAATGGTGGGGGAGACTCCAAATTCGTGATCAACGTGGCTCTAGATACCAAGATGTTGTAGGGTGGAGACCCTAAGTGGAGATCTTTCACGAGTTGGAGGGGGGATCCACGAAGAACACGAAAAACAAGAGGGGAAATCACAAGAGGAACACTCAAAAACAAGCCCAATCACATATCCACTAGAATAGCAACACATAGATCCACAAGATACATGAACAACAAAGAGAAAATAGCACAAGGTAAAGTTCATCCCAAATCCCAAAGGGAGATGAGGTCTTGATGATCCTATGATGGGGATCCTTCCCTAGATGGGGTCTTGAATCCACTAGGGATCTTCTCCTAGGAGGTCTTGATCTCCATGGGAGAAGGTAGATAGGAGCAAAGCTCTCAAGATCATGTCATGTACTTTGATAACCCTAACAAATGGTCTAGGTACGGAATATATAGGTAGGTGGAGGAGGGGGACGAAGTGGAGGCCCAAACAGCAGCTCTCGGTCGACCATCCTAATGGGCCCGTGCGGACGGGGTAAGTTGGGCCTGTGCGCACGGTACACGCCCGTGCGCACGGGGTGCTACAGCTGAAGGAAATATGCCCTAGAGGCAATAATAAAGTTGTTATTTTATATTTCCTTATTCATGATAAAGGTTTATTATTCATGCTAGAATTGTATTGATTGGAAACTTAAATACATGTGTGAATACATAAACAAATAGTGTGTCCCTAGTAAGCCTCTACTAGAGTAGCTCGTTGATCAAAGATGGTTAAGGTTTCCTAACCATGGACATGAGTTGTCATTTGATAACGGGATCACATCATTAGGAGAATGATGTGATGGATAAGACCCATCCGCTAGCTTAGCATAATGATCGTTCAATCTTATTGCTATTGCTTTCTTCATATAAAATACATATTCCTTCGACTATGAGATTATGCAACTCCCCGATACCGGAGGAATACCTTGTGTGCTATCAAACATCACAACGTAACTGGGTGATCATAAAGATGCTCTGCAGGTATCTCCGAAGGTGTTTGTTGAGTTGGCATAGATCGAGATTACGATTTGTCACTCCGAGTATCGGAGAGGTATGGCCCCTCTCGGTAATACACATCATAAGCTTGCAAGCAAATGACTAAGGAGTTGGTCGCGAGGTGATGTATTACGGAATGAGTAAAGAGACTTTCCGGTAACGAGATTGAACTAGGTATGAAGATATCGACGATGGAATCTCGGGCAAGTAACACACCAATAGACAAAGGGAATTACGTATGTTGTCATAACGGTTCGACCGATAAATATCTTTGTAGAATATGTAGGAGCCAATATGGGCATCCAGGTTCAGCTCTTGTTTATTGACCAGAGAGGTGTCTCGGTCATGTCTACATAGTTCCCGAACCCATAGGGTCCGCACGCTTAACGTTCGTTGAGGATATAGTGTTATATGAGTTATATGATTTGGTGACCGGATGTTGTTCGGAGTCCCGGATGAGATCACGGACATGACGAGGAGTCTCGAAATGGTCGAGAGGTAAAGATTGATATATAGGACGATGGTATTCGGACACCGGAAGTGTTTCGAAGGGTACCGGGTACTTATCGGGTCACCGGAAAGGAGTTTCGGGCACCCCCGGCAAAGATATGGGCCTAATGGGCCAAAGGGGGAACATACCAGCCCCTGGTGCACCCCTTCTTTGGACAGCAGGCCCTAAGGGAAGGAAAGGGGGAGGGCTAGCCCCTCCAGCCTTTCCCTCTCATGGGAGAAAGGAAAGGGGGGGGGTGCCACCCTCCCCTGCCTTTCCCCCGCACCTATATAAGGCAGGGGCGCGGCTTGGGAGGGACTCCAAGTAGGATTACTCCTACTTGGGCACCTCCTTTGGCTCCTCCTCCCTCCCTCCCACCTATATAAATGTGGGAGGGGGCGCCTAGCACACAAAAGACAATTGCCTAGCCGTGTGCGGTGCCCCCCTCCACCGTTTACACCCCCGGTCATATTTTCGTAGTGCTTAGGCGAAGCCTTGCGGAGATCACTTCACCATCACTGTCACCATGACGTCGTGCTGATGGAACTCATCTACTATATTGACGTCTTGCTGGATCAAGAAGGCGAGGGACGTCACCGAGCTGAACGTGTGCAGAATGCGGAGGTGCCGTGCGTTCGGTACTTGATCGGTTGAAGCACGAAGAAGTTCGACTACATCAACCATGTTGTGAAACGCTTCCGCTTACGGTCTACGAGGGTACGTAGACACACTCTCCCCCTCGTTGCTATGCATCTCCATGGATAGATCATTGCGTGTGCGTAGAATTTTTTTTGTTTTCCATGCAACGATTCCCAGCAGTGGCATCCGAGCCAGGTCAATGCGTAGATGATATGCACGAGTAGAACACAAAGAGTTGTGGTCGGTGAAAGTCATACTGCTTACCACCAACGTCTTATTTTGATTCGGCGGTATTGTGGGATGAAGCGGCCCTGACCAACCTTACATGTCCACGCACATGAGACCGGTTCCACCGACGGACATGCAACTAGTTTTGCATAAAGGTGGCTGGCGGGTGTCTGTTTATCCTACTTTAGTTGAATCGGATTTGACTGCGGCCGGTCCTTCAAGAAGGTTAAAACAACAAACTTGGCGAAACACCGTTATGGTTCTTTTTGCATAGGTAAGAACGGTTCTTGCTAGAAGCCCGTAGCAGCCACGTAAAACTTGTAACAACAAAGTAGAGGACGTCTAACTTGTTTTTGCAGGGCATGTTGTGATGTGATATGATCAATACATGATGTGATATACGTTATTGTATGAGATAATCATGTTTTGTAATTTATATGCAAACGACAGGAGCCTTATGGTTGTCTCTTTATTGTATGGAATTCAAGCACCATATAATTGCTTTACTTTATCGCTATGCGATAGCAATAGTTGTAGAAGCAATAGTTGGCAGGACGACCACGACGCAACGATGGGGATCAAGGTGTCGAGCCGGTGACGATGGAGATCATGACGATGCTTTGGAGATGGAGATCAAAAGCACATGATGATGATGGCCATATCATGTCACATATTTTGATTGCAGGTGATGTTTATCTTTTATGCATCTTATTTTTCTTAGAACGACAGTAGCATTATAAGATGATCCCTTCACTAAATTTTAAGATATAAGTGTTCTCCCCGAGTATGCACTGTTGCGGAAGTTCGTCATTTCGAGACACCATGTGATGATCGGGTGTGATAGACTCTGCGTTCACATACAACGGGTGTAAGCCAGATTTACACACACACGGAATACTTGGGTTAAACTTGACGAGCCTAGCATGTACAGACATGGCCTCGGAACACTGGAGACCGAAAGGTCGAACATGAGTCATATAGTAGATATGATCAACATAGAGACGTTCACCATTGATGACTACCCCATCTCACGTGATGATCGGACATGGGTTAGTTGATATGGATCATGTATCACTTAGACAACTTGAGGGGTGTTGATTTAAGTGGGAGTTAATTATTAATTTGATTAATTGAACTTAATTTATCATGAACTTAGTCCTGATAGTATTTGTAAATCTATGTTCACTACAAAAAAAAGACACATCCGTGACATTTTGGGCCGAACGAAATTTTTTCCTGTTATACTTATGACACTTCTATGATGATAATTGTGAAAAAACCCGGTATCATCATAGATGTGGTGGGGTCCTACTTCTATGACAAAAAATCATGACAGAAAATGGGCTTTTCGTCCTGGGCGGGCTGGAGACGCAGCTGCATGACATTCTTTGGGCCGTCCATGACAAAAAAACCGTGGTAGAAGCGAGGGCGAGGAAAATATCGGGGAGTTCCCGGTTACGGTGGGTGGTCGGGGGCCGAGCGATGCGCGTTTCTCTCGTACGTACGCGCGTGTGTGCGAGGCATTGGGCTCTAACTGAACCCGAGCGAGGCGTTGGGCTCTAACTGAACCCGAGCGATTGCATTGCAGGCTACGCGTTACTGACCCGAGCGATCGATCCCTTGCTGTTAACTGAACCCGAGTGATGCCTTCACTAGCTGCTACTAACTGAAGCCCGATCGAAACACTGCTGCCTCCTTCCCTGGATGAAAATTGAGACATTGTTGATGGGGGTTTGGGATGAAAACAGTTTCCCGGATGGGGGGTTGGCCAATGAACAGGACCCCGGTGATAGTAGAGGCCGTTGCCAGGTGGTATGAAACAGGACCCCGATGGATCGGGCCGGTGATGAATAGGACCCCTGGGTGGAAAGGGCCATGGGCTGTTGACAGTAGCCGGTTGGAGGGCTAAGAATGAACAAGTAGCCCGTGGAGGGGTGGTTTGAATAGGGACCCCCTGTGGAGAGGGCTGGGTTGGAACAGTAGCCCATGGAGGAGCGGTGCGAGGCTAAGATGAAACAGGAGCCCGTGGATGAATCAGGTCGCAAGGTGGAGGCTGGGAAGGAGGTCGACGGTGGATGAACAGTGATGGCCCGTGGAGGCAGATCGATCGGTGGATGAACAGTAGCCCGATGGGGGCAGTCGGACGGTAGAGATGAAACAAGTATCCCGTGGGATCCCAGTTTTTGTTGGTACAGCCACACCCTCCTGATGAACAGGACCCCCGTTTCGACCGTAGCGCTCCAACACAAGTCTGTTTGCTCCGTTTTGCGGTACGCCACACCCCTCCCGATCAATAGGACCCCGTTTCGACCGTAGGAGGTCCGTTTCCTCTGTGCGATACGCCAGACCCCTCCCAATGAACAGGATCCCGTTTCCACCGTGGCCGGTTGAACACAAGGCCGTTTCCTCCGTTCTGCGGTACGCCAGGCCTCCTTTCCATCGGTTGTTCCGTCCAAGCCTGTTGGCTCCCGATGAACACGACGACGCATTCCGTTCCGACCCAGCCGGTTGCCTCCCCATGAACACGACAATGGCGCAGCTTCTCCGTTCCGACCCAGCCATGTACACGAGCCCTGGCCATACGTATGCGCGAGTAGGCGTTCGAGACCCCGCCCGTATATACGTACGTGTACATGCTACGTGCGCGCCTCTACGCGTGCGCGCCTCTACATCGACCAGTATGTACGTACATGTTTGTGACCAGAATGACAATGCTACGTACGCTTCGACCAGGTGGGTCCCGACTGTCAGGCACTTCCTTGCGTGCGAAGATATAGCTGGTGGGTCCCAGCAGTCAGGGGGGAAACATTTTTTTCACGAAATACGATGGCCCGCCCGGTGGGTCCCTGCTGTCAGGTGGAGGAATCATTATTTTCCACGTAATAAGGAGGCACTTCCTTGCTGCGGCCGTGGACCCAGCTGTCAGCCTCTCCACGTACAATACTCTTCCGATGGAAGTCGTTCCTTGACCACGTTGACCACGCCGCGCCTGAGAGCACCAGGGCGGTGGACGACGGCGAGGCCTAGGAAGGGGATGACGCGAGCCGGGGAAGACGCGGCAGTGGATGCCCACGCGGAGAGGAGTACGAGGTTCACTGGTTCGGCTGCGGTGTGAGGCTGCCGTCGCCGCAGAATAACAGGGGTGTGGGTGAGTAGAGGGATGGCCAGGCCAGCGGTGGGAGTAGTAGGGGGCGGTGAGGCCTCCGCGGCATCACAGCCGGCCACGGGAGGCAGGAGCACGCGGCACGACGGCGCTGGTTTGGGCGGCTGAGCAAGAAGACCAGAGGTTGAAGAAGCACTAGGGCCGTTGGATGGACATCGTACGGTCACTGGAGCTAGAATCGTTCATATTGACTAAGTTGACAAAGCCCTCTGTCCCCGTCAACTTAGTAGGCCCACAAGTCAGCCTCCCACTATGGTGGGTCCCAGCTAGCAGGGGGTATTCATTTTTTGTGCGTAATAAGGAGGCACTTCCTTGCGTGCGAAGATATAGCTGGTGGGTCCGACCTGTCAGCGGGGGGGACGTTTTTTTCACGAAATACAGAGGCCCTTCCGGTGGGTCCCAGCTGTCAGGTGGAGGAATCATTATTTTGCGCGTAATAAGGAGGCATTTCCTTGCGTGCGGCCGTGGACCCAGCTGTCAGCCTCTCCACGCACAGTCTACTTCTGATGGATGTCGTTCGTTGACCACGTTGACCACTGCGCCGAGCGCATCCAAGGTGGTGGACGACGGCGAGGCCCGGACAGCAACGAGCCGGAGATGGGAAGACGCGGGAGTAGAGTCGCAGACGGAGAGGTGTACGAGGGTTAACTGGTTCTGGTGCGGTGTGGTTCGCAGTCGGTGGAGAAGAACAGGAGGTGTGGAGGGGTGGAGGGATGGCCTGGCCAACGGTGGGGTAGCGCTTCATAGCGAAGCGTGCTAAGCAGAGCTGCTAGCAGCAGGAGGCGGGAGCAGGTGGTCCCGGCGGCGCTGGAGGAAGAAGACGAGAGATTGAAGATGGATGTCGGTCGTTGGATGTAAATCCAACGGCTAACGATGTCAGAATCATTTGTTGACTAAGTTGACAACGACTTGCGTTGCTTCGACCTATTGGCCCACATTTCAGCCTCCAAAAATGTGGCACGTATTCAACCCATTTTTTCAGAATTTACAGTCAATTTGATCTTTTTTTTAGAATTACAGTCCATTTGCTGGGCTGGGTGAACAAATAATGTAGCGTCCATGCGGCCATTTGCACTTTCTCGATATACACGATTTTGCTGGGCTGATTCTAATTATAATGTTGGGTTGGGCGCAGCAATGTTATCAAAAAATAAACAGGGGTTGAGCATTTTGTTATAAATATATTTAAAGAATAAGCGATTTATTATTATATTGGTCCTTAAATCTTATCAAGCTTTTGTACACAATCACCAGGATTTTCATTGCCAAAAAATCCAGGATTTTATTGTTAAGAAATTATTTTTATTAGTTAATAAGATGTGGGATGTTGTTTTCTTACACATGTAAGTATTTGTTAAATATATGATGACAATAACAATAATATATAATAACATATAAAATAATTTAAATATATATAATATAGTTAGAAGGGAAACATAAGTTGGACCAGGCATTTCTATTCTTATATAGAAAAATAAAACAGACCTATGCGTTTTCTTCAAAAAAATACATAAATTAGGGTGCCGATGTTTCAGGAAAAATAAAACCTCGGATGGGAGGTCCATAGGCCGGTCGATACATGACGGCCCTCAAAAAATACAAACCGGCATGTCGTGGGCTGTGCATGTTAAAAAAGAAAGCCTAGATGGGGCAGCCCAAAACCCAGCCAATACTTGCTGCCCTAGTGATAATAAATGATACCTGCCAGCTCCCCGGCTTCGTTGTGAATTTATCTCCTATAGTAACTACGTTGAAGCACCTAAAAATAATGTAACTATGTTGACAAACCCATGGGCCCCAACATCACTATAGCATTAGGAGGAAGTATTTTTTCGATGAGGCACTTGCTTGTGTACGGCCATAGACCTGGTGGGTCCCGACTATCTGCCTCTCCACGTACAGTCCTCTCCAGATTTCTCTTGTTTGTTCAACATGTTCACAACGGCAGACAGCGGTGCCGTAGCGAGCGCACAAAGGCGTAGGAGGAGATCGGACCACCTGAGGTAGTGCCCTATTTGTAACGAAAGTACCGAACTAGCCCAGTGGCCAAGTGACACTACCCGACAGGCGACAACTCTTTCGCCCGGGTTCGATTCCACCTGATGCAGGGAAAATATCTCCAAATTTTTTGCCTCTGCCATTATTGACATGTGGATCCCCATTGTCATCTACGCACACCACGCCCAACACTTGTCAAAACTTCGTCCCTCATTTTCTTTGTTTTTCTCACACTCGACATTGTGTGGGCATTTTGAAAATAGCATACCTTTTTGACTGTGCATCATATGAAGATGTGCTATGCATGAATGTTGATCAGCATGATGTTAACTGGCTGGTAGTTCCATTTTCGACCATGAATAAAACTTCCAACATGATGTTAACCCTGTTTGAAAAGGCCGTGTTAATATAAATGCTCTGCCTCTGAAAGTTGCAGTTTCTTATCTGAAACTGAACTTGCAGTTTCTTATCTGAAACTAAAATTTGCAGTTTCTTCTCTGAGAATCACATTGTCTGCACTTTTATTCTCCTATGAAACTACAATTTTTGAAGTGCTAAAAATAGATCTCTATAATTCATAAAATACTTCATATGCTCAATACTGCAAATCTGAAATTCAAAAGACATTCATATCTGAAAGTACTCTCAAAATACACAACACAAAACACAATTCACAACCTGCAAAACTGACAACCCTAAGCTCCTCCTGACAATTCACAACCTGCCCGACTATTGGGCTTGGGGGGGGGGGCAGTCCCCTCCTATTCCTCGGCAGCAGACAGCCGCCCCGTGAGACGATGTGAACGGCGAGGGAGAGGATGGCGGGGAAGCATCATCGGGCCAACTGCTTTTCTCCTCTTGCAGTTGGGTTCGGTCGACGAAGACTCCACCGGCTCGCTCTGGCACGCCACCCTCACAAACGGCACCCTGTAGATGCTCGATCCTTCAATCTCTGGTGGATGCTCCATCTGGGATCGATACTCCCACCACCGCTCCCTCATGATCGGATTCGGTGAATTTGTTTGCTCAATGGCCCAGTGGAGGAGCTCTATGTACTCCCGCACGACTCCCTTCGGGATTATCGCCGCCTTTTCGCTTTGTTGTAGATATTTGGCCATGGATGTCGCCGTCGCCGCTAGTTGGTCCTTGTTGTCAAACCAAGACTATATCTCCAACATCCTAGCTAGCTTCACAGGGTCACCGTCTGCGATCCTCACGTATCGGTTGTACTCCTCCATCGATCTACTTCTCCACAGTACCTTCACTCGCCGGCGGTGGTTTTTGAATGGAAGAGGAGAGGAGCAGCGCTGGTTTTGGATTGGAACGGGAGAGGAGCGACGCTGGTTTTGGATTGGAACAGGAGAGGAGGGGTGGTGGTTTTGAAATGGAAGAGGAGAGGAGCGGCGCTGGATTTAGATTGGAAGAGGAGAGGAGCGGCGGTGGTTTAAGAGGAAAGGAGCGGCGCTGGTCTTGGAAGTATTTTTTTGTTTTGCGTATTTTGGGTCAAAGTTTGACCACATACTGTATTTGACAAGCAAAATGTGAATGCATGTCACCAAAAATTGTATCGTTTGGTTCGTATCTGAATGTACTTTCAAATTATATTATTTTTGGAACATATAACATATATTTTATTTATGAAAATCATGGTAAATTATGACCCAGAATAAAAGGGAGACTAGTTAATGTGGGGTCGCTTTCTTAATTGAAGGGTAAATTGATTTTGATTTTGATCCAGTCAAAGCGCGCCGGCCCTCTCGTCCAATCCTAAATAGCTGCCACACGCTCCTCTCCCTCTTCTCCATTGCAAAACCACCTCCTCTCCTCTCCATCATCTCCATTCCAAAACCACCGCCTCGCCTCTCCCTCTTCTCCATTGCAAAACCACCTCCTCTCTCCTCGGACGAGGATCCCCTGACGTAGCCCATCCTGCCATTGAGACACTGACACATGGGTCCCACCAAGCGCGGGGCCCACCTGTCAGCGACTGAAAGGCAGGGAAACCTCTCCTCTCCATCATCTCCATTCCAAAACCACCGTCTCGCCTCTTCGTCTTCTCCATTGCAAAACCACCCCCTCTCCTCTCCATCATCTCCATTCCAAAACCACCGTCTCGCCTCTCCCTCTTCTCTATTGCAAGACCACTGTCTCTCCTCCCATCTTCCAAAGCTAGCACCGGACCACTCAGAAGGACATCTATGGAGAGGATGCAGCAGCGAATCAGGCAGATTGCCGGTGGCGACCAGGCAAAGTTAGCCAGGTTGAAGGAGATCCTTACTTGGTTTGACAATGAGTGGGAGATTTTGAGGACGGTGAGGGGCATGTGGCAATGTATGCGAAAGAGCGAGACGACGGCGATGAGGGCGGAGATGTACTCCTCGGCGGCAGTCATGCCGCAGTCCTTCGAGTTCATCGAGTATCTCCTCTGCACGATGGAGCAGACAGATTCGCCCGAGGCGAAAGTAAGGCGGAGGTGGTGGGCGTACAGGTCGAAGGTCGAGCACCCAGAGGATAACGAATCGATCGAGTACGGTGTGCCGTTCGTGAGGGTGCAGAGCCAGCCGGAGCCACATCAGTATTCGTTCTACCACCGCAAGAGGAGGCCGGATGACGCGACGTCCTTCCTCGCTGTTCTCTATGGTTCCCTCAACGCTCTCCTCGTTTCAACGGCGTAGGGTTTAAGGTAAGCTTCGCACTAACCTAATCTTCCATCTGCTCATGCTTACAATCAGTGTGATAGCTAATAAAAATCATGCTTACAATCAGTCTCCGAGTACTACGCCAATCACCCTAAAATAGCTCTGGACCTTTGGGTCAAAGTTGTGACACTGTGTACAAATAAAGAAAAATAGATTGGTGCTTTTTTCAGAAAAGAGTACTCCCTAGAAAACTGCCAATATAGGCTACTAGTATTTTTTTTTGAAGTCTAAGCTACTAGTATTTGGTTAGAGGACTTGCTGCTGAGAAAGATCCGTCCACAGTGAGCGCCACACATGCCACTTGTGGTGGTGGATGCCAATTCTTAGATGGGGCAGGGTTGGTGTCGGTAATTTTTACTTGGCACCTCGCACTCTGCATATATGCTGGTTCCATCCATACATTTGTGCAGTTCCACCAAAATGCAGCTGAATAACCCTGTTTGCACAGATAATGAAAAAGCGTGATTACATTATAGTGGCACTAGTTGATGAAACATACAGTAATAAATAGAAGAAAATATTGCGATAGTATCATAGTATGCCATGTTGCGAGGTCGAGATGGGCCCTGCGATGCCTCATACGGTACGCCTCATACTGGAAATCAAGTAATTGACCCAAGTCTCCCCGATACACCTTCTGCCAGTGATGAACATCAGTGTAAAGCGGTAGTACAAGGAGGGGCCTTGAGACATTCCAATCTCTATTTTTGTGCAGATCAACTAAAATTAAGCACCCCAGTTTGCAAAAACGCTTAAACATTAACAATGGGACTAGTTGATGAAACATATACTAACAAAGAGATGCACTTTCTTTATCTACATTGGAAATGAAATGATAGAGAGGACATTCGCTCTATTTTAACTGTATTATTACTTCATTTTACCAGTGGCACTAGGGTCGAGCAGGTGGCAAACGAGGTGTACCGTGCGTCGCAAGGATGGAGGCCGGGGGTGCTTAGACTGGGATGCTGAAGCTGGCTCTATCTTCCCCCTGATGTTTCTGCGGTAGCATTTGGGTTGTAATCCAAACTTGGTCGACCTGGTGCTGCGTCCCCCTACCTACCTAGCTTATGTGGCGAACTTGTCTCCTACTAGTACTCAGTCTGGTGTAGTAGTAGTTGCATAACTGCCCGTTTACACTGAGATGTTGTCAGATAATGGTTCTCTATGGTAGGGTTTCTTTAATGAAATCCGAGGAAACCCCCTCTTTCGATATATATAAAAAATCTATGGCACTAGCAGTGCCAAAACATTGCCTCAAATTAATAGTGCCACTAGATTAAGGTGCAAAATAATAACATTACTGCTTTATCATGGCAGTGCCAAAACAGTAGCACAAGAGCAGACTCAACATGCAGGATCTTTGGCAAACGGCCAGACCAAAAATCCACATACCTCGTGATGGGAACCATATCTGCAGTCAACGCCATCGTAGAAGGGATGACACCAGTCACCAAGATGGATGATTCAATTCATGGGACCTTTTGGTGCAGTTCACCTAAAATGAAGCAATGTCCCATGAGCTAGTAGCTTCTTCTTCTTCTTCTTTTTTAAGAAAAGGGCTTCAACCCCAGTTCCATTTCCATCAGAAAATGAAACCCACAGAGCTTCATCTTCATTAGTTGCAATAAAATTGAGCAACATCAAGGTTGGTTGTGAAGCTCCTGGAATGTTCAACTATAATTTGGATATCATTTGTGTAGTTCAACTAATATCAAGCGTGAAATGTATGTCTCTGTTTGCACAAAAAAGGTGGAAAGGAGGGTGACAAACAAGTGATGAAATATACATCAAATGAAAACAAGCATGTTCCTTATCTGAATAGCAATCCTACAAGGACAGTAGCAATTTCTAAAGCAGCAGCATTGCTAGATATTAGTGTGGGCATTAGGATTAACTATGACAACCGTTAAATACGACATTACTTTAATGGTGCCATTGCTTCATTTTACCAGCAACATTACATTAGCAGCTGCTACAGAGTCGGTATTTGGGCACGGGAGAGTAGGCGGACCAGGACAGTTGCATTTCTAACGAAAAGAAGCAACTTATCTTAATGGGAAATTTAGCAGGACATGAAAAAAAGTGCCATTGATTCATATTACTGGAGGCATTACATTGAAAACAACATTGGTTTAACGTGCCCTTACTTTTAACAGTGCGACTGCTACATTTTACCAGTGGCATTACATAAGAGTGGCTCGGGGCAACAAACATCAGAACATGATATCTTTCCTTTTTCAACCAATAGATCGAGTTTATATTGAGTTTCTACTGCGTTTCCCTTTATTTCCCTATTAGAACAAGAGAACAGTTGGATAGCCAGTCTCTGCTACTTTTCGCCCCCATTATTTCCTCTTTCGACCAAGTCCTATATTCAAGTAACAGATCTTCCCCCACCCCACCCCCTTTCTTCCTTGTTTGAACCAAGTAGTACTAGATTCGAGTGCATGAACTACTTTTACCTCTTAATAGTCAAAATTTAGGTGGCTTTTGAACAGCCGATCCTTCCTATCTACGAGGGGCCCTGGGAAATAGTAAAAGATACAAATTCAGCGATGTCAGGAGCTCGGGAAGTAGAGCAAGGCCGGTTTTGAAGGAAGTGATACCTAAGGGTCGCCGGGATGTCGATAGGTGGGCGGCGGGAGGCCGGATCTGCCCACACTACGACAGCAAGGAAGAAGGGGTCGGAGGCCCTCCATAGCCAGCGGTGCTTGGGAGAGAACGGCAAGGAACGCTGACCAGGATGTGCCGGCAGTGGGTAAGAGCCATCGGCGAGGACGGCCGCATGAACGTTGCACCTTCTCACCTTCCCCGGCGGAGAGGATCCGGCTGGATCTGTGACCAGCGGTGAGCAGACAGAGAGAGAGAGTGTGGCCACCACTGTCGTGTTTAGATCTGGAAAGGACGAGATAGTGTGAAGATACCAACACTAGCAAGCAAGTGCGGAGGCCCCTGCCTATATAGTGGAGTACTAGTTTTCTTTTGTCTACCAGAGCCGGCTTGACCTCGTCAATGATTGTCGAGAAGTCTTCATGCACATGCCCCGGAGGCGCAGTTGTTGTCATTTTGATCTGAAGCACCGGATTATAACATATAACATGAAAAAATGCCACATGACAAGAAACCATAACCTCACTGCCCAAAGGAGACAACATGTGTGTGCAAACGCAATATGACCCGCGTTCCATTCGGAGAGGGGCATGCCAGACCGACCGACCGTCTGGGGTGCCACGCATACGCGACGGGCGTGCTGTATACTTCGTACATGAGTACCGCCCTTTTCTTGAGGCTTTGCTCCATGGCGCAATCCATGGATAATATATTAGTATACTGTACTATTTAAAAGTCGAGGGCGGGGCTTTTCCCGCGTGGTAGGCGGGGCAGTTCCGCCTAGTCGGTTCGACAGAGACGCGAGAAAATGAGGGAGTAGGCTGCTGCAAACATAGGGCTATGTGATTTGACAGCGAGTTACTGCTGGACAGGTGGGGCCCCCTGATTTGACTTGCCATCTTATTATTTTAACTACGGCGCTACCACCGGCATGAGTCTCCCGATTCCTGACCACCTCCATGGTATACAGGTGCCTCTCCCAATGCTCCACCATGTAGAGGCTGGTCTTGCATGAGAGCCCACTCCTCCACTTTTTCCTTGCCTCTTTCCTCTACATATGCAAAAATGCCATGTAAGCGGGCTTATAGCCCACTATTGTACTTGCTCGTACAGGTGCTAAGCCTGCCACATAGGCATAAAGTCTGATGTGGCAAGTTAATTACTCCCTCCGTCTAGGTGTGCAAGTCGTCTTACGAAAACCAAATAATCCCAAAACACTTACGCGCGGTGCATACATCATTTCTTGTTTCTTGACATATCAACCAATAAGAGATGTGGGGTGTGCATGCTTTTAATGACTTGAGACTACCATTTCATTGGAAGAGGTCACTCCTTGGCAAATGCAATAAATACTACAAAGAAAGGGATAGAGAGAAGTAAAAAAATACTCTTATAGCCATCCTTATAGCTAACCTTGTTGTATAAGTGATGACTATGTATGAGATGCCAACATCAGATAGCCTAACGCATCGTGTTAAATCTCCAAGGGCGCGACCGCGCGAGCGAGGCGACGGTCGTCGTAGGCGACCATGATACGGGCTGCTAGCAGCCCTTGGATCTGAGATCGAACGGTCGCATGCTAAGTTGCGGAAAATTTGCAGAATAACCCTCTAGGATAGGATATTCACCCATAGGTCTAGAATCACGCCATGCAACCGTTCGATCTCAGATCCAAGGGCTCTCGGAAGCCCGTATCATGGGAGAATGGAAAGCTTCGTATCACCTATAATTTTCCCGACGCTTGACATGACATCGAAAGCCATTTAATTGGGCGTCGAGGAGACATGACATCTAATTGGGCCCCCATAGTACTGTGCATGAATCCATTTATCCACCAGGCAAGCCACTACCCTGCCGTTCGCACGCCCCACTCAGCATTTTTACAAAAACCGCTGGCAGTTCTCGCTCGTACTCGTCCCCAGACGTCCTTTAACATTATGGTAGTTCGCTCCTAGTCGTCCCGTCCTTTCACATTACGGCAGTTCCACTAATCCTAACCCTGCTCCCAAATCCATGGCATCCCAAATCTCCATGATCGGCGGTGAGTACAAGGTTAGAACCATCACCGGCGATGAGTTCGACGTCATCTACACCCGTTCTTCCGCAACAGTGAAAGGATGCCTTGCTTGCTTCAAACGCATGTTCGAAAACTCAAATGATGAGTGGGTCGCTGGGCTAGATGTTGAGTACACCACAGTCCTGGGAAGCGAGAAGAATCTAAAGGAGGCGGTGAAGAAGAAGCCCGTTGTGATCCAGGTTTGCGTGCATGACTTATGATTGGTCTACCACATATGCCATGCCAATGTTGAGTGCGAGGAATTTAAGAAGTTCCTCAAGGGCGGCCGAGTCAAATTCGTTACTGTAGACTTTAGGAACGACAAGGAAATCCTGGGTCGGATAGGCCTCGTTGTAGGCAACCCCTTCGACCTCCAGAAGAAAGGGCTGGTGCCCTCCCATGATCAGCCTTCAATGTTGAACCTGGCAGGAGCCATGGTTCATCCTTCGTACGGTACACTAAAGAAACCCCCGTTCAAGTTTCATCATGCATGGGAGTGGAATGTACTAGATATAGACCACATCCACTACGCTGCAATGGATGGCTACCTTTGTTTCAACATCTACAAGGGTTGGCTGAAGAGCAAGAGCCAAGTGTGCGGTTCAAGCAAAGAAGTATCGCCCAAGAGGAAGAGGGACAAGGACGAAGTCGAGCACATGGACGAGGAGTCCGAGTAAGGTGGCAGTGTCGTTGCTCATGGTGGTTCTAATGCAGTGTCTACCGGATTAGTTGCTTAGTTTAATTTTAGGTGTGCTTAGTTTTATTTGAGGGGTGTGTTGTGCTGAGCCCCCAGCAGAACTATGTTATGTTCCTTCTCGTTACTTTAACTCTTCACTACGTACATACTAGTATTTCTTACAGTTCATCTTTTAGTTGGTATAGTACTACCACTCGTTTCTTCACATTATATACGTACAATATATATGGCCAACATCATATAGCCAGCAGTTTAGTTGTCAAAGAATTTCAGGGTGCTTAGTTTTATTTAAGGGGTGTGTTGTGCTGGACACCATTATTGTGACTCAAATCTCTTTGGCCATTTTATAATGACATAAATACCGATGGACCAACATGCCAACTCTCCCTCTATCTCACTACAGTAAAATAAAGTGTGGGGCCTACTTGATCCCAACAGCGTTCTTATTTTCCTGTAAAATTATTCGCTTGGTTAGTCCTGACAAGCGGGGCCACACTTATCATTGTGAGAATCGGCTTATTTTTGTCATATAACATGGTCAATGGGTTTGACGTGAAAATAACAATGTCTAATGGCATTTTTGAGCAAACATCTAACTTAACGATGGCATTTTTGAGATATCTAATTGCATTTTTGAGCAGGCATCTCACGGATCGATGGCATTTTTGAGTAGTAGTAACTTCTAATGGTAACACTGAGTAGTGATACACAACTAGTGGCATAAATAATAAGAACCCAAGAATTAAATAGGTATGCTAATTTCTTTAATATAATTTAGCATCCCATTTAAGCACGTACTAGCTAGTAGTACTATATGCATAATTTGGCGACGAGCGCTCTCTATATGTACCACCTTTTTTCTTTAATTTCATCTTGTTAGTTTTGCTCCATGGCGCAATCCATCGATACTACTACTGCACAAAAGTATACATTTTTTTAAAAGGCTAGAGGGCGGGGCAGTCTAGCTTGGTCGGTTTGAAGAGAGGCGAGGCCCTTTGTGATTTGACGGCTCATTACTGCTGGAAGGCGGGGCCTTGTGATTTGTCGGCTTGTATAAATGTGCCGACGACCTGAGAAGGAGCAAAGAACCGTGCGGTATACTCAAGTTTTCCACTGCAATAGTACGACAGAGGAGCACGAAACACGGCAGCCCAGTGCCGTATGGAGATAAAAAAAGATCTAATTTGCTAGTCATCTCATTGTTAGCATTGTTCTATTCATGCCTCGCAGAGAACGTGACACGTGCGGCGAAACACCCGAAGCAAAAGAAGAAACACAGGAGCAAAAGAAGGAAGATTATCACCCCCCAAAAAGAAGGAAGACGCACACACAAGTCTGGGGCGCTGCTCTCTACTACATGAAGGGTTGCTGGCCGCGGAGTCGTAACTGCTTCTTCATCACCTCCACGACCTCCATCTCCTTGCGCGTCTCCTCCCCCGTCTTCTTCATTCTGTCCATGACGCGGGATTTCTCAACGCGAGCCTTCATCATCTGTTCCACGGCCGCATTAAGTACCTTGACAGGAGCCGGGTGCTCGATGCGGAGCTTCGCCAACTCCTCCTTCTATTCCATGACGAGGGCCTGCAGCATCTTCATCGAGGAACTACTATTCTCATGCAGCTTCTTCCAACCGGCGTTCTCCTCCTTCAGCAGGTCGAGCTCATGGCAGAGCTTCGCCTTGTCCTCCTGAAGTTGCAGGATTTCGCCGGTCGCCTGCTTCTCCGAGGCAATGCTCTTCTTCAGCAGCATCACCAAGCCGGCGGTCAACTCCCCCTGCTCATTGAGCTTAGAGGGCATGTCGTCGAGGCTCTCCTTCAACAACTCCACCAAGCCATGGATGAACTCCTTCTTCTTATTGAGGTGCTTATTGAGCTGATCGGGCATGCCGTTGAGGGATAACGACTCCAGCGCCGCCAGCTCGGCATGTTCGCCTCCGCGGCTAGGGCGCTCCTGGGAGCCATCGCCTTCGAGTGAGAGATCTTTCGAGGTCTCTGCGTGGCGGCGAGCCCTCTCTTTTTTTCCGCGGCCTTGCTTGTCGCTCCCTTGTTACGAGTAGTTCTCGACCTAGAGCTCTGCATACCGGCCATGGCAAGGACGGACAAAGAAGAAGGACTTATGAGGAGGAAGGTAGAGTAATTTTCGATTAGGTAGTTCCCCTTTTTATAACCTAAGTACTAGCACTAGTACTAAAACCTGCATAGTGGGAACACGTTCAGGTTTGGTACGTACTAGTAGGTGTGAGCAGGCTTGCACTTAATTGTAGCACTAGTACTTTGGAATGTGATGGGAACAAGGTAAAGATTAATTGATGGTTTTGGTTTCGAGGCCCGAAACGGCTCCCGATGAGTTTAGTGGAACATGAATTTCAAGTACTCCCTCCATCTCAGTTTACAAGGCTTGCACGTGTATCTAGGTCGTCGATGTAACTTATATAAAATAAATTGTTTAACATAAAAAATATATAATTAAAAAAAGAATATTTGAAGTTTGTAAAGATATATTTTTCGTAATGTATGCCTCTTATTAAGTTGGTCAAATTTACAACCAAGGTACACGTGCAAGACTTGTAAACTGAGATAGAGGGAGTACTACACTGCTCAAATGCGGTCGCACAAGTTAGTGATGTAATTGGTCGTACATATCAGACCAAGCCGATGCGTGCCCCTTCGGTGAGACGTGGGTCCGACCGACACTCTGTTGGTGCGACCGACCGTAAAGTATTACGCGATGGAGACTTCTGGTTGTGGCTTCGGTTGATTGTCACGACCAAGCATTCTAAAACTAGTGATAAATCACTTACCATCTTTTTCCAAACGACCAAGTATTTTCACAGGAATACAATACATATAGATAGAGTGATTGTCAAGGTTGCAAACCAACATGGCGTTGCAAGTTCACCGCAGCAGCAACCGACTAGGTCACTGCATCGCTGGCAGGGAAGGAGGGCAGCTCACCTCGCCTAAAATGCATGCCCAGCGGCGCCGCCGCAACTGGTGCCGGGATTTGCCTTCTCCTACCGCCCATTTGAACAGTTGCACCGGCTGCTCATGCCATTGCGCAGGCATGCGCGTTCTTTCCTCCGCAGTCAACTCCGTGAATATGATCTCTGCCATTAGCCCTAGCTCGAAATCAACGCGGCGGTACCAGATGCTGACATCCCTTAGCATCTCTCCCCTGAGATCGACTTGCGCCTCCGCCTTGTGTTGCGCCAGGCGTAGCTCCTTGGAACTTCTCTCCAATCGATGCGACGCTTCCTCGATCCAATTTGCCCTTGCTGCCCACCACGTGAAACGCAGCCCTGGCATGTCCTCCGGCGCCGC
This sequence comes from Triticum aestivum, assembly GCF_018294505.1. Classification (NCBI taxonomy): domain Eukaryota; kingdom Viridiplantae; phylum Streptophyta; class Magnoliopsida; order Poales; family Poaceae; genus Triticum; species Triticum aestivum. The sequence continues at coordinate 450,930,869 of NC_057799.1, read as the reverse complement.
CGATCTGTGATTCCAGAGCAATGGATCCCCTCTAAAACACATGTGGGTTTCGCTCAAAGGCGGCAATGCTGCGGGCCGCAGCGAGAGGGCAGCCCGCGGGATCCTGGGATTTAAGGGATTATCCATGGCGGGATCCGGTGGGCGAGGCGGGGAGGCGAGCCTAGGCGCTGTGAGAGCCCTACGAGGCTAAGATAAAGATAGTACTACTCCACTCCATCCATATTTAAATACAAAGGCCACCAACAGTAGCCCTGACAAAAATTGATCATGCTGCCTGCGTCCTGGTTTATTGGCCCCCTTTTTTTTGTGCCACTTTTTATGACATGCATAAATATTATGTTACTTACAAATATGGTCAAAAATTGGCACAAAATACGAAGGAGACCAATGGAAGTACTAGCAACCCATGATTTAACTACTCGCATGCGCGCAGTGGAGTAGTGATGTCTTTCTTCCGCCCTTAGAGCATGGTTAATAGTATAGCCAACAATCGGCTATATGAAGTTGCCACATCATCTATAGCCAACCTAATAGCCAACATGTAGAGTAGCAATTTACAAACTACTACTACTTCATTAATAGATGGCCCACCTTACAATCTCACATTGTTTCTTGGAGCACGTGCTGCAGCCGGCTCTTAATCTGCAGCCCGCTTCCCTTCTCTCTCCTCTTCTCTCTCATCCAACACAGCAAACATACAATATTTTAATCCTTACAGCCTGCTGACTGTACCTTATTATACTTGCTCTCACGTCCACTCAATTTGCATGCGCTGTATTAATTGACCATCAATGAAGTGAAGGACTTTACACACATCAAATTATCACATGGGGTGGATCTTCGTACAAAAATGTGTCCCCCCATGTACCCGCGTGTGCGTGCGAGGGAATGAGTGCATGCGTGGCGTGCGTGCACATCTTCGCTTCATGCATGTACCGCCAGTGTGGCTCAGAGAGGACGAGTACATTCTTCTGGAACAAGCAACACGTCACTGTGATCAATCCACACAAGGAGGTCACGACAACAACTCCACATGTGCCACGTGGCTTCATGAACTGTAAGAGAGACACTGTGTAGCATGCCATTGGAATGCTAATTTACGTGTTTTGCACATACTCGAAGTACTAGTAAGGTACACGTGCATTGCACGCATCAGATTTGGCAACCAAATTATGAATAAATACCACACTATAGCATGTAAGCTCTGAGTCATATATGCCTGATGTATACCTTCGTTTAATTCTTATAGTTCATCTCATTCAAAATAAATTAGTTTTTATAAAAAAACGCTAGGGCCTCTTTGATTTGTAGGATTTCCAAAATGCGGGAATAGGAAAAACACGGGATTAGAGTGGAGTGTCATCTTGAATCCTACAGGATTGTATGAGTGTTTGATTGTGCATAGAAAAAACGCAGGATTCTTTCAAAGAGGTTTGAGTGGATGGGATGTTTCCTATGAAATCTAGTGCAAATGAATCCTATGAAAAAATTCCTATGGTTTACAATCCTACGAATCAAACAACCAAGATAGGAAAAATTCCTAAGGATTAGAATCCTCCAAAATTCCTTTGAGAATCCTTTGAATCAAAGAAGCCCTTAATCTATTTTATGATTTGTGGAATTGTGCGTTGTAAAGCATAAAGTAAAACCAAATAATGGCAATTCAACTAGAAAAAAAGTTTGGGCAGTTATGATACGGAAAATTCTAGAACAAAGGAGAAGCACTTGTGTTTTGAGGTTTGTGCATTATGCTTAAGTTCAACCATGGAGTCTGCCAGATTGTACATGTGGCAAAATCCGGTGGGGGGCTAGTAGTTAGTGCGAGGGGCCACGTGGAGGGAGACTATGAAGGAGTGCACAAGTGCGAGATCGATATTTAAGAGAGGGGGCGAGAATGTGCGTCGTTGCGCGCAGTGGCAGAGCCATGAAAAATAAATGAGCTAGGGGGCCAAGCATTGCTAATCCTTTACGAGGAGGGCCAATTCATCAACTTAAACCATTTTACTAGCAATTGTCTAATGATCACATTCATATTAGCCTCGATATATAGTGATGTTAGGGGGGGCAGGGCCCTTGCTACCCCCTGTCTTCGCCACTGTGCGCGCGTCTGAGAGATGAAGCGGAAGGCATGGATGATGAGAGGGGGACGTTGGATATATAATTAATGTGTGTGTATTAGCTTTGTAATCCTATATAGAGAGGTATAGATTGATCGATGTGGACGTGGGAAAGAGGGTGAGACCTCACTAGATATATAGATTGATCGGTTTGTGTGGGAAACTGTGAAAGACCTAGCTATATATACACACACACATAGAGGAACATCGATTGTTGCGCATGCACGTGAGAGATAAAGAATGCCCGATATGATGGAGAGGGGGAGGTGTGTGTGTGTGTGTGCATGCATGGGAGACTGACCGGAAGAAAAGGATTGCATGTGTGCGATGGATAATGCCGACTCGTACAGTGTGTGCATGCATGCACGGGAGGAAGTTAGTGGTACAATTATAAAAGAGAAGACGACTGTGTGGGTGTAAAAGATTAGGTGAGGTCATAATCAATGTAAAGTTGAATTCAAATATTTGAATAAGAGATCATGATGTTTGAAACCCATGCATGCATGAATATAACTGAGATATGCGCGGTGTGATTTGGAAATTGAAACGAGCATGTTGTACTGTATACACATTGAACAAGGTCAGACTGATTTGAATTTGAGATATCGATGGCAGGCATCGTTTGGCCACATTGCATCCGTGCATGGACACACTATTCTAATTGGAGATGATGGGTGGCTTTCACATCACATATCTATATCTATACCCCTATATATATTATATTTTTTATTTTTTATATAGTGTGCGGATAACTTTAACTTTGAAAGATGGTCGTTGGATGAGGCCAATCCGATGGTGCAAAGATGGCAAATTTGAGCACTACTGGCCGTTGGATATCATCTAGATTCCACCAGATTTTGCCACATGTACAATCTAGAAGACTCCATGGTTGAACTTAAGCATAATGCACAAACCTCAAAACACAAACACTTCTTCTTTGTTCTAGAATCTTCCGTATCAGAATTGCCCAAATGTTTTTCTACATGATTTGCCATTATTTTTTTTTACTTTATGCCTACGCACAATTCCATGAGTCTTAAAATAGATTAGCTTTCTTATAAAAACTAGATGATTTTGAATGAAATGAACTATAAGAATTAAACGAACATCTACATCATGCATATATGACTCAAAGCTTAATGCTATAATGTGGTATTTATTCATAATTTGGTTGCCAAATCTCATGCGTGCAATGCACGTGTACCTTACTAATCTAAATGGTGTTTGTGTGTGTGTTGTGCTTGTTAAACACATTGTACGTAGTATATCATACATGGTTTAGATTCCGAACATCTAGCTAAAGCATACATGTACTATGATTTGAATTCAACATAAAATGGATACATATATTTGAATTTGAGATCGTATGTACATGTAGTTCGTATTTATATAGGAATTTACTTCTCCTATATTCATGTCTTGTGTTGTGAAGATAATATTTAGATGGTTGTATAACTAACCCGAGTACAATCTCATTCAAACAAGGAAAATGTACTCAAATTTAGTCCATATTCTAGACAACACACATTGTTTGTTTATTGTTGAGGGAAGTGCAAATTGTTTTGGTATTGTACACGTTATGTTTGTTGTCCCGATTTTTTTAGTTTTTTTGTTGTATTTGAATGCATTTCTAGTAATATAGTAAAACAGGACATGGCTCTCTGTAGTGATGAGGTGCAAATTGTCTTTTTTTGGGTACACGTTAAGCTTGTTCTCCCGAAATTTCAAGTCGCGCCTTGTTATGCCGAAATTTCAAGCTAGCGTCTCTGTCTATCGTGCTGCGAAACTCCCGCCTCTTCAACCCGCGCCTTGTTTTCCCGAAATATTTAAGATATATGTTTGTCTTGTTGTGCTCCGACAACTCCCTCCATCTCAACCCGCGTCTTGCTATTCCAAAATTACAACGCGCGCGAAAACTCCCACCTCATGTCAAATCCCGACACGCGAAATGCCCGTGATACCCCTGAACCAAAAGAACCGCCTAACTCAAATCGGTGGGGGTACTTTCGTAACTTATCCCACATTTCAGACAAGCGCGTCCCTAAGCCATGGTTCCCCACTCCCATCCCATCCGCCCACCCATTCGTGCACCGAGGCCGCAAAAACCCGTGAAGCCCCACACCCTCCTTCGTCCGCCACCCAGCCGGAGCCTCTTCCCCGACGACGTTGTCCACAGCAAAACCTCGACGTCCCTCATCCACCGTACCGGATGAGGATCCGTCGTCGATCTTGTCGTCCCGCCGGTTCAGACACCCCGTCCTCCACCTCCAAGGAGCTACCCCGACGTTCCCCTCGTCTTTCGTGCCACCTCCATTCCCACACCGCCGTATTCACCTGCACCACGGGAAGAGCATCATCATCACTGTTTCCTCGGATGAAGCTGAGGCCTAATCAGCGCCACCAAAGAGGTTGTACACTAATCGCCGCATTTTCTTCTTGATTCGATCTCACGATGCTGCCAGCGCTCGGTCCCGAGTCGACACGGCGCGGCTCCATCAACGGCGGCGTCGCCGGCCACTTCCTCCACGGCGTCGCTCCCTCGGCGGCGACGTCCACATCAATAGGAGCTCCTGCTGCTTTAGCTCTTGCTCGCGCTGCTGCTCTGCTCTTGCTCTCGGTCCTCTACTTGGTCTGCTCTTGCTATTGCTCTTGCTCGCGCTGCTGCTCTCGCTCTTGCTCTTGCTCGCGCTGCTGCTCTCGCTCTTGCTCTTGCTTGCGATGCTGCTACACTTCAGTCGACTGAATCGACTTTCATGTCAGTCAATTTTCAGGGGGTGGGGGGGGGGGGCTCGCCGGAGTTAAGGAAGAACCAGCCGCAGCGGGGAGGGGGGCTCGCCGGAGAGGTACCCCTGTATCTATCTTAGGGTTCAGGGTGGGGGCGGTGGTCGCCGGCGGTGGTGGGGTGGTGGCGTGGGGATCGCCGGAGAAAAAGCTCGGCACGGGGGGGCCTAGAGGGATGGCCGGGACAGCGGCGGACCGGCGGTGGGGAGTGGTTTCGGGGCGGGCGGGGCGGCGCACCACCGGCCGCGGGCGGTGGGGGGGGGGGCAGTTTGGCCGGTGGTGGCTGGCGGCTCAGGGTAGCCTCACCTGATGCTGCTACACGACCATCTGCCCCGGCTATCGCACGCGCTGCTACTACTACTACTACTGCTTTTCTGCTAGTAGTGTGTTCAGTTTCGACAGTAAAATTCAGTTTCAACAGAAAAATTCAGTTTCGACAGTTAAGTTCAGTATCGACAGTTAAATTCAGTTTCGACAGTTAAGTTCAGAGATGAGCGGCTGATGTATTTTACATCTAGCACTTTGTGGTTATGTATTTTACGTCATGTATTGGAGATGCTATTAGAATTCCACTCAGGTTAACGTTGTCTCTCTTGTCCTGCTTCAGCCTCGGCGTCGTACAACTCACCGGAGCTGCTCCAACGACGAAACCCTCCATCACAGCGGAGCAGTACCCCGGGCTCCATCTCCAGACGCCTAAGATCTTCTTCCCCTCCTCTGACAGCCAAGTCAGCCGGAGAATCCTCACCGACCAACCCAATCACGCTGAGATCGACATGGCTTCGCCAAAGAGGTTGTACACTTGTGGTTTGACTTAATCTCACCATGCTTCTTTGCATCCTGTGATCTTCCAATTCTTGTGAATCAAACATCCAGATTGGCAGAAATCTTGTGTTTTTAAATTCTCTGTTTTGCACGTGCATTCCTATCCTATTCCTGTCTATTTCCTATCCCTGCATTATTAGAATCCTCAAATTCAAACAAGCCGTTACACAATTACTTCTGTTACAGATATGTGTCAAAGAAAACCATGTGTGGTTTGTCCTGCTCCTGCTGCGCTGTGTTCCACCCCAGCTCAGCTGCTCCAACGACGAAAGGGTTCACCACAGCAGGGATCCGCTCACCAGACTGTCTTTCGCTGCCTCAGATCTTTTTCCCCGCCGCCAGTAGCCACGACAACTGCATTACCATCATCAACTGAGCAGATGACCTTGAGGACTACATGGGTCCGCAAGAGAGGTCACACTCTTCTGTGTCTGCTTACGTTATGCATCACTTAATATGATGACATGCTACTTTATCGTCGGGTTCACCTATTAGACTCTGACTCAGGTCCAAACTAATGCTGAAACTTGAGTTTTTAAATGGTTGTGGGGTACATATTGGGGCAGCAATCAGTACTATATGTCTACTATCTGGTTAATCTCGAGTGTCTTCTATGAGTTTCATGTTGGGTGCAAACAAACATTAAAGGAGCCATTGAGGGAGTCCTGGATTAGGGGGTACTCGGACAGCCGGACTATATACTTTGGCCGGACTGTTGGACTATGAAGGTACAAGATTGAAGACTTCGTCCCGTGTCTGGGTGGGACTCTCCTTTGCGTGGAAGGCAAGCTTGGCAATTCGGATATGTAAATCTCCTCCCTTGTAACCGACTCTATGTAACCCTAGCCCCCTCCGGTCTCTATATAAACCGGAGGGTTTAGTCCGTAGGACAACAACAATCATAATCATAGGCTAGCTTTTAGGGTTTAGCCTCTACGATCTCATGGTAGATCAACTCTTGTAATACTCATATCATCAAGATCAATCAAGCGGGAAGTAGGGTATTACCTCCATCGAGAGGGCCCGAACCTGGGTAAACATTGTGTCCCCCGCCTCCTGTTACCATCCGCCTTAGACGCACAGTTTGGGACCCCCTACCCGAGATCCGCCGGTTTTGACACCGACATTGGTGCTTTCATTGAGAGTTCCACTGTGCCATCACAATAAGGCTTGATGGCTCGTCTTATTGTCAAGGGCAACATTATCTCTGGGGGAGCCCTGGCTGTAGGCCAAACTCTCCGACTAGGCGGCTTCATCATGACCGCCCGTTCGGCCGCCGCGCCGACGATGACTTCTCGGGTCATCCAAAACAGCATCCACGTCGGCTCGGGATTCGTCGAGCAGATGGATCCAACGGAGCTCTCTTCCTTGAACGAGCTCTTGGATCGCATTGCCGCTCTGGGAGTCGCTACGGACTATGATCGGATCGGGCTTAAACCCGACCAAAGGGAGATTAACTCTCCGCCGGTCACCCATCAGATAGCGGTGGTGGAGGAGCAATGTAGCAATTCTTCCTCTATTTTGAGGACAAACTATGTCCAGATTCCCGAGCTCTCCGAGCCGGATACCCGTCTACGGGAGGACATGGCCCAAGCTTCGAACCTAGAATCAGACAGCGGGCCAGAACTATTGGGCAACATCCCGGAGCCCGAACTGCCAAGCTCGGAAACTCCTCCGCCCCTGGGTCTCAGATTGGGTCAGGGTTTGGACCTAAATCTACCCACCCACCCAGACATAAGTGATCTTTCCCACATTAGACAAGAGCCCCAAGAGACAGTACATCACTAGTGGGCCAGATTCCTCCTTGTAATGAGCAAGGTCAAGGACTGTCGCGAGGAAGACGCAATTTCATTCTTTTGCAAAAATTACACGGACAAGGGAATCCTCAACGCCATAAGTCGCCGTGACATAGCACACTTCGCTGACTTGGCGGCCATAGTACAGAAGTACTGTGTGATGGAAAGCGCCTTGAAAACCCAAACAAAATTCTGGGATCCTCCGGCTCTCACTAAAACCCCCGTCCGAACTAAAAGGGTGTACTCTTGTAAGTCACCCGATCCAATCACAAAGAAACCAAAGCCCACTACAGGGCATGGAACTGTATTGGAGGGATGGCTCAATGGGCCATGCAAAATTCACAGTACACCGGACACCATGCCAACACACAACCTTAGAGCATGTTGGATACTCCGGCAGGTGGCCAAGAGCGGCGAGGATCTCCTCATCAACAATACCACAGAGCACCATCCCGTGGAAAATAACAATACAGTATTGATAGTCTTCAAGACCTTCACCTCGAATAATAGGCGCAAGCGAGCATTCCGCAGCCTTGCCGAAGTCTGCCATGTTGCAGCAATAAATCCGTGGAACGACACGGCCATAACCTTCAATGCCAGTGACGAACCTCAATTCCGCATAGCCCGAGCACCATTCGCTTCGGTCCTTAGTCCAATTGTGGATGGCTTCCGGCTTACTAAAGTGCTCATGGACGGTGGCAGTGGATTAAACCTCATCTACGAGGAGACTCTTAACAAAATGGAAATAGACAAGAGCCGCATTGAGCAAAGCAGCACGACCTTCAGAGGAATCATCCCTAGTCGGGAGGCACGATGTGCAGGAAAAACCACACTAGATGTGGTATTCGGCACGCCAGAGAATTATAGGTCCGAAGAAATCACATTCCAAGTGGCCCCGTTCAGTAGTGGATACCACGCCCTTTTAGGGCGAGAGGCATTCACGATCTTCCAAGCTATACCCCATTATAGGTACATGAAGCTCAAAATGCCCGGGCCCAATGGAATCATCACTCTAGCTAGTGATCCGGACATAGCACTCCGCGCCGAAAATAAAACCGCCGCACTGGCCCTCGAGGCGTTATCCGAAGCCCTTGTGGCTGAAGAACTAAGTGCGCTACGCTCCACGGTGGACAGGGACGACGTGATACTCGACAAAAGACCCAAGTCCACCTCTTTTAAACCAGCGGACGAAATAGTCAAATTCCAGGTCCACCCAACGGACCCTACAAAAACAGCATCCATCGGGGCACAGCTGAACCCCACAACAGATGCCGCACTGCGGGAGTTCTTGCGCGAGAATTGGGACATCTTCGCCTGGCATCCTTCGGACATGCCAGGAATCCCACGCAGGCTGGCCGAGCATAGCCTTAACATTCTAAAGGGGTTCAAGCCGGTCAAGCAGACTCTTCGGCGTTTCTCTGAGCCTAAGCGACAAGCCATGGGAGAAGAGCTGGCCAAGTTACTCGAGGCCGGATTCATTAGAGAAATAAAACATCCGGACTGGCTAGCAAACCTGGTGATGGTACCAAAGAAGGACAAATCCTGGCGCCTATGTGTCGATTTCAAGGACCTTAACAAGGCTTGCCCCAAGGATCCCTTCCCCCTCCCCCGCATCGATCAAATTATCGACGCTACCGCAGGACACGACTTATTGTGTTTCCTCGACGCATACTCCGGATACCATCAAATTAAGATGGCGGAGTTCGATCAAGCCGCAACGGCATTCATCACTCCATACGGCCCCTTCTGTTTTAACACCATGCCTTTCGGGCTCAAAAACGCCGGTGCAACCTATCAACGCATGATTCAGACATGCCTGGAAACACAAATCGGCAAAACAGTGGAGGCATGCGTAGACGATGTGGTCATTAAAACCAGACACGTCGAATCCTTAATAGACGACTTGAGGCTCACGTTCGACAATCTCCGAACATATGACATCAAGCTCAACCCAGAAAAATGCGTTTTCGGCGTGCCCGTCGGTAAGCTCTTGGGCTTCATCGTTTCCAATAGAGGAATTGAAGCAAATCCGGCCAAAATCCGAGCTCTGTCACAGTTGGCTATCCCAATAGACCTCAAGCAAATCCAGAAATTAGCTGGATGCGTGGCTGCCTTAAGCCGCTTTATCTCCCAATTGGGAGAAAAGGCACTACCTCTTTATCGCCTTCTTCGACGCACCGAACACTTCGAGTGGACGGATGCGGCCACAGCCGGATTGGAAGAAATAAAAGCCGTCTTGGCCAGCAACCCAATCTTGGCCGTGCCAAATATCAGCGAACCAATGCTGTTATATATAGCGGCAACACACCAAGTTGTAAGCGCAGTGCTCATCGTCGAACGAGAGACGGACGGACATAAGTTCCCGCTTCAAAAGCCGGTATACTACGTATCCACTGTCCTCACTCCATGCAAATCACGGTACCCACATTATCAAAAGATAGCATACACGGTCTTCATGGCATCCTGGAAACTACGACACTACTTTCAAGAATGTTCAATTACGGTGGCCTCTGAAGTACCACTCAACGACATAATAAATAACCGCGATGCCACGGGCCGGATTGCTAAATGGGCTATTGAGCTCCTCCCATTCGACATAACATACAAACCACGGCGAGCCATTAAGTCACAAGTACTGGCTGATTTCATCGCCGAATGGACAGAAGCCGAACTCCCTAAAGAGTACGGCGCGTACTCCAATTGGATCATTCACTTTGACGGCTCTAAGATGCTGGCTGGTCTGGGGGCAGGCATCGTCTTGACATCCCCCACCGGAGACACAGTCCAATACGTACTCCAAATATTATACACAGACTCCAACAATGCAGCAGAATATGAGGCCCTGTTGCATGGCCTCCGGATGGCAGTCTCCATGGGCATTCAACGCCTAGAGGTGCGTGGGGATTCGAACCTCGCAATATCTCAAATAAATGGAGACTTTGACGCCAAGGACCCAAAAATGGCGGCTTACCGCAACGTCGTCTTCAAAATGTCAGCTCGGTTCGAGGGGCTCGAATTCCACCATGTGGTCCGAGAAAACAATCAAGCGGCGGATATCCTCGCCCGCATTGGTGCTAAGTGCGACCCTGTCCCACCTAATATCTTCTTGGAAAGGATTTTTAAGCCATCTGTGGTGTGGGAAGGAGAGACCGGCATCAACAGTCCGGATCCCGCCACAACGCCAGATCCCGAACACTCTGACGTAATCGGAGGCTCTGCCACCGAAATAAGACCTTCGGCCCACATGATTATGGTTGTCATCGCCCCGTGGACAGAACCCTTCTTGGCTTACCTAACTAGGCAAGAACTCCCTCAGGACCCAAATGAGGCACGTTGCATTGTGCGGCGGTCTAAAGCCTACAAGGTCCACGAGGGAGAGCTTTATAAGAAAGGCGTTACCGGAGTACTTCAAAGGTGCATCTCCGAAGAGGAAGGACGGCAACTTTTGGCAGAAATTCATGCTGGACTCGGCGGCCACCACGCTGCAGCTCGGGCCCTTGTAAGCAAGGCCTTCCATACAGGTTTTTACTGGCCGACGGCCCGAGCAGACGCACATGACCTTGTCCAGCATTGCGTCGGTTGTCAGCTTTTTGCAAACCAAAGCCATATGCCACCTACCGCTCTCCAAACAATCCCCATTACTTGGCCCTTTGCGGTCGGGGGGCTTGATATGGTCGGACCCCTTAAAGGAGGAAGCCATAAGAAAAAGTACCTATTGGTCATGGTGGATAAATTCACCAAATGGATAGAAGCCAAACCAGTTAAAACGGCCGAGTCCGGACCAGTGATAGACTTCATATCCGGGGTTGTACACCGTTACGGAGTCCCCCACAGCATCATCACCGATAACGGCTCGAACTTTACAGCCGACGAGGTAAAAACTTGGTACGGCAACATGGGCATTAAGCTCGATTATGCCTCCGTCTATCACCCCCAAACAAACGGTCAAGTTGAGCGAGCAAATGGTCTTATTATGAGCGGCATTAAACCCAGATTAGTGCGATCCCTGAAGGAATCAGATACGCACTGGGTCGAGGAGCTCGACTCCGTACTATGGGGGCTGTGGACCACGCCGAATCGCACTACCGGATACACACCGTTTTTATGGTGTATGGCGCAGAGGCGGTATTGCCCTGCGACATCATTCATGACTCACCTCGAGTGCGCATGTACGAAGAGAAAGAAGCCGAGCTAGATCGGTAGGACAGTTTGGACGCCCTGGAGGAGGAGCGTGACGTGGCAAAAGCCCGCTCCGCATTCTATCAGCAACAGGTTCGACGGTATCAAAGCAGAGAAGTACGGGCCAAAACTTATAACGTTGGCGAACTCGTTCTACGCGTACCAGAGAAGAAAAAGGACAAGCTCAAGCCCAAATGGGAAGGTCCCTTCATTATTGACAAAGTTCTCACTGGTGGAGCGTACCATCTGCGGGATGCATCGGACAATCGACTCAAGCCAAACCCATGGAACGCGGCCAGACTCCGAAGGTTCTACGCCTAGTGCCGGACTCTGTGTTCGTCTCCTTACCTCCGTCAATGTATATATATATATATATTCGCTATTTGTCTTTCTTTCTTTCTTCCCTTTTTCTTCACGGCCTTAAAAGGTTAAAATGTGTCTTGACTACACAATTTTGACGCACCAGGCGTGCTCATTATACCTGGGGGCTTCTTATACAGAAGCTTAATATAACTATGTTCCGGGCTCTATGCCCCTTGCACATGTGTTACTCTTCCACATGTACCTTTTCTTCCCCATTATATGCATCGATATGACTTAAGTTTTGGCAAGCTGGGTTGCCTGGCTCTTGTGTTTATGCCCTACGTTCCCGTTAATTCGGCTAGGGCATAAGGGGAGCACCTCTGCGATTGTTACTGCCGGGTCAGCCGGATGTATACCCGAGACTGGGTGAAGCAAAAGCTAGCGTTCTTAAGGGAATATTCGGTCGGTGAACAAAAGATGACTTTTACTTATTGTAATACATGCCCCCAGATGCTTATATCCCGCGTCTCTTTTCGCAGTTCGGACATGCACATTAATGCATGCGTACCCAGGGAAAGGAACCCTCAACGGAACTATTCTCCCTGGAAGATGTTTCTTACTATCCATGTAATATAACATAGCTAGTTGGGTACTTGTCTGTTCAAGCACTTATGACCCCTACGCCTGGTTTCCACGCGTACCCTGGTTTTTACATAACTGAGCGGGTATTCGGATACACTCTGGACTGTCGGGTCCGGAGGTCGAAGCGAAAAGGTCCGCCATGACAAATGATTTACAGTCCGGCTAGGGACAATATATGTCACTTGAAGTACACAGTCACTTAGACTGACTAAATTCTTCTTCTATACCATCCAATAGGCTGTCTAGCCTACAATCCTATTGGGAATACTTTGCGGCTAATCTCACCTGGTCATACACTAAACTGATGGGGATCTCTTTCCTATCAGACCCCACAGGTCCGACCTCGGCCATGTGGTTCGGGTCAGCCTTGGTATATTGAGTCTTCACCTTGGCCTAGGCTTCCCTTGCACCTTGTCAGCAGGCAGATATCTTCCATAATCGGAAGCGCCGCCGCGCTCCCTTGAGCATCTCTACGAGCTCCCCATGCCTCCTGGCAGGGAGGCGGATGGCCACAAGGCCTGGGCAATGCCCTGCATCACCTGCCGAACTTGTTCGTGCAGTTGTGAGAGCTCTGGCAGAAGATCACCTGCAGACCCGGGCATCTCCTCTGCGGGACGACCCGTCAGCATACCTACAAATATAACTCTGTTAGCCGGTTTCTTTGCCAAACTCTATAAAAGTTCGTTCAAGCACTTACTAAAAATTCCACGTCGAAGCCTCTTATTCTCTCTTACGGAGTCAGCAAGCTGGGCCCGAACATCTTTCAGTTCAACGCCCAGCCGGGTATTGGCATCTTGGAGATCGTTTTTCTCCCGCCTAACCTGCGTAAGCACGCGCTCGCCAGCCACTAGCTGTCGTCGAGCATGTTGCTCATCCCCTCGCACGACCTCCGGATTCACTCCGGGGTCATCTGTAGAATCTATTGTTAGATTTGCATGCATGTCGAATACTAACTGGTATATGTCATTCTTTTCGATAAAAACAAGTGTTACCAGATGGGGCCTTCTTGGACTCCTTCATTGCGGCAACTGCGGCCCGTAGCTGGCTTTGCACTCCTCCAGCTCTTGAGACAACTGGGTATTCTTCTCCGTAAGAACCTACGCAAATAATGATCCTTAAATCAGTTGTGACAACTGTTTAAGTCTCAGGGGCTACTGATATACATAATTATCAGATTTTCTTACCCGTATATCCTTTACATACTGGTCCGTGGCTCTGGCAAGACCATTTTGAGCAGCTCGGATGTATGCGTCCCCTGAGTTGAAGGCATCGAACGCCTCTTCAGAGAAACCAGGGTCGCGGAGTACGGCCCGGCGACGCCTGTGATTCATGGCACTCTCCACTTCAGAATTTGTAGCGGACAGCCTATCCGCATCCTCTGTAGGAGGAACATTCGGCGTTGTCCCCACGTTAGCATCTGCCTCTGAGTCCGGCTCTGGAGCCCGGATGGTGGAGGCGTGGCCGACAGGCTCTCCGGATACGGTCCGGCGAGCGTTTTTCCTGCCAGGAACCATGGGCGTTATTATATTTTAAAAATGACAACCACGGAGCAGGGTTCTTTTTCATACCTCTGCAAAAGCATCTCAGTCCTGACCGCCTTCCTTTTAAGCCTACCCGGTTTCGGTGCCCCTTGTTGGTGAGTCACTGCGGGTTCGGCATGGCGTCCCGAGGGCCTTCCCTGTAAGACACCATATGTGTGCGGTGGGTGAAGTGCAAAAAAGGGATCCTTCTCGGAAGTTGG